>NC_134077.1:26382282-26703532 GCF_965140245.1 Athene noctua | reverse complement strand
ACTATCCAGTGATGGCCGGAGGTTAGTGGAATTCTCACAATACAAGTCTGAGTAATTAACGTTAGAGTTACACTCTTAAAAAGACAGAATTGCTGACCACCTGTCTTGTGAATGTCTCATCAGTCCTGTGCAGGCTCTAAGTCAGTTGGGTATCTCTCTTCCACACCCAAGTCCCTACACTACAGATAGCACTGAGACAGGCAACCAACTGCATGTGCACAGGCAGGTATGTCAGAATAAGTGCGAAGTCACCGGTTGCAGTAGACCTCTGGAGGTCTTCTTTTTCAATCCTGCCTATTCAAAGTTGGTCACTAAGTCACATTGCTCAGCATCTTGACCTGAGGAGTTCTGAGTATATACAAGGATGGAGATCCTGTGACCTCTCTGGGCAACCTGTTCCAGTGTTTGGGAGTTCTTACAGTGATTTTCTTTTTTTTCCCCGTAGTATCTAATTAATTTGCTGTGTTCCAAAAAGTAACATGTTCTGTAATAAAAGCAGCATGATCTTTTCCCAACAACCCCATGTGTATACTGATCCATAATGGAGTCAAAATGTATTTGTTTTGATTCTTATATTTAATAAATTATGTATTAATTACAGCAGAATTCTACAGCTTCATGCTGATATGTAAGCCAACCTTTTGTCCAGTAAATACGAAATTAGAAATTAAAGAATTTTTATGGGATTACTGTGACAATCTGCTCGGGCGAGAAACATAGATCAAGTCTTGTTTACAAATTGTCATTATTTCTGACATGGGGCCAAGTCTTCCATGTTCCAGAAGGATGGATTAGACTGTTAAATTTGAGAAGGGAAGGAAGAAGCTTGAATTCTACTTCCCTGAAGCCAACTGAGAAGCCTGTGTCTACTCACCTACTTCTGAGACAAAAGACAACAGTACTTTTTGGGATGCTCTGGTATGAACTGCATAAGATGTTGGTCATGGTTCACAGAATTACCTGGCAAGTGCCAGATTCACTGGTTTCCTTTGAAGTGGCTCAGCAATTTTTATTCCTAGAAATCCTGTCAATAAAAATCATAACAACATAGACAAAAGTACACTAACAGATGAGAATTCTTGTTCTGCTTACTTAATAGTTAAGGATCTCAGTGTCTTTATGAAATGTCCATTAATTACCAAAACTAGTTCCTGCAGATACCTAGTTTGACATCTTCAGGGTTTTGATAGCTATTGACCAAGTGTGTCTCTCCCACTTGCATCTTTTGTGCTCATAAAACATTTGAGGTGACCTTAGAAAGTGGGTGTTTGCTTTCGGTTCTAAATAGCAAATCAGTTGCTCCTGTACATAGCTCTAATCTGACTGCTTGGTAATAGTATTTTCTCAGTAAGATTTACATTTATTACGTACAGTTTTTGTCTTTGCCAACCTTTTAAAAACTTAAATTTGAGATATTGCTTTCCAGCACCTCCGGTTTTAGACTTCATGCATCTTCTACACTTGGGCCACTGCAGACAATTTTTCAATACAAGAGCTTGCAAATACATCTCTATTTCAGAATGTAAGGAACCTAATGTATGCTAGCTAACATTCTAATAAATATTTTCACTGGAATTGTTTTGCAACTTATTTTATGAAGTTAGTTTAATTCTTAATTGAGCTAACTAAAGAGATGGCAATTAGTGCAAACCTGCGCTTACTCTATATTTAGAAATTGATGTGAGACATTAACTTCCAGAATTGTGCTTTGTACTGTTTTTTTAGTAACTGTACAAAGAACTGTCTGCCTTATGGTTTTGTATACCAAGTCAATAAATTATCATTTTGTTGAATTTTATTGAATGTGTTTTAATTGTGTATATGAAGCATCACTTGTTTTGAGTACGTTGGCTGCCTTAAGACTTAAGTGTGCATAACCTCTGTTCTCCCTGATTCTTGTTTGTTTGCCTTGTATGCATTTTTATTGAACTTCTGTTCTGCTGAATACTGGGAAATATATAGGACAAAAGACACAAAGTGGTTTCTGATATACTGATATCCTGATACACAAATAACTTTTTTCATCTTCTTTTTGCCTGTACCCTTTTCTTACTACCTATGTCAGTCCAATAATAGAGAATCCTGTATGTTGGCTGAACTTTTGTCCATGCAGTCCTCCAGATCTGCTGCACAGTGCTAGAGCCTGAAGATGTGCCCCCTCTGATTTAACTTAAGTACTTCTTGCTTCTAGGAAATTCCCAAACTGTACAGCTCTGTTCTGCAGGAGGGGTTTTTTGTAGGTTTTTTAGGTAGCTGAACAATTTTCCGAAGCTGGATACTTCTGTTTGTTTCATGTTGAGTAGCTGTGTGGTTTTTTATGCTGCTCAGCTTTGATTATGGTTATAAAAATGAGTACTTCAGTTTGGCAGGAAGACAGTGCAACCTGATTTTAAAACAGTTGCATGCTTGTCACTTTTTAAGAGCCATCTCTTATGAACACAGGGTCAGGGAATTCCAAAATGTTGAAGTCAAGCAAGCGGGGCAGAAGGTGGGTTTGGCTGAGCAGGAGTCTTCTAGGACTCAGGTGGAAGAGGAAGGTGCACAGATATAGGAAGCAGGGACAGGTGACACAGGAGGCCTACAGAGATGCTGTTCACCACTGTAGGGAGAAAATTCATGCTTGATCAGAGTTCAAGCTGGCCATCACTGTCAAGGACAACAAAAACTTTTTAAGATGTGTTAAGAAGGATCAGGAAGAATATTGGTCCATTGCTTGATGAGGTCAATTACTTTACAAATAGGTATGGTGACAAAGCAGAGATGTTTAGTGCCTTCTTTGTCTCTATCTTTAACACCAGTGATGGGCCCTGGGACCCCTGGAGCCTTGTGACTGGGGGCATGACAAACTCCCAGCTGACTCTGAAGTTGTTTGAGACTTGGTGCTCCAGCTGGATGCACATAAGTCTATGGGGCCTGATGGGATTCATCCCAGGGTGCTGAAAAAGCTGGCTCATGTTATCATGGGACCTCTTTCCACTATTTTTCAATGGTCTTGGGAGTCTGGAAAGGTACTGGTTGACTGGAAGCTAGCAAATGTTGTAGTTTTCAAGGAAGGTAAAAAGGAAGACCCTGGTAAATACCAGCATGTCAGTCTCACTTCAGTGCCTGTTAAAATTATGAAGAAGGTTATTCTGGGAGTTACTGAAAAACACTTGAGAGACAATGCAGTAATTGGTCATAGCCAGCATGGGTTCACAAGGGGAAAGTCCTCATTAACCAACTTAATTTCCTTTTATGAAAAGGTCACCCATCTAGTTGACCAAGGGAAGCCAGTAGATGTGAGGTTTTGGGGTTTTAGCAAAGCTTTTGATACTGTCTCTCACAGTATCCTGCCAGACAGAATGTCCAGCACACAGCTAGACAAGGCCATAATACATTGGGTGAGAAATTGGCTGATGGGTTGGACTCAAAGTATTTTCAGTAAGTTAGGTTACATCAGGCTGGTGGCCAGTCACCACAGGGGCTCCTCAGGGTTCAATTTTAGGGCCAGTTCTATTCAATGTTTTTATAAATGATCTGCACACAGGAGTCTAATGTACATTAAGTAGGCGTTACAGATGCTCTCAAACAACCAAGCACCAAAAATAAAAAAAAAAAACCACAGTTAACTAGCTCTCCGTAAATTACAGGTTCGAATGTCTGTGAGAGGAGAACAGAAGAGCTTTCTAGGATTTAACGGCAACCCAGAACACATGACGAAGCCCTGCTCCCTGGGCTTTAACGACAACCCAAAATGCTTTATCACTCACCTGACAAGTGAGGGCTCTCACCCTTGAGGACCTGTTCAAGGCAGCATCCCAACCCAAGGCACCTTGAGAAGTTTCCTTGGGCCAAGGGAAGAGTCCTGATCCAAGGGGCGACTGACTCCCTTGGTCCTGACCCAAGGGGAGAGTCCTCGAGGGCAGCTGCTGCTCCAGGGGACGAGCTCCAAGTAGCCCCCCAGGGGACTCCAGTGATCCCCAGGCCAGATGTGACCTGCAGTCAATAGCGGCTCCCATTGGCGAAAGGCCCCAATTGCCACGGGGCCCTGAGAGAAAAGGCAGCCCCCAGCTGCCACACCTCAGCAGCCAAGAAGCTCTGTTTTACTGGGTGGATGCACCTGCCACAGTAGATTCGCTGATGACAGTAAACTAGGAGGAGCTGTGGACTCTTTCGAGGGTAGAGAGGCCTTACAGAGAGATGTGAATAGACTGAGCAGTCACAACCTATAAATTTTAAGATGAGTCAGTGCCTGATTCTGTACCTGGGGTGGGTTAATTCTGGTAATTTGTACAAAGTGGGGGACGAGAGGCTGGAGAGCAGCCCTGCAGAAAGAGATCTGAGGATATGGGTTGACGGCAAGTTGAATGGATCAGCAGCATGCCCTGGCAGCCAAAAGGGCCAGCTGTGTCCTGGGGTGCATCAAGCACAGCATAGCCATCCAGTCCAGAGAGGTGATTGTCCCCCTCTACACTGCACTGGTACAGCCCCACCTCGAGTACTGTGTGCACTTTGGGGTGCCTAAATATAAAAGGAGGAGTGTGTCCAGAGGAGGACAACAAAGATGGTGAAAGGTCGTGAGGGCAAGACCTAGGAGGAATGGCTGAGGTCACTTGGCTTGTTCAGCTTGGAGAAGAGAAGGCCAAGAGGTGACCTCACTGCAGCCTACAACTTCCTCAAGGGGAGCAACAGAGGGGGAGGTCTCCGGTGACGAGCAACAGGACACGAGGAGATGGGATGAAGCTGTGTCAGGGGAAGTTCAGGCTGGATAGAGAGGATGATCAGGCACTGGAACAGGCTCCCCAGGGAAGTGGTCAGAGCCCCAAGCCTGTCAAAGTTTGAGGAGCATCTGGATGACATTCTTAGTCATATGGTTTAGTTTTAGGTAGTCCTGTGAGAAGCAGGGAGTTGGACTCAGTGATCCTTACATGTCTCTTCCAACTTGAGATATTCTATGATAACAATGCTTTCTTCATTAGATTCTTGATCCGTAGAAGATGATTTATACTACCTGTGCCTATTGTGCATTGAATTGTGATTTTTTGGAATAATAACCTGGAAAAATAATCACATTAAAGCAATATTGAACTTCTACCATTTGAGGCAAATTTGAATACTTGCACTTTATTCCCCTGTGCACACATTATGAAGTGAAGTAATTATGAAAACACAGTAGTATACAAAAACACTCATGGCTTCTTCTGTACTTAATGAAGAAATACTACTGTATTTCAGCAGCTGTCTGTATCCTGTGAATACAATGTCTGGAATGCAACTTTTGCTGGGATTGTATTCTTAATATATATATCAAGCTAGCAGAAATTCTGGAGTGATACCCAGCAAAAATGAACAGCAGATGTTGAAGCAGATACTTGATTTTTTTCTTACCTTTTTCTTACTACCTCTGACTCTCTCTGCTTTTTCTAGCATTAGGCACTAATACCATCATGTGATATTAAATAACTCGAGTAATACTATACACACAATAACATTCATGAATGGTGTAGACGCATTTATTGTAGCTCAAAAATAGCTGCTTAGATCTACCATAAGAACAGACTAATCATGTGAGCTTTTTGCTGCTTTGTCAAGTTTGCTACTGAGGTGAGATAGCCTTAGAAAAGTGGAAGCTATTTTCAAAGAAGACTTAAGATCTTAAACTGTACCGTGTGAAACTGTAGGGCAGCCTCAGAGCTCTGAGGAAGAACTTGTAAAACAATTTGGGAAACTCTTTCCTGGAAGCACTCTCCCATCTTTGAAGGTTGTAAGAGTACATATAGAAGATAATGACGTAGGAAAAAGCTAAATGAATCATTTCTTTACAGGAGAAGTGTCTTAAACTTGAATTGTCAGCAGAATGGGCTTTAGAGAAGTGATAACTTGCCAGAAATAGGTAGTCAGCTGAGTGTTAAGAAAACTAAAATGAGAAATTGCTAAAGCATGAACTGGAATGTACTTCAGCTGGCTTCATACCAGAGGAAGGAAAATTGTCAGCTGTCACACTCACTGCAGAAAAAGCTTTTAAAAGGTTGTAAGAAACTAAAGAGGCCGGAAGGTACAAGTTCTTTACTGGACAAGTTGGGGTGGGGAGGAGTTGTGGAAAAGTCTACTAATCATAAATGGGTTTTTGTTGTTTGGTTGGACTTTCTGTTTGGTTATGGTTTATTTTGTTATTTTTTAGCAGACCTTTACAAAGATAGGGGCTTTAACCTTCAAACAGACATGTAAGTTGCCTTGATTACTGCACCATTCCTGTGTTAAGTAATGGACTATAGCACACAGCTCTAACAGCATCATGAGACTCAGGGCAGCTGTTTCCTTGCATTGAAGTTCTTGAAATAGTAAGCCTGGGCTGTCTTCCTTCAGGTTACTACAATGATATGACTGTATGTTTTTTGAGGGGCTAAGGCCTGAAGGAGGATCATAATCCCAGTTATATTATTACAGAGTATCCAAAGGTATGCATGATTCTTAATCAGGTACCATCCTTGTAAAAGTTATGGTAGCCTTTCAGTTGCAAACCTCCATGATGGTCCAAGTAATAAAGTCAGTCATACTGGTTACTGTAAGGGTATGTAGAATGTGAGAGCATCTGCTTCATTAAGGTTATAGACATTTCAGTTATAAGGGAGTAATAAGTAAAAGGGAAAGCAATAAACAAAGGCAGAATCACAAACCTGATAGATAAGAGATAACAGAGGCAAAATGGAAGACTGGAATTCTTCAGACACTAATTTAGGGACTTTGAAGAGGGTCAACATGGACTTTTTAACTGATAAGAAGGAAGAAACAAGATAAGCATGAATATTATGGATAGTTGAGGGGAGTCTGTGGGACTGTGCAAAGTAATATTTAGCGGTGTCCTGGTTTTGGCTGGGATAGAGTAGATTTTCTTCTACCAGTAGCTGGTACAGTGCTGTGTTTTGGATTTAGGAAGAGAATAATGTTGATAACACACTGATGTTTTAGTTGTTGCTAAACAGCGTTTACACTAAATCAGGGACTTTTCAGCTTCTCACACCACCCCACCAGTGAGTAGGCTGGGGTGCACAAGAAGCTGGGAGGAGACACAGCCAAGATGGCTGACCCAAAGGGATATTCCATACCACATGAAGTCATGTTCAGTATATAAACTAGGGGTAAAGCTGGCTGGGGGCTGCTGCTCAGGCTGAGCATTGGTCAGCAGGTGGTGAGAAACTGAATTACGCATTACTTGTTCCGGATATTCTAATTATTATTTTTGTTGTTATTTTCCCTTCCTTTTCTGTCCTATTAAAGTGTCTTTATCTCAACCCATGGATTTTTTTTTCCTTCTGATTCCCTCCCCCATCCCACTGGGCAGTGGGGTGAGTGGGTGAGTGGGTGTGTGATATTTAGCTGCCAGCTGTGGTTAAACCACGACAAGGGCAATGGTCAAAGATGCGGAGCAGTTGGAGTCTGGGGAGGAGCAATAAGGAGACTGGAGAAGTTAGTACACTTATCTGACAGCCATGTTCCTAATCATTGCAGTTATTGTTAAATCCTTTCTTAATTCTCTTTTTGTGACATTTCACACTACCACATCTGTGAGTGCTGCAAAGTCTAGGGGCCAGCAACTGGAGAGACTAGAGTGAGAGACTTAGTCAGCAGCATGGTCAGACTCGAAGCAGTAGCGGTCCATATGTTTGTTTTTTTCAACAGCTGAGCATCTGGGTGTCAGCAGCTGGAGGGACCATGGGTCACAGGGCCCATGTGTTTGAAGTTCCAGCAATCGAAGGACCAGTGTGTTTTACTCTGTGTATATATGTGTAATTCACTAGCAAACTTCAAGCTGGACTAACGGGCAAATAGGAGAAAAATCTCTCTGGAAAGACTCAAAGACTGAGCCAAAAGTAAGTAAGGCAGTCCGTGGTCTGGACTTGGACATATGATAAGCTGAGAGCCCATGCTGGCATTTGAGGGAGCTGCAAATGTGGAGGTTGCTTGTGACATGAGTGTATGAGTGCATGAATCTTACAGTGAACGTCAAGCTGGGCTAGCTGGCGAATGGGAGGAAACCCATATACCAGGTAAGAGAGCTCCAGATCCGGGCAGCTATATCAGACAGGCTGAGGGCCCGCTGCTCATATCTGAGGGATCTTAAACTGTTGGTGTGCTTGTAAATCTTGAGTGAGGCATGTGCTTTCAATAGAGAACTTCAGTGCTGATCATCTGGAGAGGAATGGGTTGTGACTCTGTGTACCTATGTTCTATGTAGTTTTGATAATGTTGTGGGGGTGTTGTTAAAGGCACTCATCTTGCTCCTAGCTGAAGCTGGAAACAGGAAAGCCATAGCTGTCTCTATCAGCCTGGAATGAAGAGCCAGAAGGTCTTAGGGTGTGTTGGGCTGGGCTCCAGCAGTTGGAAAGGGGGAGTCCCCAGGTCTCAGTGTCTGCTGGAAGGGGTAGCATTTGTAACATCCTTTAACAGCTTTTGTCCCCCAGCTCCTCTTGACTTAGGATTCCAGGATGCACAGCCCCTTATACAAATCACTGGTGTGGTCTCATTTCTTCCAGGGAGCACAGGCTCTTAACTAGGCACTGGGTATTTTACACAATTGTCATTGCATGCACAGTAGACAGCAAGTCTAACACCATACAGATGGCCAGCTAGCATATACTGGAACCTAAACAATGTAGAAATCTGAATTGGAAGAATCTTGTACATAATTATTTCCATATTAATGTCATATATCGTCTATGCTGTTGGCTAATGTCTTTGATTATGTAGCTTAAGTGAGCCTTCTGATTGGTTCCTTTATTCATAAGCATATATGCATGTTATAGTCATTAGCAGCACTGTAGGCTATTTGGACAAAGCATCTTTCAACGATGAATATTTTGAATTAATTGTTCAAATATTTTCTAGTCTGACAATCCACCTTTTTACACTATTACAGGTACTATAACTTCTTACAGTATTATTGGAGGACTACTGCAGTGCTTGCTGGAGACTGTGAACAGTTTTGCTCATTAGTTTAGCAGGCAGCTGCTTATGAGCTATGTTTTCAAAGCTATTGTTACTTTAGCGATGAAGCTATAATAATCAGACTTTTGGCTTTTGTATCACTGCTCTGGCCTACAATGCATAATGCATAAGAGTTTTTGTTCAGTAGCTTTTTGTTACTCTGCTGCAAGTTTTGTAACTTGTATTTGAAGCAGAAGGTGATAAATGTCTAGTTTTGGTAGGAGTTCTCATACAGGCCTTCCTTCTTATCACAGAACACTCCAACGTAAGGAATAGCAGTATTAACTGTCTTTAATCAGCTTCATACAATCATAGAATCATTTCAGGACCCTTAAGATCATTGAGTTCAACTGTTTATCTAACACTGCCAAGTCCACCACTAAACCATGTCCCTAAGCACCACACCTACGCCAGAGTTGGTGACTCAACCACTTTCCTGGGCAGCCTGTTCCAATGCTTGACAAATCTGTTGGTGAAGAAATTTTTCCTAATAGCCAATCTGAACCTCCCCTGGCACAATCTCAGTCTGTTTCCTCTTGTCCTATCACTTGCTATTTGGGAAAAGAGACCAACACCACCTCTCTACAACCTCCTTTCAGGTAGTTACAGAGAACAGTAAGATCTCCCCTCAGCCTCCTTTTCTCCAGGCTGAATAACCCCAGTTTCCTCAGCCACTCCTCACAAGACTTGTGCTTTAGAACCCTCATCAGCTTTGTTGCCCTTCTTTGAACACACTCCAGCACCTCAGTGTTTTTCTTATAGGGAAGGTGCCCAAAACTGAACAGTGTTCGAGGTGCAGCCTCACCAGTGCTGAGTACAGGGGGATGATCACTTCCCTAGTCCTGCTGGCCACGCTGTTTCTGATACAAGCCAGGATGCTGTTGGTCTTCTTGGCTACCTGGGCACACTGCTGGCTCATATTCAGCTGGCCATTGACCAACACCCCCAGGTCCTTTTCTGTCAGGCAGCTCTTCAGCCACTCTTCCCCAAGCCTGTAGCATTTTGTGAGGTTGTTGTGACCCAAGTGCAGGACCTGGCACTTAGCCTTCGGCTGTCTACGTCTTACAGCACTGGCTAATCTTTCTTAGGGTGAAGATCTTAACTCACCAAGCATTTCTGAGAAATGAGACCTCTTTGATATATCAGTATTCTGTTAGGAGCTGATGTATGAGGTGGAAAGATAATTTTAAAATGCTGGAATCAGCTGATGTTGCTGAGATATGCTGCAATATAACACACAGAGGTGGAGTTTACTCAGGCATGATGTTTTCTCCTCTGTGTATTGCATTTGTGTATTTCAAAAGATGGTTAGAAAAGATACAGATAATCTGGACCAAGTTATAATTTGCTACATTAGTGGTATTTAGTTGATTCATGCTTTGTTTTAAGGTACTTTTGTATCGAAAACATCACACTTCTCACCATATTTTTGTTCTTGATTTTGGTCTTAATCAGAACAAGTGGTTATCTGTCTTACGGGATCACAGAACAGGGAAGCCTTTCATGTTGCCAGCTCTACACAAAGAAAGAACTGTAGTTTGCCCCCAAGCATATTTAAGAATAAAATAACATCATAGTAGTGCTACACTGGACTGCTTTGGAAAAGTTCAATGGATTACTTCAGTCTAGGCAGTAGTTTTTTCCTTGGTTTGATAGCTACTGGTTAACATTGTGTATAATAGAGATGTGGAGAAAGTCAGAGAAGATGACAAATGGGAATAAGCAGGAGAGGATTTATTAAAAAAAGAGCACTGAGCTACTAAAAGGTTCTTGTAAGCTGTATTCTTATAGGTAGTAACCAATTGAACAAAGTGCCAGTGGTACTTGAGACTAGATACTACAGTACGTACTGGTGGAATAGTTAAGAAATGCGTTATGGATCTTGAATTGGAAAATTTAATATGGTACATTGCTTCTCTAATTAGCCAGGTGATACAAGCCTTTGTTAAGTAGAAAGCTGTGGAATACATTAGTAATAAATAGCATTGTGTTTCAGAATAAGAATAGATCACTGTTAAATCCTGCAATTCTCTTAAACAGTAACTGTCCTTACTTATGTCTGAACAAAATTACTTTCTACTGATCCCTAAAATTCCATGTATATTTACAGCAAGTAGTGCAGTATAAAAGCAAATAAGCAAAACACTGCACCACAGAATATAGTTAACTTCTTTTTCCTAAAGGTTATAAATATTGCAGACAGCATATCAGATTTTCAGTTTATCAGTAACACTTCCTTTAAAACAACTAGACTGGTTCTTACAGAGTTGATGAAAAAATGTTTATTAGAATAGGAAATTGTTTCCCTGTAATTGTCTCTTGTTTTCTTAGCCTCCTCCAGGAAATGTGAAAATGCCTAATGTACCCAGTACCCAGCCAGCAATAATGAAACCAACAGAAGAACCACCTGCTTACACACAAATTGCAAAGGTTTGTCTAACTTTCAGGCACTAGATTCCTTTTAATTATTTAAATACACTTCTGGAGTAACCTATTTTATAAAGCATTGCTTTCCTAACGATTTGTGAACATTAATACTGCCTTTAATCAGTTAATGCATGAATTCGTGCAGTATTAGGTCAGTCTTCATCCATAACTGGAGATGCTTAATTATAGAAAATAGACTTGGAATATTTATTTTGTGTTCACATTTTTTATCAATACTTAACAATGCTTATTTTATTCAGGAGCATGCCTTGGCCCAGGCAGAACTGCTAAAGCGTCAAGAAGAATTGGAAAGAAAAGCAGCTGAACTAGATCGCAGAGAAAGGGAAATGCAGAGTCTCAATCAGCAGGGGGGTATGCATGAAAAAAAACCCTTCTTTAAATTGCAGACATTTCACTTTATCCTATAAACTGGTTTAGATTTAGAATGACATTGTGAAACAGATCAAAGAAGAGGTTTTATAATCTCTTAAGGAAAAGAAAGTTTTATCTCCCTTGAGACAATGCATACAGTGAATAATAAATGTCCTGTCCTGTACAGATTTTCACTGTAAAAATTTTAAATGTGGCTTCTGTTACATGTTACTCTGCTATAAGTTATTTTTGTTCTAGGAAGTAATACTATTTATCAGAAATGGAGCATTTTGAGAAGTAAAAGTAACTTCATAAGTAACATCTCTTTGATTTCTGTTCTGCCAGTATTTATAGCTGTAGAACGCTGCTTTGAAACATTTTCTTATCTTTTGCTATGTTACAGGCATAATATTCTATGCAAATAGCAAAAAGATCTATTATTAATCTTTTATTTTTCATGTAACACATTGGAACCCACAATCAAGACCTGTATCTCATTTTACCACAAACTGTAAGCGTGCTGTACAAAACCTGATGTTTCACAATTGAGTAAACATCTCACAGTTTCACAAATGAGAATATTTACATCCTCTTAACTGAAGTTACTTTGCTGTAAGTAGATCTATGAGAGTATTTCCTTCCAAAACGAAGAACTTCAGACAAGGGGGGGGGGGGGGGGGGGGCAAAACACTGTGCAAGGCTAACTTTGTGTAGTCTTTCCACTTGTATCTAGAATTCTGACACTTTTATTTCCACATGTGCTGGTTTTTTTAATATGCAGTGGTACAATTCCAGATTGCATAATTGTTTAGTAATTCAAATTCTCAGTGTATTTTATAGAATAGAATAGATTCAGTTGGAAGGGACCTACAATGATCATCTAGTCCAACTGCCTGACCAACTCAAGCCTGATCAAAAGTTAAAGCATATCATTAAGGGCATTGTCCAAATGCCTCTTAAACACTGACAGGCTTGAGGCATCAACCATCTCTCTAGGAAGCTTTTTCCAGTGTTTGACCACCCTCTCAGTAAAGAAGTGTGTCCTCATGTCCGGTCTAATCCTCCCCTGGTGCAGCTTTAAACCGTTCCCACATGTCCTGCCACTGGATCCTGCAAAGAAGAGATCAGCACCTCCCTCTCCACTTGCCCTCCTGAGGAAGCTGCAGAGAGCAGTCATATGCCAGTCATTTCCTAGGATCTGGGAACAGGGAATTGCTGTGCTATAAGGAAAAGAATCATGGTGATATTGTCCCTTCGTTAAGCCATTTTTATTTTCTCAGTACTTGTTCTTTTCAATCTCTATTAAATTTCTGTACCTCTTCTCCCAGATAACGATTTTTTGGATTGTTTTTTTCATTTTCTTCTCCATGTATTACCCTTCATATAATTTTACTAGCTTATATAGATTGTCTGGATTGATTACTTTTCCAGGCTTTAGGAAAATGACAGTTTTGTTCATCTATGTCTTAGGGGATGTAACTGATACCCCATGCATGTTTCAGGGTATTTCTAAAATTGTTATTTGTTATTAGGTTGCAGTTGTTCACATTAAAGTGCTTGAGAATCCCTGAAAAATTTAAAAAATTCTTTGGGAAGGCTAAACAGAGAGAGCTCCTAAAACGTTAAGACAACCAACTCTCTCAGCCTGTCACAGAATCACAGAATCAGCTAGGTTGGAAAGAACCCTGAAAATCATCTAGTCCAACCGTTAACCTAGCACTGACAGTTCCCAACTACACCAGATCCCCCAGCGCTATGTCAGCCCGACTCTTAAACACCTCCAGGGATGGGGACTCCACCACTGCCCTGGGCAGCCCATTCCAACGCCTAACAACCCGTTTTGTAAAGAAATACTTCCTGACATCTAGTCTAAACCTTCCCTGGAGCAACTTGAGGCCATAACCTCTTGTCCTGTTGGTTGTTACTTAGTTCAAGAGACTCACCCCCAGCTCTCTGCACCCTCCTTTCAGGGAGCTGTAGAGGGCGATGAGGTCTCCCCTCAGCCTCCTCTTCTCCAGACTAAACACCCCCAGTTCCCTCAGCCGCTCCCCGTACGACCTGTGCTCCAGACCCTGCACCAGCTCCGTTGCCCTTCTCTGGACACGCTCGAGTCATTCAATGTCCTTTGTGTAGTGAGGGGCCCAAAACTGAACACAGCCATCGAGGGGCGGCCTCCCCAGTGCCGAGTACAGGGGTCAGATCCCTTCCCTGTCCCTGCTGGCCACGCTATTGCTGACACAAGCCAGGATGCCATTGGCCTTCTTGGCCACCTGGGCACACTGCTGGCTCCTGTTCAGCCAGCTGTCAATCAGCACCCCCAGGTCCCTCTCTGACTGGCAGCTCTCCAGCCACTCCTCCCCAAGCCTGTAGCGCTGCTGGGGGTTGTTGTGGCCCAAGGGATTTGGCCTTATTGAAACTCCTCCAGTTGGCCTCAGCCCATGGCTCCAGCCTGTCCAGGTCTCTCTGCAGAGCCTCCCCACCCTCGAGCAGATCAACACTCCCACCCAACCTGGTGTCATCTGCAAACTGACTGAGGGTGCACTCGATCCCCTCCTCTAGATCATCAATAAAGATGTTAAACAGGAGTGGCCCCAAAACCGAGCCCTGGGGGACACCACTCGTGACCGGCTGCCAACTGGATTTAACTCCGTTCGCCACAACTCTTTGGGTCTGGCCATCCAGACAGTTTTTTTACCCAGCAAAGCACGTGCCCATCCAAGGCACAAGCAGCCCGTTTCACCAGGAGAATGCTGTGGGAAACAGTGTCAAAGGCCTTACTAAAGTCAAGGTAGACAAAACCCACAGGCTTTCCCTCATCCAATAAGCAGGTCGCCCTGTCATAGAAGGAGATCAGGTTTGTCAAGCAGGACCTGCCTTTCATAAACCCATGCTGACTGGGCCTGAGCATCTGGTTGTCCCCCATGTGTTGTATGATGGTACTCAGGATGAGCTGCTCCATCAGCTTCTCAGGCACTGAAGTCAAGCTGACAGGCCTGTAATTTCCCAGATCATCCTTCCAACCCTTCTTATATATGGGTGTCACATTGGCCAGTTTCCAAACTGTCAGGACCTCCCCTCAGGTCAGCCAGGACTGCTGGTAAATGATGGAAAGCGGCTTGGCAGGCACCCCAGCCAGCTCCTTCAGCACCCTCGGGTGTATCCCATCTGGTCCCATGGACTTGAGTATGTCTGTGTGACTGTCTCCTGGATTGCGGGGATCGTTCTGCCAGTCTCTGTCTTCTGGCTGAGGATGCTGGATTCCCTCAGTACAATAGCCTTGTTATTAAAGACTAAGGCAAAGAAGGCATTAAGCACCTCAGCCTTCTCTTCATCACTTGTTGCCATGTTTCCTCCTGCGTCTAGCAGGGGATGGAGACTCTCCCTGGTCTTTTGCTGCTGACCTACTTATAGAAACATTTCTTGTTGTCCTTGATTAATTTCTAGCCAGATTAATATCTAGCTGGGGTTTAGACCTTCTGATTTCCGCCCTGCATAGCCTCACAGCATCTCTGTAATGATTGTGAGTAGCTAGCCCCTTCTTTCAAAGGCTGTAAGCTCTCCTTTTCTCTCTGAGTTGCAGCCAAAGCTCCCTGTTCAGCCAGGGTGGTCTTCTCTGGCGTCAGCTTCTCTTAGAGCACCTGGGGACCGCCTGCCCCTGAGCCATTAAGACTTCCTCCTTAAAGAGCGCCCAGCTTTCCTGGACCCCTGTACCCTTCAGGATTGTCTCCCAAGGAATCCTTTCAAGCAGGTGCCTAAACAAGACAAAGTCAGCCCTTCTGAAGTCCAGGATGTCAGTCCTGCTTAGCTCTCTCCTGGCCTCTCTAAGAATAAAGAATACTGTTATTTCATGATCGCTGTGCCCTAGTTGGCCTCTAGCTGCCACATCATCCACCAGCCCTTCTCTGTTCACAAAGAGGAGATTCAGCAGGGCACCTTCTCTGGTCGGTTCTCTTACCAGCTGTGTCAGGAAGTTATCTTCCACACATTCCAGGAATCTCTGGGACTTGTCCCGCTCTGCTGTGTTGTATTTCCAGCAGATGTCTGGGAATTTAAATTAACCCACAAGAACAAGGGCAAGCGATCGTGACATTTCACTTAAATGCCTATTGAATATTTCATCCACCTCTCTGTCCTGGGTGGGCAGCCTATAGTAGACTCCTACTAGACCATCTGCCCTGTTGGCCTTCCCCCTGATTCTGTTGCAAAGACACTCTGCCCTGCCTTCACTATACTTGTGTTCAAAGCAATCATAACCGTCCCTAACATACAGCGCCACGCCACCACCTCTCCTTCCTTGTCTGTCCCTCCTAAAGAGCTTGTAGCCATCAACTGGCGCACTCCAGTCATGGGAGACATCCCACCATGTCTCTGTGAGAGCCACTATATCATAATTTTCTTGTTTTGATCATGGCTTCAAGCTCCTCCTGTTTGTTACCCATGCTGTGTGCATTGGTATACATGCACTTCGGATGGGCTGATGTTTTGCCCCCTTCCCCCTTCAAATCTAGTTTAAAGCTCTGTCAGTGAGCCCAGCTAACTCCTGCCCCAAGATCCTCTTCCCCCTCTGGGACAGGTGCATTCCATCTAATGCCAAAAGGTCTGGTGCCTGTATACCAACCCATGATTGAAAAATCCGAAGCCCTGATGGTAACACCAGTCTTGGAGCCACTAGTTTATCTGCTGAGTTCTCCAGTATTATTCTTCATCCACCCCCCCACCAACTGAAGGGATGGAGGAAAACACAATCTGTGCCCCCGACCCCTTAATCAGTTTCCCAAAGGACCTGAAATCTGTCTTCATTACTTTAGGCCTTCTCCTGGTAATGTTGTCACTACCTACCTGAAAAACCAAGAGAGGGTAATAGTCCCTGGGTATCACTAGAGCAGGGTTTTGCCATGAGGTCCTTGACCTAGGTCCCAGGGAGGCAGCAGACTTCCCCGTGAAGCGTGTCTGGTCTGCGTATGGGGCCTTCGACACTCCTCAAAATGGAATCACCCAGTGCAATGACTCTTCTGAGGTTCTTTTCAGAACTGGTTTTAATACCTGGTCTAGAATGACCCAACCTTGGTGGACCTTGGTCTTCCTCATTTGTCTCATTTTCTTCCTTCTTCTTCATTCAAAATTTCCACGGCCGTGAATCTATTGTGAAGGGGCACGATGGAGAGTGAGGGAGGTCGGGAGAGGATTTTCCTGCCTGCCTGAACAGGGACCTGTTTCCAGCCTCCCCTGTCTCTTAGGTCCCCTCCTTCTGCCTGGTATCAAGAGGATGAGGGATTACCTGCCTGATTTGGAGCCTCCATTTGTCCTGTGTTCACACAGGGGAGGTGCTCCAGCCCCCTGATCATCCTTGTTGCTTTCTTCTGGACCTCCTCCAACAGCTCCATGTCCTTCTTATGCTAGGGGCCCCAGAGCTGGATGCAGTGCTCCAGGTGGGGTCTGACCAGTGCAGAGTAGAGCAAGAGAATCACCTCCCTTGACCTGCTGGTCATGCTTCTTTTGATGCAGCCCAGGATGCAGTTGGCTTTCTGGGCTGCAAGTGCACATTACCGTGTCATGTTGAGCCTCTTGTCAACCAACACCCCCAAGTTGTTCTCTGCAGGGCTGCTCTCAATACAGTCATTGCTCAGCCTGTATTTGTGCTTAGG
This sequence comes from Athene noctua, assembly GCF_965140245.1. Taxonomy (NCBI): domain Eukaryota; kingdom Metazoa; phylum Chordata; class Aves; order Strigiformes; family Strigidae; genus Athene; species Athene noctua. Next base: position 26,686,124 of record NC_134077.1, on the reverse strand, counting down.
ATTATCTCGACCCATGTGCAGAACCTTGCACTTGGCATTGTGGAACTTCATGAGGTTCTCATTTGAACTCTTTTGGAAACAACTGTAGAGTTGTCTTAATTGGAGGACAGGGTCTTTTGCAATACTCCCATCTATTTGCCTTCAATTTAAGATGCTGGCTAACACATCTAGGACACTGTGGTCATAATGCAGTTGACTGTAGCACAAAGATCTTCAGGCTGGTAGGTCAGCTCAGCGTGATACCTTCAGTCTTCTCTGCTCAGGTGTTGTGAAGCATTTGAGTTAATTAAAGCATGCTGCTTCCTGTTACAGCTAGTTCATTTGGGCATGCCTGAAAATCTCTTTCTGTGCTTGCATGAAGCTAGTTTGAGGGTGTCTACATTCATAGTGTAGACACACCACTGAAGTGCAGTTAATAGGCCTTGAGATGGTAACTTCTGTTGAATGAAGTAACTTGGTGAGCTAGCTCTTTGTTTATCAGGATGCAGTACTGGAATATGAGTATGCAAAGTATATTTAAAAAAAACCAGCTTGGTTTTTCATCTCAAACCATCTCACCAAACTCTTTAGTGTTAGTTCAGAATTCTGAAACCTGTACCACAGCAGCAGGAAAGCACATGAAATATGATTCTTAAATAATAGCTTGAATTATTATAAGATAACTGATTTTTTCCATAACTGCCTTGAAACTATCAGTCCTGAGAGAAATAACCATATACTGCAGAATGAAGATCTGATTTATTATCAAATATTTTTCACATAAGAAATCCCAAAGTAGTTTTTAATACGGATGGGAATATTACTTGATTGCCTTTTGTACACTCCCTCTGCCAATCCTCTGCTCTGGAGGACTTGGTAAAAATTTCAGTAGAAGAGGCAGGAAACTTAGAAGATATTCAGTGCTTTGGACCTGTTTGGACAGAACTGACAGCTTATTTTGTCTGAGTGGGGAAACAAGTAAGAAATTATGCAAGTAAGCTTTGCAAGATTACTGTTCTTAACAGATGTACTGCTAGTAGAGGTATGGTTGAAGATAGAAATTGCAGGCAAAACCTTGCCAGAATTTCAAATAAAGGAGCCTGTAGGTTAGTCTGTAGTTCAGCTCCACTTCTGGAATGTGGTGATTAATTTATCTCTTGCATCCAGAATTAAAAATGTTACGGGAAAGTTTTGTTGCAGTTATCTCAGTTGAATCTCTGCGTCTGTGCTTGGTATGACTTGGTTTGGCAGAACGTATACTCTAGCCTGTGAGCAGATCAGCATACAGGAAATCCAAGTGTCTGATACTGTGTCCTTTGTGGTGTCCTCACTCTGGCATATAACTATCAAAATACAATGATGCTGTAGGGCATCTTCTTGTAACAAAAAAGTAGTTCAGACCGTTTCAGTAGCTGCCTTTCTTGAGCCTTATGGGCTTTTAGGTAAAGCTTTGACTATGAACTGTATTGGGAACTAGTTCAAAGTGTTAGAGACAGCCTGGCATTGAAATACCAGAATTCTGAGAATGAAGAATGCTCTTCAGTCCTCAGTCTGTGTGTTAAACAAAGTATGTGAGTAGGGTGTGACTTTAGGGAAATGTAAATTTAAAAGCCAAGTAACACTGAGAAGTTGGTTTTCTGCCCATATCTGCTTGTTTTGTGAAGAATTATCTCATTACTTTACAGAAACTCTCAGACGCCTTCTTAGTCTTTTACACAGATAAAATATTGTACTTTCCTTGATCTGCTGCACTTCATTGTGTTTTATTTCTGAAGTTTATTTTCAGTATTGTGTGAGGACTGCTGATAAAACTCTTGGGTTTTGGTAGCACAGATTATCGATATGGTTGTGAAACTCATGCATAAAACAACTTGAACAAGTCCAAATGTATATATCTTTCTAGTGTACAGAGATTATAACTGTATTATAAAGCTCTTTTTTTTTCTGTTTTGCAGGTAGAAAAAATAACTGGCCACCTCTTCCTGAAAATTTTCCAGTAGGTCCTTGTTTCTACCAGGATTTTTCTGTAGACATTCCTGTAGAGTTCCAGAAGACAGTAAAGATTATGTACTATTTGTGGATGTGTAAGTATTTTTTTTAAAAGAAAAAACAAAGAGCCTATTCAGTTTGATGATGCATACCTGCTACTTTGGCTTTTGCAACATCTGTAATGAGAACTTGTTTTAAATCCAGAAGTCAAACATTGCAGTGAAATCTTTTTGTTAGCTTCAATTTTGAAAGTATTGAATTATGCAATAGAAACTTCCACAGAAAAAAAGGAGGAGGATTATCCTTAGGCAGTTTGGTTCTAGTATATTTTATTGTTATGGTTTAAGTATCTCTGTTGTTGTAAAATGAGCTTTGGCCATTCATTAACTTAGACATAATTTCACTGTTTTTAAAATCAGCTTATATATTAAAAAATAAAATTCACAATCAGTATTTAGACTTGCAAGTTTAAGAAGTAGAATATCCATTTGCTTTAATATACATAGTTTTATATCTGTATTTTGTCTGTAGTGGAGACTTGGTATCATTTTACTCTATTTAAAAAAATAGTGTAAAGTCAACCAGCTGAAGAATCAGTCCACATTAAAACTATACTTTGTACTCAAGGAATGCTCTATACCATCTTTGTGGGGTTAATTTTGCCCTCATTCATGTGTTGTGTTTTGACTGGAGAAATATGGGACCAAATGTACAGTTGCTAGAATGTTTGTGTCTTCTGCCTTGTCAATTGTGAAGGGAGCCTAATAATTACTCTTGAGACTGAGGAAATTCCAAAGATATAGGTGCTTTGATGCCTTTAACATATTTTTAGCATACTAAGGGAATATGAATTTCAGAACTTTTCTGTGTTTTTTTCAGGGCTTCAGATTTAGTTAGCAAATCTCCATAATTTTACCTGTTAATCAGGTGATCTTATTACTGTGATTGAACCACATAATTGAAACACAAAATGAGCAGTCAGCACTGAATCAAGTGAATTCCACTTCATCACAATCCACAGCTTTCTGTATTCATTGCTGGGTCATTAATCTTCAAATAAAAAGTAAATCCACTGTAGAATGTGTGACCAGTCACTCTCATAAATCTGACAGACATTTAGGATTTATATGCAATCGAAGATCAAGTACTCCAAAATTTTAGGATACTTACTAATTCTGACCATTTGCAGGACTGAGTTCTGAAAATGCTGTATGCTTCAAACACAAGGTGAAGTTGGGCAGTGAGAATTCAATATTAATACTGGTTTTATTTTTTCTCTCTTATAGCAATAAATAAAGGAAGCATCAATGTTACAGTATTTCAAAATATATAGGAGTTGTGCTTTTATACTAACATGACAGATTTTCTTCTAGGTAGACTGAGATTTTAACTGAGCCCTCTTGCTCTTTCCCTTCTTTAGTACTCTGATTTAGGGATTACTCAGGAAGGAAGGAAAAGGGCACGATAGAGGAAAAGAAAGACAAAATCTATTTCAGGCTAAAAAAAAAAAAAAAATTGAATACTGAACTCTGGGCCTTAGGGCTGGCTGTTAAATCAGTGCTTGTGACTCTTCTTTCCCAGGATCATACTTACATGGTTTGGCTCACTTTTCATTAGAGCAGCTGTGCTTCCTCAGTGGAAGCACTTATTACCATAGCAAACCAACATGTTTCTGCATGCTGCGCTACCGTACGTTTTATTTCCTCTTGCAGAACTTCCTCGGTCTTGTAAGGCCTAGGGGTTCTGTGAACATAGTCACATTTGGATAAATCTAGTACTGCATGCTCAGCACTTTGTAAAGTAGATTAGTTTTCCTCTTCCTTTTTAGCAGCCAAAAGAAACAAACCTTTCAGATTCAGTTTTCTGTGTGTTTCTGTGGTTAGTAGCAATTTTTTGTATGCTTATTCTTGGTCTTTATGTATCTGAGGATATTTTTTTACTTGTTTCAGATCTATATTCTCTTTATTTCATGAGAAAACAAGTCTTGTTTGTATCCCTATTCCATAAATTCATCAGTCTTTTCTCTATTTGTGTCAGCAGTCAGAGTTTTCTTACTCCTTGATGTGATTTTATCTTTGCACATTTTAAAATTTTTTTTCTTCCCTGGGGAGAGCCTTTTTTTTTTTTTAACTGCCCACTCCCATGTTTTTGTGAGCAATGGCAATCAATTAGAAATGGTTTCTATTAGCTGCCAGTGGAGCTTTTCTATTCTGTCTTGGCTTTGTGACCATTGCTGTTTTAGTAGCTTGCAGATAGAATGACAGTTTTCCTGGCTCTCTAGCACTGAGCCTTACTTTTTAGATGTTTCTATGTTGTTACTAGTGAAATGTCACATCTCTTGACCTGTATCTAACACTAGAACTTTTTTGGCTCAAAAGCCTGTGTTTTTCAGCTTTTTTCCCCACAGGCTGATAACATACAAAATGAGCACTACTGATTTTCAAAGAATATTTCTTACTTGAAGTTACAAACCAAAGAGCTGCTTAATGTCATGGAAAGGTTTTGTCGTTTGAGTTTGTTACTTTATATAGATTGTGAATGTTTCCATTTTGCATGAACAAGACTTTAAAACGTTTTCAAAGGCCAGTGACTTAAACTGTAGATTCTGGTAGAAAAATAATACCCTGAAGTGTCAACTTTTATGGTATTTTTTTTGTTTAGGAGAGTTTAATCTCATCCATCCTTCTGTCTGAGGGTATGATCAGTAGTAACATATCAGTCTGTATTGATGCTTGTTCTGCCTGTTCCTGAGAACCTCCCAAGGATGGACACTTGATAAACTCCTTCCAAGCCTGTTCTAGTGGGTTGCTGTTTTTAATCATTAGAAGATGTTTCCCAGAGTATACTTTAATTCTCCCTTCCTGTGTTTTATCTTCCATTTTCTGTCCAACATTGTTATGGTGAACACATTTATCCCCATTAGTCATCTCCTTTTGGCTAAATTAGCATAGTTTACTTAGTCTTTCTTTGTAGGTTATGTTTTCTAGAGGTCTGAATGTTTGGTTGCTGCTTGGCTCACTCCATATTATTACGTATATTTTGGTGTGTAGCATCAAGAATTTTACAGTGTGGACCGTGTCCAGTATTTTACCTGAAGTCCTAATGTACTGTGTAGAGAAAAAAAAAACACCTTCACATTTTTGATAGCATGTGCTTATATGTCAGAGGGCAACTGAGCACCACACAGCTGCTCGCTTACTCCTTCCCCCTCAGCGATGGGGAGGAGGAAGTAGAACAAAAGGCTCGGGAATCAAGGTGAGGACAGGGAGAGATGACTCACCCGTTAGGGTCACAGGCAAATGACTGACTCCTTAGAGGAAGAAAGAGAACATAAATTTATTTAAACACCGCCACCTCCATTTAGTTTAACAATTAAACAGTAGGACAGTGAGAAGTATAACCACATCTTAAAAACACCTCCTCCCACCCCTCCCTTCTTCCCAAGCTCAGCTTTGCTCCCAGTTTCTCTACCTCTTCCCCTGCGGCAGTGCATGGGGACAAGGGATTGGGGTTACAGTTAGTTCATCACCCGCTGCTTTTTCATCCTCAGGGGGAGGACTCCTTCCCCTGCTCCAGTGTGGTTGTTGAACTTTCTTGAACATGAGACCTTCCCATGGGATGGAGCTCTTCCTGACCTGCCCCAGTGTGCGTCCCTCCCGTGTGTTGCAGTCCTCCCAGCAAGAGACTGCTGCAGCCTGGGCTTCCCTCCGAGTTCCGGCCCTCTTTGGGTGCAGCCACCTGCTCTGGCGTGGGCCCCTCCCCGGGCTGCAGGTGGGCATCTGCTCCACCAGTGACCTCCATGGGCTGCAGGGCACAGCCTGCCCTCTCGCCACGGGCTGCCAGGGGGTCTCTGCTCTGGCACACCTCCCCCACCCCCGCTTCCTTTCTTCAGCTGATCTCACTGTTTGCATAGTAATTTTCCTTACAACTCTAACTCCTCCTCTCAGGTTCCCTTTCTTAAATATGTTATCGCAGAGGCACAGCCACCTTTGCTAATTGCCTCAGCCTTGGCCAGAGTCTTGGAGCTGGGGGAGCTTCAAGAAGCTTTTCACAGGGGCCACCTCTGTAGCACCCTCCTGCTACCAAAACCACACACACAAACCCAACATATTATGTTGCGTACTGATCTAAGCCTGGTTTATAATATATTTTTTCCTATGGAAAAGAATTCTGTCATTTGTAAGGCATGTTTGCACATGTCTTACCAAGCCCCCTGTCCAAAAAGAGCAGAACAGTCAAGAAAGAAAATCCTAAACTACATTTGAAGTCACACTGTGCTCCAAGGTTATGTGTGATCAGGCTTCAGCAGCTTTGTCCTCCACTTGTCAGTTGCCTTGTGGCTTCACAAACCTCTGCTTCATATGTGTCCCATTCCCCTTGAGGCACCTTGAGGGTGACAGTCCAGCTGAATCTTGGGAAGAGCACATTCTTTTGTCATGTATCCTGGTGAGGACTTTGGTTTCCTGAGAATATCATCAATAAAACGCTGCTGAAATGAAACTTACTACAAAAATCTATTTTCATAGTCCCAAATGGGATTGCAAAACAATAATCTCAGTAAGGTAGATGCCAAATAGCATCAGTGCAACTTGTCTTTATTTACAGTTTACTTTCAAACTTGGATTTCTATAAATACATTTATAATTAATGGATTGTAAAGTGTAGTTAATTCAGATAGAAAATGTATATTTAAGTAGGATTCTTTACAAGGAAGTTTACACTAGTAAGAATGAAGTTGAGTCTGAATATTTATTAAACTGGTGTAATTTCCTATTGTTCACTCTTAGTCTGGCATGAATGCCCTTTTATTTTTTTTTAACCTCGACTGCTTCCACAGCTAAACTAGGTGAAGATATTCTTAGATCAAGTATTCTTAGATCATATTTTTAGATACTGAGGACTGTATTAGTATAGCTGTGAAGTTATTGTCATGCAGACATTGCATGTTGCAGACTTCTGCCAAAGCCTTAGGTCATTTCAGTCCCTAGGTGGTCATTGTCTTTTAATGGTTTTATCTGAAGAGGTTCTTTTAATGGTTTAATCTGAAGAGGCAAGTACATAGAAGATACTTAAAACCATTACCTGAACATAAAACCACCTCTGTTCATACAACAGCAAAGCTTATCTAGGTCACTTAATGAAGGTGTTGGCTCAAAGAACAAATGCCTTTCTGTACCTTGCAGCAGGCAGAGAGAAGGGTGAGTGGAGCAAAGGGAGAATTGTCAGTGCAGTCCCTCATCTTCATCTGTAGTTTGCTAATACTTGATTTTTACAGCTGAGATTTTCTGTGACAGTAGTGAAGCAGACCCTCTGTGGCTGGTTTTATTGTGCTAATGAGTATCAGTAGTGGGTGTGACATTTCAACCTTCTGCACTGATGGTATTCTTTTAAAACTTGTCTTGTTATTGTAATTGCAGTTACAGAAAACATAGTAATTCATAGTAAAAGTTCAAATTACACCAGAGCCTGGATGGTTTTAGTAATCTAGGGGGTCTCCCTGTTTTCCAGTATTAAGTAGAAAAACAAAGAATACCCCATAGTAATCTTTCTCATATTTATCAAAGGAAGGCAGGAATTTGGATTTGTATCCTTTGTTGTGCTTTATGAGGCACACACACACAAATTCTGAAATCAGTTGCCTTGCTGACCTCTTTGAACATTGCTAAGATATGTAGGTGTGTTAAATGCTAATTATTTAAAAGTGCAACGTTTTCTGTTTCTGGTGTCTCTGGAAAATATGATTTGTCTGAGGGAAATGTTTTGAGTTTCATCAGCCTTTCATGCAGTGATGTGGGCATTTTTTTTTCAGTCTTTATTATTTTTCCAGTTCTTCTGTTAACCTTGCTTTCCAGTAGAATGACTAAAATGTGTATCTGAACTTAAATAAAAAATCATTGCTGCAAGGAGCAGCTTGTGCACTCTCAATTGTAAATACTCTGCTTTATCTTGGTCCACAAGATTAGAAATGGTCTTCTAAGATAGCAAAATCACTCCTTAATCATTGGTTATTGCTGAATAAAGACAGAAATTCATGTTCATCTCTTTAAGTCTGGCAGAACTGTGCCACATAGCATGAAGGTAGTAGTTGTAATGTTTCTTAATACTCCTGTATCTTGTTCTGAGAACTAAATATGTTTGAAAGAACCTCTGAAGTTGGAATGCAAATGCATTTGCTTCAGAAGAAACTCAATAGTTTGAGTAACAAGGTCTGCCACTGAGAAAATGCTAGTGATGAGCTAAGAAAGAACTGAGCACCAAAAAGGCAAATGTGTAAGACCAATGTCATAAGAAATACTTGAATATACAGTATGTGTTAAAGCATCTAGAACAGCTTCTTGCAGATCTTGTTTTATTGAGAAACATTTTTACTGAGTGGAAGGTTTTTTACTTTATTACATGGAAGATAAATAGCTTTTTGTTGAAAGTTTTTTTGGAAAATTTTATTTTCAAACTGTGTACAGTGCTAAATTTACGATGCATTTTATATAGTTTATAAACTTTCTCTCCAGAAATATTCAGTAGTCTGTTAAATATCTGTATCCAGTTATTACTGTAGAAAAAGTATCAATTATTACAGCTGTAGAAACCTGTTTTCATCATTTTAAGTTTGAAGATGTCTTATTTTTATGACAGGATTTTTTCCTTCACCATATACCTAATAGCACTTGAATTTTCATGTTCAGTACTTTCACTTGTGAATACAGGGTTTACCAGAAAGTTAGAAAACTGTATGAAAATCAGTGTATTGCTGAGGGTATTGAGAAAGATTTATTGTTAGCATGCTGACGTTTTGTTTAAAAATGCTCAGTTGGGGTATTACTTTAAAAGTTGTGATCTATTGTATACACATAACTTAATAAAGACTATTTTGCTTTTACTTCTACAGTCCATACAGTGACACTGTTTCTTAATATCTTTGGATGTTTGGCCTGGTTTTACGTTGATGCTACACGAGGGGTTGATTTTGGATTGAGTATTCTCTGGTTCTTGCTTTTTACACCTTGTTCTTTTGTCTGCTGGTACAGACCCCTTTATGGAGCTTTCAGGTAACAACTTCGGCTTGACTTAGGATATTTGAAAACTTGTCAAAATGCATTAACATTCCAGAATTTGCTTGATTATTATTATTATGATAATCCTTCGATATGCTTTCATTAGAAACAATTAGTATGTTTGCCATTGATTTAGTTGTTGTATTTAAAACATAGATGGCAATAGTTAGGAATATAATTTATTAAAGTTTTTATAGCTTCTACCACTGACAAAATATTTAACTTTGTATTGGGCTGATAACAATTTTAAGGAAAATTCTCATTAAATCGCTATACTTTCACACCAAGAATTTCAGTAGGCTAATAGTTAAGAGTGTCTTAAATTTTTGGCTTCATAAAGCTCTACATATAAAAATCTTGTATTGGCGAGTGACCTACAGTGTCTGTAATTGAAGTAGACCGAGATTCTTAAGAATTAGTAGAGCAGGTATATAATAAAACTCTAGTGGTTTTCATAGCTTTTAGCAATCTTTGCAGACTTCACAAGTGTGAGGTTTGGTAGTTTTGTGTTTAAGAATAGAATGATTGGTTTGCATACAAAATTAACATTTTTTGGGGGTGAAAATCAGCATGTAGAGATTCTAAATTTGGTATCTTTATAGCATTTCTTGGGATTTAAAAATTTTTTTTTACTCTGAAGTGATTCAGGATATTCTCAGTTAAAATATACTGATTCTTGTAGAGAAAGATCGATGCCCAGAAATTGCAGTTAAGCATAACCTGTAGACTAAATGAGATTGTTTCTTTTTGCTAACCAAGGAGGTATTTCTGTACCCACACATCTTTGAGGAATCATGTAGTTTAATTTGCATTTGCTCTCTAGTAAATCCATAGCTTTTCTTGGGGAATATTGATTGGAAAAGAAGAATTACTACCTCCATATTCAATTTTTGGTCAGTTGCTCAGATGAAAATAAAATAGTTATTGAACTGAACTGGTTAAATAAATATAATTGACAAACTCCCTTCTGCAGGAAGAGTTATTAAGGGCAAAATCTAATTCTGTGACTTAACTTATTTCTACTTTTTTGAGAATGCTGATAACAAGAAAATTATATGATGATTAGTTTTGATAGTAGTAAGTTGAGGTTTTATACTGAGATTTTGCCTGTACATTCTTTTATTTATTTATTTTTAAATTTTTACTTTCAGTCTTCGTTAGGCTGGCATTTTAGTCATTTTAACAGCAAACCGATTTTGTATATTTTGCTTTTAAGCAACACCCACTTCAGTATTCTGGTCTGCGCTATGTTCACTATGTTTCAGTAATTCCATATTACATTTTATTTTCTTTTACAAGTAAAGTATTTTCTTCCCATCCTGCCAGGACTGTGAGCTTCAGTCTGAAAGTGGAGTAGATTTATGTTCTTCATGCTTGTAGCAGAACTTCTATGTTTAGTCTAAGAGGCCCTGCAGTGTGTTGAACAGAACACTAAGGAATAGTATCTTGCTGCTATTCTCACCTCTGTTAGAGGTACAGATGATAAAAATACTATATGAAAGATGAAGGAGCAGCTCTTGTAAATAAACACTCTACAGACTCACAGAATTATTGAACTTCAAGTCACTGTCAGTAAATGAAAGCACTTTTCCCCTAGTTAATGCAGAAAAAAGTTTTAGATTGGTTCTACAGTATTTGCAAAAAGTCATTATTTTCCTGGTTGCTTTAATCTTTTTCCCCCCCTCTTTCAGGAGTGACAGTTCATTCAGGTTCTTTGTGTTCTTCTTTGTATATATCTGTCAGTTTGCTGTACATGTACTTCAAGCTGCAGGATTTCAAAGATGGGGAAACTGGTGAGTATTCTGTTTGCTGTAGCATTGTCTGTAAGACAAACATTCCTATTTGATATAGCAACTGCAATACACTCTGTGTTCCAGAAAAATCTCAAGTTCACTGGAATTGCTATATTTAGCACTCAAAAAAAAAATTTTTGCTTTTTTAGGAAAAGTGAATGAAACTTACCCCAAAGAGTGTGAGGTACTTCTGTTATTAGGCTGGTTAAATTTTCCTCTTGCAATGTTAAACCAGTTTGAATTGTTAATACATGACCTTCTCTGTTTTGGTTGTGTGTGGAGATACTGCTTTCTCTATATTTAAGATAAAGTCATAAGCAAAACTTAGAGAAGATAAAAATAATTTAGACAGCAATAATATAGTTTGCATATTATTTTGTATCATTAGTTATTTCTAATTATATAAATATAGTTACTACTTATTAATGGCTAAAATCTGAAGAATAAGTCAACAATGTATTGAATTTAATATAGTGGTATATCTGATATTACTTGAAAAGCTCATTTGTCCAAGTCAGCTCCTTATTCTGCAGTAGTTGTTTTTTCTTTTTGATGCTTGTAAGTATATAAGCTTTTACATGAAGCTTTTATGTATATTATAATTTATTTGAGTCTTCGAGGTTTAATACTTAACTTTTATAAGGAAAAGCTATTGTGAATTGATTCCTGTCCCTGGGGAAAAAAAACAAACAAAACAACAAACTAACAAACTTGAGTTAACTAAAAGCATGGTTGTAGTAGCCAGCTGGTAGGATGGAGAGCTGTGACTGGTGATACTGTAGCTGGGTAATGACACCTCTCTGTATCAGTGCTTTTTGCTGCTAACCTCCAAACATATGTAAAGCAGGCAAAATAGCGTTACTTTAGAACTGTAGTGTAATAAAAGATCCCGTTTCATCATTTTTGTTCTTGCTGCTGTTTTGATTTTTCGTAGATACATTGAGATCAACAAAATAAAAAAGTATAGTAGAGGGCCAGTCTCCAAGTATGTTGAGTGTGCTTTTAAGGATGCTTGGGGAAGGGGTATGAAAGAGAGCCAGATCATCAGAAAATGCTAATTACAGTTTGGATTTTGGAATTCTGTGGTATAGTCCAGTTGGACTGGATATCTAAGGGGATATCAAAGCAATCTGAAACAGTGGAAGAAAGTTTAAGGTTGTTTGGATTTACAGAAATGTTTTGCTTTTTTTTCTGTGGAAGAATCTTTTCCATTTCAACGTGTTATTTTTCTTAAAGGCAACCTTCTTTTTGTGGTTTGATACTGTATTTTTCTGTTGGTGTTTCAATTTTTCAGAATGGGGAAATGTTTTAAGTAGATACTGGTACAGTAAGCTTTTCAATTAGTTAATCTGATGCTATCAAGTTCAAAAAATTACCATATTAACCTCAATTGAGAAGCATCACTGTGTGGATACACAGTCTTCCCATATAGAAGCACTGTGTATATGGCATGTTTTTGTTTTATGGTTAAAGAAGTTCGAAGCTATCTTTCTGGGCACATTTTCTCTTCCATGAAACCATGTCGTCTTAAATTAATCTGAAATAAAAGTACGGCCAAAAAAACCCAAGAAGTTTATGAGCAACTCTAATTTCTTCACAAATCTGCTCAATGATAATAATTTTTCATATAGTTTCACTGCATGCATTCGTAAAAATGGAAATTAAGCTCTAAAAGTTTATTAATAAACCGAAATATGCTTATATAAAATTCCCATTACTTCAAAAGTACTCTAAAGTCAGAACCAGGAGGTTATAAAGCTTACCTTGATGTGGATACCTGTGATTGAATAGTTCATGTGCTGTTCTAGTAAAGTTGTCCTTTCTTCTTCCTTCAGTGGGTGGATTTCATCTCTTACTGGTCTTAACAAGAGTATTCCTGTTGGCATTATGATGATAATCATAGCTGCACTTTTCACAGCATCTGCTGTTATCTCCTTAGTTATGTTTAAAAAGGTAAGTTACATATTATTCCCCTCTTCTGTTTCTTGTATTTGTTCTGGCTTTGGCTTTCCTGCTTGAGAGAGGTACTCTCTCACAAAGTAAGATTAAGGGGATTAAATAATATTCTGGAGGGTGTGCCTTACCTATTAACAACTGTTCTTTTTTGCTTATACTGTTGTGGAGTGAGGAAATGCAGTTTGTAGAAGGTACATACTTTCTGCAAACTAAAATGGGGAAGGATAGCTCTCAATAAGAGAAACTGGGAGGTAAACTCACAATGAAGGGGTAGGTGTATGCACTGGACACTGTGATTGTACCTGTAGATGCCAGGTTGTAATTTTCAAATCTGTAGTGATTCAGCCTGAGTGAAGTGTGAGTCAAATGATTGCAAAGTTTCAGCTTTTACCAAAATCATTCCCATTAAAATCAGTAGAAGAGGGAGGGAGATGCCTGGCATCTCATGAAAGGATTTTTATTTCTGTGTTTCTATTAACATTTTGTTGTCAATTAATATTACATAGCATGAAAGCTCAAAGAAAGACGCTTTTTTCTCTTGGTTCCTTTTTGTGAATTTCCATCCAGAAGACCTAAGTTTAGATATTAATATTAGTAAGTTTTTAATGTTGTTTAGATAAAATGTAACTGAGAATTTTGCTGATGATGTGTTGGCAATTCTAGTAATTCAACTTCAGTTACAGTCACACTTAAAGATTTTCACATACCAAAACTCTTCTGGCATATTTACAGGTATCTAGAAGTCTTACGTTTTGCTTGGAGATGTCTCTTCTCCATATTTCTCTTCTGAGTAAATACTCAGGTACAGAAGAAAGAAACAAGCAAGAAAAGTGTATGGTGGAGCATTTTTTTACACTCTTCCTAATGTATGCATCTGGATTGTTTTCAAAAACTTTCATACTCGGCTGTGACCTGGTGTATCTTTATGGATGAGAAATAGTCACATTTATAACAAAGAAAAAAGTTAAAACATTAGTTTTCCTGCTACACTTGAATGAAAATGTCTTTGCAATAATTTTTGATAACTTTATTGTGTCTTGACTGAATATGAGTCAGAAATAGCATTTGAATTTTAATACCCAGGTAATTGGAAGTTACTCAGGCTTTGTTTTTTTGTTGTACTAGAGATTACATGTCATATTATTTAGTGTTTGTAAGACATTGTTTAATATCTCAATCTGTAGAGCTATTCGTCATCATACTATTTAGCAGATACATACCTGCATTATGATATTTTATACTTCTTAATATTCAGTCATAGCTTAGCTTGTTCTTGTAACTATCAATCAATTAAAATGATTCTAAAAATTGTAGAAGAAAGTTCATGAAAATGTTATTGACACAGTGAACTCAAAACTACTTTTTTGGTTTTGTTTTCCTGCTGTTTTTTTTAACATGCACGCTTATTAACTCTCTCAAGGAGTAGGACAAATTGCATACAAATTGAGACAGAAGACATTTTTGCAAGCTGTGAGCCCTGTGTTGCTAAGGATGCAGCCTGTTTGTGAATTTAAATATGCTATTTCAGACAGTAGATACGAGGCACGTTTTAGTAAAGATTTATGAGGCCCCTCTGAACTTGCAAAAAGTTACAGGTATTCCTACTGTCAAACTATGCATGCAGCAGGGCAATCAAAGGTTACAGTATTCACGGGAAAAAAAATCCCATTTTCTCATTTCTGGATTGTCCCAAACACATGAGCAAAAGAGATTTCCCCACCACACAGTTAATGCTTTGTGTTTGAGACTTTGCTATTAGTCCACCAAGAAATGGAAGGCTCAGCACCACCTTTTCACTGCTTTTCCACCTCCCTAGGTGCATGGTCTCTACCGCACGACTGGTGCTAGTTTTGAGAAGGCGCAGCAGGAATTTGCAACAGGAGTGATGTCCAACAAAACTGTACAAACTGCTGCAGCCAACGCCGCATCAACAGCAGCAACCAGTGCAGCTCAGAACGCGTTCAAGGGTAACCGAATGTAGGGGAACATAGAAAGTCATCACCATTCTCTTTGATTGTACTTTATTTTCCAGTCACTTACTGTATTCCCGGCAAGCCTAGATGAAAATTCACACAGCATGTTTGTGTCTTCTGCAGCTGTGCATGGGTGAAATGGGAAATGTTTGGTTACTTTATTATAAATTTATTTATTTTAAAATTATAACCATTCTTTGCCCTTCTTTAAGATGATGCATTCTAGAATATAGAGCCTTCCATATTTTATGGAGGATAAATAATTTCAACAATTGGCCTGAGAATTAATTGTGGTATATAATGGTCAAATAAATGTGTTAAGACTTCGGAAGGTTTTTTTAGTGGTTCACTCCAGTATTTTTTTTAACTTCAGGAAAGCAATTTGGATCAATTATTTTTCTTTGTAAGAACTGTTTTCCCTATTTCTAACTATATGAAGCGGGGTAGACTGGGAGATGTAGAAAGTTAGGTTTAGCTACTGCTTTTGCAATTTCAGCAGCTGCTGGAGGACAAATACAAGTAAGGTAGATATTATAAATTCTTTTCTTGGGGTTTTTTTAGGATAAGTCTTTTGATATAAACCTGTAAGTTTGCATGAATACTGTTGAGTTATCTGATCTTGTTTAAATAGTGTTTTGGTCCAGAATTTACCTGCACCACTTTATAATAATAGCACTTGTTTGTATCTATTTTCATGGAGTATTCTCTACCTGTGAGAAATTACTATGGTGCATAAACATTCTCTGTAACAGAATGTGTAATGCCGTGTACAGTTTAAGGAAGTTAACTGATGGTTTCAATCACAAAGTTAAATGATTATATATTTGCTATTTTAAATTTCAGATTCATGTCTTGGGGTAATAATTTTGCTGGCAAAGAAACCAGTATTGACTTTTAGAACACTAGTTTCTTGCCCTCCTCCCCTCTTCTACATGCAGTGGTATTTTTGTTGTATTTGGGATTTTTTCTTGGTATTTTTTTTTGTTGTTGTTGTTGGGGTCTGGTTTTTTTTTTTTAAGTTTAGATTTGTGTTTAATGGTGGTACTAAATCTCTAGCCTAGTCAGTCAGTCTGTTTACTGCTTGTCCAAAAACCTAACTATACAGTATTTAATCTTCTACCAGAAATACTGTCTAAACCCAAGCTTCTTAAGCAATGGCATTTAATAGATACTTGAATTCACTTTAACTCAGCCATCTCTGTGTTGTGAATTAAGGTGGAGCAAAAAAGCTTTTAAACTATTTTGAATTGGAAACATGATAAATATTCATCTTTAACAATGTTAATTTTTAACTCATTTATCTGGAGGCCTAAGAGGTTAAATTGGTGCTGTGGAACTGAACAATCCGTAATGGTATGTACCGTCATAATATAATAGAATATAATCAGAATTTAGTATAACATCTTGATTTTCTCCTTTGAGGATTATATTCTTGGATTGCCTCATGAGTCTTATACACTATACTTGGACTGTTTTTTCAAACTCTGTTTTCGAAAATGAAAACAGGAAGGACCACATTCCCATAACCTGTATAAGTATACACTGTGGCTGCATAAATTCAGCTGTTAATGTGAATCACCTTTAGTGAGACAGCATAAAATTCTGAGGCCCCTCCATGTTCTGAACATGGACTGACTTTCACAGATTCTTTTTCACTACACTGTATTTATTAATAACAGAAGAGCATTACAAAAAATAAATGCTCTAGCTTAAACCCTGGATCAGTATTGTACTGTTAGCATGAAGTCCCTATTAGTCTCCTTTCTTCTACTAATTTCTTTAAATCCAGCTTGAATTTGGGTAAATGTCGTAGTTTCACCTATGCTGAAGTTCTTATTAACGAATATACTTGCCTCTAAATGTTCTCTGCATCATGAAGTTAAAGCAATTTAAATATTCTCTGTAATAAGGACTCTAAATTTTCATACTAGTGGACATGCTAGCATTGAACTTAAATTTGTGTGGAGTATTATTAAAAGCTTTCCAGATAAAAGCCACCATGTGCTGTTGAGATCAGGCATCATCCTTCTAGCAGCTGTATATCAAGACTGTTCTTTTGATAATATTTTAGACTTAACTTGGGGGTTGTATCTAGAAAGTATACTATGGATTACTTTTAAATCTAAATTCAAGCAATTCTCTTCGTATTTTTTGGATAGGAATCACAGGGACATCATCCTTGCAATTTAACTTAAGTTGAAGATTGCATAATAACATACCAGAATATATTATGGAATAAACCCATTAGGAATACAATCTGAATTTGGCAGGTAGATTTTTTTCCCTAAATGTTTAAAGGCTCTTTGAGAACACACATTTAATGTTCTGTGTACAGGGAGCGTTGATTTATAATGTGATGGATTGAGTGTGTGGATTTAAACTGAAGTGAAATTCAAGATTCAGTTACACACGAGTTGTTTAAATCAGAAATCTCTGACACTTTGCAGCCCAAAAGGCAGGGAGAAGTTTGAGTTTAGCTTTGACAACAGAAGGCTGGTATTTGTTAGAATATTTTGTACCTAACGTAAACCAGATATCACAGTCCATTATTAATCAGAGTATGGCGCCCACTTAAGTGTCATTTTGTAGTATTGTGGCAAATTGAGTACAAAGTACGAAGTTTAAACACTGGAATGTCAGTAGTTATTGATCTGTAATTTAGAGTTGGTTTTATTTATCTGAGGGATGTTTGTATATTTTGTAAATTACTAACAATGCTCCGCCGTCCTGGTGAATGTCATGGTTCTGTACAAATGCACTTCTGTCCCTCTGTTGCATGTCTGAGTAGTTCAGAAGTTTTGTATATTTATTGTATTAACACAAGTGTCATAGAATAAAAAAGGACTTTTTTCCTGGGTGTTTGCTCTGTATAATTTTGACCAATATAGGGATTTTTCTTCTAACAGTCAGTATAATGTGCAGAGTGGATGATCTGTGTAAAAGTCTCACTTGTTTTTTATAACTCTGTATATAAAGGCTGTAATTCTGCTGAAATGGGGAAGCAAAATGTCAACTGTCAAATTGATACATTATATTGAGAGTTGGTCTACTCAACTGTTACGAAGAAAATTCTTGAACATTTGCAGCCCACTTCCTTGTGTTGTAAACTCACAAGTTAAAATCTTAAAGGTGCTCTGTCATTACTGAATGAAATTCTACAGGTATTACGTGAATCCTAAAATGGTATTGAAACTAAAGTTGCTGAAAAACCAGCATTGCTTTGATAGTGTTTATCTTCCTAATTCTGCCTATGAATTGACTTTTTCTGTTATCACTGCTGTGTCTTGCTTTTTCTGTTTTTTTAGGCACTAGTTCTGATTTTTTTCAAATATCAAATGCTCTCTAGTACTGAATTTATTACTGGGTTTTCTTTGAAAGGCAGAATGACTTCATCTAGACCACTGTGATGTAGTTATGTTTGCAAATGCACAATACTGAGAACAGTGCTCTGAGGTGCAGTCAGAATTATTTTGGGAGATAGCCGATGTGAGTTTTTGAAGGCACCTGTGCATGCATGCATCATTTAGTAGTGATGAAACTTTACATCAACTTGATGTGTTTCTTTGTAATGTACAGATCTAGGATGGCAGTGGCAGCGGACTAAAGGGACAGGTTTTTTACAGATGGTAAGCGCAGTTGTGCAGCATGATCCAGTCACGTTTTATGGTTAGAATTACTACACAGTTTAAGTGCTGGTGTAGGGAG
Organism: Athene noctua; assembly: GCF_965140245.1. Taxonomy (NCBI): domain Eukaryota; kingdom Metazoa; phylum Chordata; class Aves; order Strigiformes; family Strigidae; genus Athene; species Athene noctua. The sequence goes on along the minus strand of NC_134077.1, from coordinate 26,667,677 downwards.
GTAATTCCTCTCGTTTGCAGAGGCTAGTTTTCCTCAAGAAATTGTACACACAAAGTTGGGAAGGCATGAACACACAGAGAAAACAGCACAGGGAAGACACTGTGATTAAAAATACTCAATAATACTTCTGGAAAGATATTTCTGTCAAGGAAAAGGCAGGCACCTAGAGCATTCTGGTTATGAATTGCTAATAAGGCACAGTGGATCAGATAAGCAAAACAGATGTGTTAGGTTTCAGTCAGTTACATTAAAATATGGAAGAATTAGTCTACTTTTTTTCTGCAAATTAATTTTGTGTTTGCAAGTAGCTTTTCCTGATTTTTCTACTGATAAAATTAAGACTTAGAAAAGAAGCGGTGTAGATTTCTTGTCTTGGCAGCAGAATACTAGTTTAACTTTATGCTAGGATTAAACTAGGTAGCATGTCACACACTACTGAGGGGGGGGAAAAAAAGCGTTGATGGGAAGTTATGACTTGTGGATCATACTGTTGTACATTTTAGTCTGGGAAAAAAAGTTGTCCAGCTGTTCCGTGGAAGCATATACAGCTCATCTGAAATGTGCTTTTTTTGTTGTTGTTGGATGAATGGATAGTGATTACAGCAAACAACAGTGCTTTTCATTCGTTTGACTGTTTTATTGTCTCTCAATAACTTGGTGCAGCAATGTGACTAAGTAATGTGTATATATATAAAACGTACTGTCCCACTTTGTGGAGTGTTCCTGCACCTTGTTGTTAATGTCACTCAAAGGTGAAGAAGAAGAACACTTTAACACAGAGGAGTTGCTGTGCAAAATGTTGAGAAGACCAGGTTTTACTTCTTTGTACCCATGATTCAGGAAGGAAAACTTTAGACTGGTGAGATGGGAAATGTCAGAGACCGATTTTTGGTAATAAAGTTGGAGGTTGTATTAGTTGGCAGCATGCCTGGAAGAGGGCCATTGTAGGCCTGGAAGATGCAGCCTGTTTTGGAGTCCAGTTCCCTGTGACTGTTCTCGGCTTTTCTGCTTTTCAAATGTGTACAGCTAGATCTGGGTGTGGGATACTTTGGCTGGAGCCCAGGCCTTTTGATGAAAAAACAGCTGCCTCTGACCACTGATGTCTCTGCAGCATCAGCTGCTCTGCCACTTGTTTCAGCTGACAGTGCTGCGAGTAGATTTTACAATGTTTATTGCCTAATTAAACAATCATAGATCATCTGAGCCGTAGTCATTGCGTGCATGCCAAAGCCATTTTGCAGTGCAGGGCTGTTGTCTTTGCTATGTATATATTTTTTATGTTTTAGAGGAAAAAGTGGATATGCTGGATTGGGCAGTCAAAGGTAAGAGAGCAATTGAAAGTGGTCAGAATAATGTGATAAAATTTGGAATTATTTTTTCTGTACCTTTTTCAGCTAGACCAAACTACTGTTCCCACTGCACCTGAGTGATACCTAAAGCTGGTTAGGGACATGGATTCCTATGCTTTCAGAATTTCATTCATGCGAAGATACCAAATCAAAGAAAAAGAATCTGTCTGAAGACAAGGTTTTGGTGAATCACAGGATCAAGACTTTGTATGACATTTACATTCATGTCTCTCTGATATTACTAATATACATTCACCTTCTCAATGCATCACCATTTTAAACCTAGTTGGAGCTTGGGGAAGAAGTTACTAGAACACAGAAATCTGCAGTAGTTCACACAGTTAAGAGAACTGAACTTTGCATTCCCTATTCCAGCTCCATTAACCTTACTGAAGAAGGGAGGTAGTATTTTTAACTATACAAATCAGTACTTTGTGATTTCTTTCAGCAGTATTTTGTCTTTGTAGAATAACTGCTGTATCTGCTTTGAAATCCATAGATGCCTAACATGGTGGTGCACTGAGTGACGCCTATCCTCTAACTTCTTCTGGACTGTAGGTTTCTAAATGTTCCAAGTTTTAGCCAAGTACTACTTCTTGGTAGTTTAGAAGTGTAATTAAACTGAACACAATTGATTATATGTAAATTTAATAGAAATGGACCACAACAACTATGAGACAAACGTGACAACTACTGAAAGCCTTACTCCTAGTTCTGCCATACATTTGCTTAGAGAGCAGTATGTAACCTCTCTCTAGTGTTTGTCAGGTCACAGCTGAAAAGTGAGACACATTGTGGCAAACACCATTTTAAAACTCTGTGTGATTAAGCAGTATTTGTGTTACAACCTTCGCTACCCCCTTCCATAAGCAAGGAACTTCAGTTCTTTAGTTGCAAAATGAAAAACATTTGTCAGACATATGCAATCATAAAGTCTCTTTAATGCAACTATATAACACATCGCTACAAATTCAGATAACATACTTTTTGATCAGTAAGTGGTAATAATTGTTAAGTTGGACGGAAATATGAAACACTGACAACATGTGTTGGCTGGGATCTTAAATGCCATTAAAGTTAATATTAAGCTACCTTGCCTGTGGCTCAACTTGTCTAGTGTGTTTGAAATTAAGGAAGTCAGACTCCTGTTAAAGTTTGAAAACTCACATTTTAATTGAAATGTAGATTGAAAATTAACATCACATCACTCATGCTAACAAACGTACATAGTGGTGCCTCAAGAACAGAAAAACAGTACCACAAATAAACCATGGCTCAAAATCTACTCTAGCTGTTCCTGTACAAAGCGGCTGTATTGTATACGTTGCTGCCTTGCTCTGCTTTTGTTGGGCTCCGTCCTTTCCTTGAGGTAGGCACCAGCACCCACTGCTTCCAAGGAAAACTTGTCCTCTCTGTTTACCACTAGGAGGTGAGATATTCTGATGTGGGGTAACAATGCAAAATGGAAATGATTTGGCTGGAAAAAAATCCCTTAGAAGCCAGAGAACGTTACTGAGTAAAATAGATACAAAGGTGATATAGACAACCCAGAAACAGCTCAGTAGCAGTGGTTTTTGCAGTGCCACATTTTAAATAAAGCACATTAAGAAACTTGCTGAGCCTTTTCAGTTTTTAGATTATATATTGCCAGAGATGGACACAGCTTCACATTTGAATTGCCTGTATTACATAGATCTGAGTATTTCAAATCAACATATAAGAGATTTTTGTTAAATTTTGAAGCTGCAGTTACTAGTGGTGTACTAGTCTTCAAAATCAGCGATTCTGTTGCATTACTCTATGCCTTAGTTTTTGTCCACACCACCAAAACTCCAGCCACTCCTTCCTGGGGAAGTCCCTTTTCAAATATCTTGTTTAAAAGCAAAAAGTAATGGGGGAAGAAAAAAAAAAAAAAGAAACCACAACAAAACCCATTCCTGGTATTGCACATCTCACACAAATTTGTGTATATATATATATATATATATTTTAAATATGCTACAATTAAAAAAAAAAGTCTATGGCACTTTACAGAATACAAGTTTACAAAGTTGATCAAACCACAGATATTTGAAGAATTCTTCAATACCACAAAAACAAAGTTAAATTGAACTAACTGGCACACAGGTTTTAAAAAATCCCCAGCAACTTCTAGATTCTAGGCAGTGCATATAATTAAGAAGCAGTTACACTCTGCAGCCCCCTCATGAAATTAAATTAGCTTGAAGCTGATTTTTTTTTCCAAAAGATCTTTGAAAGCTACTGCTGAAGTGAACTTCAGGAACAACTTTAAACAGCTGTTAAGCTGTCAGATTTAATGAGTGCACCCTATACCTTAAAACCTCATTCCAAAAAAAAAAAAAGCTGTTAATATATACCATCATCACTTGCTAGAAAAACAGAACCCTGAGAAAAGAAATTCTGATTTTTTTTTCTGTATTTCTTCCCAGCCTGTCTTCTATGTGTGCTATGTGATCAACATGGATATTGTTACACGTTAGTTGATTATGTTGTTGCAGAGCAAGTTGATAGTATACCAGCAACAAGCAGAAAAGCTGGTTCTTCTTGGTTATAAATGCAAACAAAAGCAAAACATACCACTGAAAAATACCGCCTTTGTACTTAACAGTGGCACTACTAAAATTTGTTAAGTGTTCCGTAGATCACAGCAGAGGTCAGCTAGTAATGTAAATGAAGGTTGGTCACTGGTTACTTCTAAGCCAAGGCAGTTATGCCCTTTACACCCTCCTGGAAGAACGGACGTTCCGACTAACCAAGTGCTGAAGTCAAAGCAGCATTCTTCGCCCTAACACAGTGCCAAGATTCGTTGGCGGTGGCGACGTGGACATGGGACTGCTGCCCACCAGAGGGAGGCTCAAACTGCGCATCTACGCTGCCGCTGGCGCGCCCAGCCGTGCCGCCGCTCCAGCAGGGGGCGCCGGCGGAGCGTCACACGGCGGCCCCTGGCGGCGGGACTCCCTCCGCCCGCCGGCACCGAGCGGCGCCGGGGACCGGCGGGTGAGGACGCGGCTGGGGCGGGCAGCTGGCGGAACTGGCTCCAGAGCACGGATTTCGGCTCGTTAATGTTCAAAAGAAAAGCGAGTTACCCGTTTCAGACTAGAACAGAGGGGACGTGGGCTGCAGGCGCGGGCGAGCGCAGGAAGAGGCTAGCTTAAAACAAACGCTCCCTTTTTAACGTCGGCAGAAGCCGACCTCGTGTGTCGTCACCTCCGCGTCCGTCTGGCGGGCGGCCGAGGCGCCCGGGACAGGGCCCGCGCCGGCGGCGGGCCGGGCCGAGGGGGTCGCGCTGCACAGCGGCCGCCGGAGGGGTGCGCGACCCCGCGGGCGCTGGCGGCCGCGGCTGTGAGCTGCTCTCGGACTGCGAGCGCCGTGAGCGGCGTGCTGAAACCGGCCATCTACCTGCACGGCGACAACCGTTTTTTTAATGCCTATAGATAACTAGTGGCACACTTCAAGGAACGGGCCAGGCATAAACAACAACTTCTGCTCCGTATTATACAGTGAAGTGACAGAGCAACACTGTCATTGGATGATGCTAAACTACCAAGAAGTAAGAAGAGTCTAAAATTCACTTAGTATTTCATTAGAACTACTTTTCAGATGAATTATCCCCCATGCTCCTATGGCACTGTTGCATCACTCCTTTGTTTTTCAAAATACCTTTAAAATTTGTTTTCAGAAGTAGTTCTAGTAAGTGATGCAACACCACAAGTAATACAACCAACTGCCTTTGAGAAAGGAATGTCATTTGTGGCAAGCCCTCTTTAATTTCTGCTGATTTAGTTGGAAAGGGGTCCATACTACATGCGGTTTTTTAAAAAAAAGGAAAACTGTCTTCCCAGCCATGTAGAATTTGGCAAGACTTCCTGAAAAATGTAAATTTCTTAAGGACTCATGTGGCTCTGGGTCATGAGACAGACCCATCTGTAGACTAGGAATGAGGTTTCACTGGCAAAAGAAAGAATAATACTGTTGGAGTCCAACATGTGATCTGCAGTTGTAGGAGAGGCTACAGCCCAGGCCAGGCTGTTGGCATTCTCAAGATAATGCCCAGCTGTGCAGTGGAGAGTTGTTATCTGCTTGGGATTCCAAGCGTTGTAAATAAAGGCTGTAGAAATATTTCTAACAACAGTTATTTCAAACAATGTTGTCAGAATCAGGTGAAAGCCACAGTCTAGTCAGTGGAAGCAAAACCATTTACCTTTTAAATAACAACTGGCACACATCTTGCACTATAAGCTTCAAGGACGAGGAAACCTGGCAGGGACTAAATTTTTTTAATGTTTAAAGATTGGTGTAAACTGCAGCGTGTCAGCTTTGCTCTCTCCAACATATACCTACTATCTGAGAAGGCACTGTACTTTAAGGAAGTTCAGTATCAAAAAGCACCTCAATGAAAACTATGGTACCAAATCAGGTGGTGGTGAAATACTCACAGGTAAGGGGGGGGGGCCCTTGGAAAGAAAGCCTAATTAAAATAGGCTTCTGTATATAAAAAAGGAAAATGTGCTGGCTTTTATTATTTTAAATCCAAATTCTTCAAAGTGACCAAGGCGGGTAAGGCAATCTGATCAATCAGAATTTGTCAGTTACAACAGAAACATTCCTGCTAAATACACATGATTCCTCATCTCCCCAGTCAGATTAATATATACCATTGTGTCCTGAATATAGAATGAAACTAAAAAAATCCCCAAGTATTTACATTCTGCTTTTGGGATCCTTTCTCTGATCCTCATTGCCCAGCAAGGAAGAAAGACCATTTCAGTAGTTCCGGCCTGGAATGCATGGGGCTCAATCACACAAATGGTAGAAACAGGTAAGTGGATCTGCTTGCCCAGTCAATGGAAAGCAGATGAACATCCAGGCGCTGGTATTTTTCCCCACTGGACTTAAAGGAGGCAGATAAGGTTTTTTCCTTCTTCAATTTCTTCTTGCACTTTGTCACTGGATGTGGCTATTTCAGCTTGCGCCGAGAAGACTGCACAGACGAACGTCAGAATAGTGCCACCAATAGCTGTGTAGAAAGCCCAGCCCAAGGAGCAGTCTCCTAGTTTGTAAGCAGAAGCATAAGGTCCACAATAGCTTATTGCTTTCTGGCATCCCCAACCTGCAGGGTAAAGTATCAAGCCTAAGATAAGGAAGAGGCCTAGAAATAAAAACAGAAAGACAGAAGTTTAACAAATGATCAGTTTAACACCTGTTAAACACAAGACATGTAGTAATGGTTACCATGGTCACTACTTACTCCCAAGCACCAGGATTATAAAATTCTTCCTCATCCATCCAGTCTTCCTTTACTGATTGTTCCCTAGTATATACTATTGCAGTGTTTTATGTAAACTTGGAGCTATCCTGTGATATTTACTTGTGAAAGGCTTATATGATAATGGCCAAATTCTTAATTTTAATCTCTATATTCCTTCTACAACCTTTGTTTTCACACCTTATTGCTAGGTATACAGAGCTTGCAGAACATTCGGGCATTTCTGCCAACATTTATACTTGCACTTTTCAAATACTTCAGAACGTTTCCATCCACTTCTGAATTTGTGTTTTGCTAGGCCTCATTTAGCTTTAGTAATTCATCATGATTTTTCCTCTGCAGTTTTCCTACATTGATTTTCTTGCATAGAAAAAAATTATGAAAATCTCACACTGCATCTGCTTATTTGGCCACATTACAACATAGTAGAAAACTAATATTGCCAGTTCAGTAAGACGCTTTTGTAATAAAGAGATTTCTGGAGTCCTAAGTCAGAAGTCAAAAGATCTAAGTAACAACGGCCAGTGCACAGGTAACACTGGGATCCTTTAAACAGGCAATCGACTGGATGATCTTCAAGGTCTTTTCCAACCTAGATGATTCTGTGATACTGTGACTGCTGCAGAAGGCAAGCACATGAAGGAGCAAAAGCCTCAACTCATCATCTTGTTAAACTGCTTGAACATGCTGCTGTGCCTCATGCTGGAAGTAAAAAGCTCAGACTAGACGTTTTGCCTGTCTCCTATTCATATTTTTCTCTCCTATGAGAACCAGTCTTTATCTAAGCAGTGAGGGCTTCATTAAGGAAATTAAAAGTCACATTGAAGTCCAGTGCACAAATGATGTGTCTTTGCACAAAGATGAGAGATTTAATCAAAATGCCTAATATGCTAGTGGCTACAGTGGTCTCCTATGGGCCCCGCTAAAAAATAAAATAAATCACAAGGACTTAAAAGCAGATCTCCCTCATACAAGATATCTAGGAAGGAGCTAAACATCGGGACAGCTCATAGGTATCAAACTTTTCTTTCTGTTTTGTTTAAAATTTTACTCAAAACAACAGGAAGAATTATGAAAAATAGTTTTTGCTTAAACACAACCAGTTTATCCAGAAAATGAACGTAGCCCTCCAGATCCCATAAACATTACCTATTTAATTGTCATGCCCTGTAAAGCCCTTTATTCAACCTGGCACCTTGACAAAAATAGCTGGTAAAGGTGCTGTCACTTTCTAGAAGTGGGCTGAAAGTTGTACTTTTTACGTCTGGTGCTGGTTCACCCATTAGATTTCATCTAATCCCAAAATTTCTACGAAGTAATAAAACAGAGAACAGTCTACATCCCTATACTAAGAGATTACCAAGAACAGCTGTAAAGTCTTGTTCATATTTTCTTCAAATCAGCTGGACTAGCCTATTCTGCAGTATGTTAGGTTTCCTTAATTGTTTAAAGAAATTCAGCCTGATGCAGGAAAACTTCCTCACTGTGAAAGAAAAGTTGGGTCCTAGTTAGTAAGCGGTTAATACACATAAAACGCAAAAAACCATCATCCAACTGTCTAAAATTAATGTCTGTGAATGCCAGACATTTCACAAAAGAAAGCCCTTCCTCCAGCGTTTTTCTAACGATGACACAACACCATGGCATGAATGAACTAAATGTCATTATTCTTTGGGGCGGCAAAATCCATTAGTGAGTGATATCCATTCTCTGTGAAGGGATTTCATCACTGCTTACATTTAAGAACCAGTGACAAATTTTATGCAGTGTTTCCTGGCTGACTGGCCAAACTACGTTAAGTATTGCTTTATCTTGGACAGACCTGGATAAGCTGTGCTTCCATCCTGCTGAGCCCTGCAGCTCTTTCAGACTAAACACCAGCAGTTCCTTCACCTCTATTCATCATTAGTTTCCTGTTCTGCATAACCAACATGACCATACTATGTATTTTTCTGACTGTACACTGGTATGGGCCAGTTGCCATTTTCTCTTAACGATCACAAGCCCTTTGATAGTTAAAAATTACTATTGCCAAATTAAGAAGCTGGATCTGGAATGACAATGTTGCTGCTGCCAACGAGGAAGTTTTTAAAGTTTACCACTCCATTGCTCACAGACCTAGAGAGCCTGTGTTAACAGCAAATCTGTTCTTATGGCTGAGTCACAAGCAGGAGACTTGTGAAGAAGCTACATCCATCTCTATTTACCAGAAACAGAGCACTGAACAAGTCCTGAAAGCTACTGGTTCACGGTATGTGTGCCTCAAGCTGAAAAGTCGTTACCCAAAACTCAGCCCCTAGAAGGCTGAAGCACTGCTGACAAGTGTAGTCATCAGGACTTTACTGAATTAAAATTTTTTTTAAGAGTACAGAAAATGCCTGGAGAAATATTGACTACAGCCTGTAACTGATAAACTACAGCTGTTTTCTCACACATGAAAACAAGACTTAGAGAAAAGTTTTAACTACGGACTTGCATGTGGTCAGAGTCTTACCTGATTTTCCCTTCAGATGGCTAACTTTGTGAAGCCTATACTGGCCTAGCATAATGAAAACAAACAAAAAAGTACTGTTTTCACTACCGAGCCTACCTTCTACTACTCCATTTCAGTGTAGACAGACAGATTCTCAGGACATGCACATCTCACTATCACTAATATTTATCATCATTTCTCATTTCATTAATACCTGGTTCCTACTTGATAGGAAAAGTGAATAAAGATGATTCAATTAAGCCAATCCAACATACCCTCAACAGAAATGGCACCCCTTGGATTTCATGCTAACAGCAAGTAGAGAGGCACAGTCCTCATCACATATTCAGCTCAAACATCCTGTCAGCAATGGCTGAGTGGCACAGGGTGCTGAGATCCCTTCCTGACTCTCCCCGCCTGCCCAAAAAGGGGTGCTCAAATAAAAAGACAAAGACACGCTTTGCCTCTGGCTTCCCAGTAACTACAAAAGAGATGGTCACACGCTACAGAGCTCATCCTCACAGGCTAAAGAGCTCATCTCAAAGACTGCAGCTTAAAATAGAAGGTGCTTTACCACCAGCAGAGCAAACCACGGATTAATGCAGAAGCCAGCAATCCAAAGCACCTAACTAACTGTCCAACTACCTGTAACCAGAGCAGCAGCTTTTAGAGACCCCTGAAAAAGAATCAGCTCTCTGCTCCTGGGAACACAGGTACAGAGGAAAGGGAAGGAAAAATGCCCATGTGGAAAGAACAAGGTAAGATAATACCAGAGCGTTGTTTCTACAGCTATCGGTGTAGCCTTGAGCTACATCTAACACACGTGCAAGCAGCTGCAGTTGAGCAAAAACAATGTACAAGGGGAAAAAACACAGTAAATTCTCAGTGCTCATTTCTCATACCAGTGTCCATGGGGCAGAGCCTGGTCAGGTCTTTCAACATCTCTTTGCTTCTTTGATAGAAGCTTAACTGCCTATATCCCTGCCTTTTTGTAGCTGCTGCTCAGTCCCTGGGGCTCGCCCCGGCTATCTTGTTTTGGTTATTTATTTGCATTACCACAGAGCCTGGCAACTCTGCTCACAGTTTCTGCCTCCAGTGGCTGATAATCTGCTTTCAGACAAGACATGGAGATGGAACACAAGGCCCAAGTGAGATAACCCCCAAACAGCATATTGGCAATAGCTTCATCAAATCCATAGCCTGTCAGTTACCAAGTTTTTCTTTTACTGCCTCTGCAACAAGACAGCCTTGAGAAAAATGTTGAAGGAAGAGAAATGGGTTTTCAGTTGCTTGTGGTCAGCACAGAGCAGCATGGGAGTGCATGGTTTTGTTTTCTGAATAGTCCCCAGAAGGAAGGTGGAGGAGGGCAGTGGATGGGCTGCACAAAGTCAGGAGCAAAGTATCTTGCCAGTGAGTGAAAGATGGCAGAGAACATGGCCTGGAGCTTACAAGGGGAGCCAAGCGCATTCATTTGGCATTCATTTTTAATCAGAGCACACGGGAACAGAAGACCAGCTCCTAGTACAATCTACAAATTCACGTGTAAAAGTTGCTTTTGGGATTAACTAGGTTCCTTGAATTTGATTCGGTTATTCATACACTTGACTCATTCAAATATACTTCTGTATTTAATCTGTATTGCAGGGCTTTCTAAGCCATTTAATGCTGTAAATTAAGATTAAAGCACTTAAGCTTTTGTTAGCCATAGAAGTGTAAAGCTCAATTTTGTGTTGTATAATTTTATGTCAGCATAATCTGATAAAGCAACAATTATCTCCTGTCAACAGTCTGTCTTGAGATGTATCTGGCAGGAGGATGATAAATATTAATGATAGAGATTTCTTTTTCTTAATAACTCAGTTTTTGCTCTTGTCTCAGTGTCTTTGAAGAGAAGCCAATCTTCAAGAGAAAGAACAGAACAAAAATCAAGTACTCTGAAGAAAAGTTTTCTGCAATGAACCCTTTCAGTTTGTCATGCTGACATACAGTAATTGAGAGTTTTAACTCTCAGCCAATCTACCTGTAGAATTATTGCTGATTAGGAACAAATTCATTTGAAAAACATTACCAGCTGTTTTCCACTGTGCTCCTCTACTGGCTCGAAGAGCTCAGGCTTGCTCTGTTCTAGATTTAAGTCCCACTCTGAGCACAGCTGCACTGCTAGGAGTGCAGCTTTTGCTGTACACATACTCTTGTCCCTACTTCTTAATTAGCTCTATCCTACTTCTTTAAATCAGTATGATAATTTGCCATAATTACATTTTCCTTTTTGTTAGTTGTTGCCAGCTCACCATTACCGTTCCTCTTAGGATTCCTTAAAACAGAGGTCTGAAGGAATGCTATACAATGCTGCCAAATGCCTAGGAATGACAACAGAAAACTATTTAAATTACTTTTTTATCCAGAGACCTCATCTATAACTCTTTGATATAAGTGTGTCAGCAGAGAACATTTCTCCCATCTTTCACTGAAGGCAATTTGCCCACATAACATTTTATTATCAGTCCCTAATTACCTGCTTTCAAAAAGAAGCCTTAAGAAACACAGAATTTAGGTGAGATTTAGATTTTATTGGAATTATTAGACTAAAATATATTTCCTGGTTACAACACAGACAACCAGTTAACCTAGAACAGCAGTTCCATATTCAAATGAAGTAAAAGCAACCCCTTTCTCCAAAAACACCAAAACAATCAATGAACTATCAATATAAATATAGCAGACTGTACTGCTGTGCAACAGTGTTTCTGAATACAGTTCAGTAATGCTTTTTCTATAGGAGAAGCCTTTTTTTATTTGTGCACCAACAGGTTTTTTTCCCTTTTAAGGGTCTGGAACTGCAGCAAGCGATTGCTTCTCCTGTTTTTTATACACTGCAGTGGCGCTGCCAGGCTAACATCGTGGAAAACCAACAGACTGGTCTATCATTATGGGCATTTGTCACATTATGTGCTGGAGTCAGATCTGAGTAAAAGCTTTTTCATTCCATCCTTGGAAGCAACCCTCGAGACAGGGGTTAGGCAGATGCTTGTTTAGTTGAGTGAAGGCATGCCATTTAGTTTTGACAGTCTCCTGTGCAGCTGCTGTTGTGCCATATTAAACAAGAGCATATACTAACAAAGCCAATTTCCATTGCAAAACCCGAAACTATCTTCTCATTTCCTAGCAAAATAGAAAAAAGTTTTTAAATGCTGCTGAAGAAACAGGAAATTAAGCATCTGTGATCAGTGAGGTGGCACTGTAACAGGCTCCCATAGAGCAAGCAGCACAACGTAGCAAGAACGTTTAAGAGGAAAAGGGTAAAGGCGGGGATGGATTAACCTTGCACAATACCATGCAGGCAGCGCAGGCTGGCTGCTTCCTCAGTGGCAGTGATCCTGGTCATTCTCATCTTCTGTGCAACCACAGCAGGTTAACACTCAGCACCAGCCAGGCAAAATAATCCTGCCTTTATTGCTCCTATTTCCAAATGTATCAATATGATACCTGAATACCTGAACAATTTAATCTGTAAAGTATTTGTACTAACGTACTATGCTATCTTAACCCAAGGAGGCTTTCATATATGCAAACTTTCCCTGAGAAACCCCTATGCAGCAGGAATACTACCAGGCTGCCATTCGCATGCTTTTGACCGCTTCATCCACTGACAGACAACCAAAGCAACAGCCTCCTACTTGGCAGCTGTGTAACAGACACCTTCACCCCTGTGAAATGATTCAGTAATCTCATTTTAATCAGAGGAGAGCTAACAAGGCAGGCTCAGACCAGCTGACATGCTAGTCTCAGCACTCTGCACTGGCTATAGGAAAAGGGTGAGGGTGGTGTGGAGACTCTGAAGGGAGTGCTGGGTACAGTACCCACAGCACAGGGCCCCAGACCTGCCTCTACAGCTGCTCTCCATCCCTTTGGATGACTGGTAGACCCACTGTATGCAAGCAGCTGACCAGAGGCAACAAAGTCTTTGCCCAAAAAGAAAAGGGAGACTCTGCAAGCCCTAATGCCTTGGAGACAGCCTCTGGCCCACTTGGAAACACTGCAGAACAAAGAAAAGACAAATTCGTGACATTAAGATCAGTGTTTAAAAAAGCCTACCTGGACACCACACTCAATGCAGGTTCACACAAGCAGAGGGGATTTGGGATAAACTGGAAGCATGGCTGTTGGGGCTAGGGAGGGTTGCCAGTGGGCAGTGCACCAAGGCAAGGTTCATCCTTCCATACCTGCAGTCACTGTGAAGGACTGCAGCCATGTACAGATTTCAGCATACCTGAGATACCCCATGCTGAGGCAGGAGAATGAATTATTTAAATCTATAACCAGGTGATGGCTCAGAACCTGCACAGATATTTTTTTTTTTTTTTTGTCTCAGAGTCATATAAGGGTAAGCAGTTACTGGAAGAGAAAGCAATTCCCTAATCACTGCCTTCCCCAAACTGAGGAATAGGGAATAGGGTAAGATCCCTACTCTTTCCAACGATAAATTAACTATACTGTTTGCTCATGCATCTTTTCCCATTTATTAAGAAAATGAAAGATGCTCATTCATAACCAAACTATGCAAACATATGTAAACTGCTGATGGCATTACTGATATTTGGTGTGGAAACAGGGACAGGACTACGGTGCAGGGGGCTACTGGTGGGAGACTCAACTATTGAGTATATTTTGCCACCCACAGAAGCAGCTAAAAATAAGTCAGTTTATCAGCTTGATTTGGGTTGCTTTGGCAGAATGACATCATATGGGGGATTCATGGTTTGGTTTTTTTTACACTGGTGTGATCTAACTGCTTGGACTTCTCTGTAACAAAGTTTGAGCCTGCAGACTCCTGTTCTTAGGAGAGGGGAGGGCACATTCAGCATTAGCTTTTGGTGAAGGCTCATTAACTAGGAGGAAAGGAGATGTGGAGACTTGAAGAAAGATCAGTCCCAAACCCTGAAATGACACCACTGCCTCTTGGAGGGCCATCAGCCATGTGGAGTCATGTCACCACACTACCAGGGGCTCCCGTGCCATGGATGCTAAGCCTGCAATTAAGTCAAGATAAAGCACCTTGTAAGGGAAAAGCCAAATGTTTACAAGTTTCCAGCAATCCAAAGGCAAATGAAGACTTCTCCACTTGTAGGGCCACTGCTAAGGACAGCCGTAAGGGCTGGTCACCTCTCATGGTTTTCCTTAAAAGCAAATGAAGCACTGTGTGTTTTTCATCTAGGACTGTAATAAAATGCTTGAAGCTGCTAAATGAGAAACTAAATTGTGGATGGTAAATTTGGGAGGTTCCTGAGTCAGGGAAGGAAATATCAGGCTGTGTCAATTATTCCACCCATGAAAGAAGCAGAGGAAAAGACCCATTATATTTCACACCACTAACCATAACCTCTTCCACTGCTGCTCATCCAGTGAACGCCATGCCCTCCAAACCATCAATCGCTTATGCTGAATCATCAGAAAGGGAATGAAAACCACCACCTCCCAACCACAGCTCTGTAAGGGAGACTGGAGCAACAACCTGCCTTGGCTTAAGCAAAGAGGTAAAAGGTCTGCAGGCCATCTTTTTCATGGCATTACATTTCCTCAATACCAATCCCACAGCACAAACAAGACCTCAGTGGTGTGGCGGGAGGATCTGCAGAGGAACTAAGTATCAGCACGAAGGAAAAGGCAAAAGGGGGTGCAGGAAGGGGAGAATTTTGAGTGGCTTCATGGGTCGTACACCAGAAGAGTGCAGGTCATCTGCATTGGGGAAGGAAGCAAAACTTAAAACCACTGATTTCCTTCACCACCACACCAAAGACAGGAGCTAAGCATAAGTTAGCCCCCCCATCTTGAAAAAGCCACTTTCATCTTTTTTCTTGCATTTGAGTGAAAACACAGCATTCGTCAGTTTAAATATTCTCCTAATGTTTGTATCCTGTATACAAACTGCATCATCAGTCTTGTCTCTGAGGCCTGGAAGCAAAAATCCAACTGAAAGGGAGCTCTGCTACCCTCCTGCTATCCCCCTGGCCTCTCAGGGGGCAGCCAGCACTCTCTTACCCCACATCACTAGGGCAGGGGTATAAAGAAGTTTTTG
Source organism: Athene noctua (assembly GCF_965140245.1). Classification (NCBI taxonomy): domain Eukaryota; kingdom Metazoa; phylum Chordata; class Aves; order Strigiformes; family Strigidae; genus Athene; species Athene noctua. The sequence goes on along the minus strand of NC_134077.1, from coordinate 26,652,492 downwards.
GCATCTCACCTACACCAGTACAGGTAAGGGACCTCACCTTGGTGTGCACATGTGCCACAGTAAAACATTTCTTAGTGGGTTGTGTGAGAGTCTTACTCTGAGCACCATTTTATGGAAGAGATTTATGCCTTCTGAGTAAATCAGCTGCCAAACTTGATCACTGAATATTTTGTTTAATTTTTTTATTCTTTTTGCAACCTGCTGTGTCTTTACTGGTTCCCATGTGCCTACCTTGGTAGTGTATGAGATGAGCCGACCACCAAATCTAACAAAACACTGAAATCTTCACTTGATTTCTTTGAGGTTGCTAATACTCTCCCTCAGGCGCAATTTAGCACTTGAACTCAGTTTTCCTTCCCTGGCATATTCCAACCCAGCAGTCCCCTTCACTTGAACTTTCAGCAGCCAATGTGTATTAGATATCGTGCTGGCATTTGGCCATATAGGTTACAGGAAGCACTGTACCGCAGACAGCAAAAGCAGTTCAGACTGTCAGGATTTCCATTAGAAATCCACCCCTCCCCCCCACCCCCCTTTTTTTCTTTCTTCCCACCCCAAGAATTCAGAATTCTGGCATCAGAAAAGAAAAACTCTGAGCTGAATCCAAGAGGAAATATGCTCTTTGAAAAATGCATGCTCTGCATTTTAGAAAGACAAACAAGAAGCTTCCTTGCCTTCGAGGGCAAAACCACTCTCGCTCTGCTTTCCTGCTGCCTGGGCTCCTCAGCTGCGCAACAGCATCCATCACCCACAGGCAGTTACGTGAGCTCACAAGGTGCTTTTTTCCTTGTTTGCCAACTTGGCCCCTTCTCAGAGAAAATAATGCTTTTTGACAGCAGGCTGCTGCCTACAACTGAATATCCTAAACTACTCTGCAACTATCATAACCTTTCACATCATGCTCCAAGAATCAAAGAGCTCTAGTAGCCTCATGCCTTCTTCACAGCAGCTTGCTTCTCCTTCTGCGTTTTCTGCCCTCTCTGAGGAACGTCCTGGCTGACCTCCTGCTTCCCACTCTGCAATAGCCTCCTTACCATCCAGCAGCCAGGAGTGTGGAGCCACATGGGCCCATGGCCTCATACACCATGAACCCACCCTTCACAGCTGGATCCTACTTGATACACCCCCACAAGTAGCTCCAGATTCCTGTTTCTTTCAGATGGTTCCCACCACACTCTGCTCAGGCCATCTTCCTAATCACCCAGGCTCCCGAAATGAAATGATGACCAATAAACATAACGTGCTAAACTATTTCTTAGAACAAGAGATGTAAAACAAACTCTTCCAGCAGCAAAGACAGACCATTACAGACACAGCTGGCTTCAAACTGGGTTTCACCTCTTCATTTTAGAAACTTGTGGAGAAATTTCCTTGCATTTGAGGGTAAAGCTGCACTCCTGAAACTGAACTACTGCCCAGGTACTAAGTAGTTTCTGACAGAAGAACTCCCCAAGCAGGGAACAGAATACATGAACAGTAATAAAAGGGAAAAAATAAGAAATCAAGGAAAGGACAGAAGAATGAATGCAGAGAGAGCTTGTGAGATACCCGAAAAGTACTGTAGAAGACACTTCCTGCTTGGGACTGAGCAGGACAAGTGCCAGGGGCAAAAATCAGCCTCCCAGAATAAAGCAGAGGTACAAGAGGAAATGCTGGGCAGGACAAAAGTAGAGTGAAATGATAAGAAAACCTCAGTGCTGAGTGATGAGAGGAGAATACTAAAGTAGGGCCCTGGAAAGGAAGAAACCGAGTCATCCCCCAGTGATGCTGGAAGAGAAACTGCTGGGATGACGGAGGGAAGCCCAAACCTGCAGCATCTGAGCCCAAGCAGACAGACTCCAACAAAGTGGCCAAGCGAACTTAATGCTCCTGGCCTGAGTGCAGTCACCTTTGAAGACACAAATCTCTGCCTCATCTGACTGGACATATATCTGTTAAAGGCGTAACTGCCAGCGGCCAAGCCTGCTAAGCCACATGACAGTAAAATGCAGCCATGCATTCACCCGACCAAACCAGAGACACTGCTTGGCATGTGGCTCTGGACACAGGACTCCTGGCTGATGCAACCCAATTTTTGTATTTTTTTTTTTTTTCCCATGCTTCTGTCAGAAACCTCTTTAGCCAAGCCTGGTTAGACCTAGAAGCCAGTGGACTGTGAACAGAGAAAGTGGTGAGAGGCGGGTGAGCCATGAGAGGCCTCCCAGATGAAGTCATCAGCACTCTGAAGACTTTAGAGAAAACGAGCAATTTTAATCCCCTTTCAGTAAACCTGCCTGGCAATATAGCCCCACTCCAGCGTGGCAAAGCAGGAGTAACAGAAACTGAACTCCCAAACCCAGCTGCCTTCCAGACACACCAGCACCCTTTCCTCTCTGCTCTCTCCAAAGGCTTCCCAGGCATGTGATGGCGTAGCTCCCCAGAAGGAAACACAGGGGCCTGCTCAGGTTTTGCGGTTGAGATAATGTATGTGCTGCTAATTTAGCTTCTGCCTCCTGGCACACAGTCAGGCTGTTGCTAATGGGTTGTGGCTCACCGGCAGGTCAGGCAGCCACTGGCTGTACGGGAAGGGGCTGCGTCCGCCCAGTGACGATGCTGGGGGCTGGCTCTGCCCAGCTATGCCCTTATTGGTTAAAAGAAAAAGCCAGAAAAGTTGTTGATGAATTTCATAAAGGAAACTGTCAGAGACAGAAGCCAAAGCAGTTTTAGACTCTGTCCTAAAGCTCCCCTCCACCCTCCTTTGAGGCTAGGTTGTGTTTAGATTATACTACTTGCTGAAGTACCCAAGACCAAATAAGTCTTATAAACACATATGCAGCTATCCTATACGCATACCAAGGTAGGTCAGTAGGGGATCACCAATTATTTACTTCCTATAACTAGATAATTACTGTGAAAATTTACTTTGAATTGGTTCGTATCAGCTACCATGCAATAACATGCTGCCTCTTCTAGCTTCTGCATTTCAAGTGATTCACAGACTGTAAAAATAGAATACTTTCCCAATTAAGACACTCAAATGAAGGTCTGCCTAGTCCTCATGCTATTGGGTAGTAATTATCTATTTAATTACATGGCTCCATTCTTTGCACTCCCTATTGCAGAGAAAAGATGCTTTTCCAGATGAAACAATCCTCAAACATCTCCAAAACTGTTTCTACAGCTCCAGAATGAAAGGCACTGCAGTCTGAAAATAAGTGGTAGGTCTTGCTCGCTAACAAAGGAATTACAGGAGTTTAAACAAAACCCAGATTTTCTTCCTTTACGGCTTTGTAATTCTAATTTTCTGCCACAAAAAAAGCCCTCTGTGGACCAGATATATGTATGGCTCCTTCCTGTTGACCTAAATAAGAGTTTGCACATTTGTCCAAGGGCCATAACAGAAGAGATGTTGCTTTCTGTTCTGTAATTTCACCACAGGCATCATCCAGGTCACAACCAATGTTGCTAGACTGAAAAGATGTATCTGGTGTTTGTTACTGTTTTTTTTCATTATGAATTCCAGGAATAAATTAACTTGTTATATGTTTTTAATGATATTAAATCTCCACTGCAAAGATATGGAGATTTTAAATGAGATTAAGTCTGCAAGATCCTGAGTTCCTGTAGATGACTCTACCATGGGTGCATCTCATCTTTGAAAATGAGATGTTTGACATAGTTGCAAATATTGGACTGATACAGGCTGACAAACAAAATTATTTTGTGAATTCTTCTCCTGTGCTTATTAAAAACATAATTGTTCACATTTGAAAGAATGATCTTATGCTTAAGATTATGAAGACAGGGTTGTATCTTGCTGTCTGGTCAGGGCATTAGTCTAGCTATCATAATCCCTGTATGGATTAACCATGCAGACAACTGTCCTTGAACAACTTTCTTAAGCATTTTCCAAAACTCAGGAACTGAGAAAGTTGAAATTAACAGCTGTGATAAAACATAAGGAAAGGAATTTCAACTAAGTAAATAGATGCTGTAATACTACTGGCACAAAGTAGCAGTGGACCCAATAAAACTTATCTTGATAAAACCAGTTGCTAGCCACAAGGCACCTGGCTGCAAATGCTGGCAGGCGTACTTCTCATAGCAACGGTTTCAGTAACATGACCTTTCTATTACCAGTTTCGTGCTGTGTCATTTATCTTAATTATAAGAAGGTAAGTGCTTCTATCCTGACTACAGCTCAAAAAGGACTGATCTGTCCTCTAACACGTAAGAAATGCTTTGTCAACCATATTGTTCAATTCTTGAGGCCACAAGTCCCCTTACAGGTACAGCTGGTTTGATAATAAAAAACTGTCTTTGCATCATGCATTTTCTCACAAATACATGGTCTCCAGAACAGTATTTTAAGATACAAGAACCTACTTCCTGCTAATTTTTCATGTTCAGCTAGATAGTCAGAGTTGTAAGTAACCTTTTCAACAGACCCAAGTCTGATATGCTAAACATCTATTTGTGCTGCTAACCAATCTCTCCTACACAAATACCCCTCCAACAGAAAAGAAATAGTGTCATCTCCTGAAAAACAGGTTTCATGGATTATTTCTGAAGAAAGAAAGCAAGAAGCTAAAATCTTCCCCTGCCTTAATCTGCACTGCAGAGCTGCTTCCTTTTGCACTGATTCTGTCAAATTCTGTAAACCAGGAGCGGCTACAGCAAACTCTGTAATTTTTGTCTGAAGGATATTAATCTGCTAATTGAATGTCATCACGTGAACAAAAGCATCTTGAACCAACTCAGGGATCTAATTCTGCCCCAGAAGCAAGCACAAACCTTACACTGTGGTTGACATGAAATAAGCAGTACACTTTTGTACCAAAGATGCATGAAGTCGAAGATGGTGAGAACCACTGTGCTAGGGCTTCAGGAGCCAGCGTCAGGGGTCCCTGGACCGTATCAGTGGCTCTAGAGGGCTGTAACAGGAAGCAAATTCAGTTTCTGCCTACTTCCTCATGTGTGTTTAGAATAAGATTATTTTAGATCTCAACTAAGCAAATCAAATCAACAAGCTTCATAAAGGTTTGAACATCTATCATTGTACCTCCTGTCTAGGTATAAGCCACCACAGACGTGTTTGGCCACCTCAGTGAAGGTGAGGAAGAGAGAAGCCGGATTCACATTTCAAGCAAAGGAGTTAAAAATTCTAATTTTTGTTGTAATGAAACCATTTTATGAATTGAAAATATATGCTTAAGAGCACCACCAAGAGGAAAAAAGGAGGTGGCCCTGTGCATTCCCTCCCTCCTCACAGGTCTCTGGGGGCTGCCAGAGGTTGGGCAGAAGACCGCTCTCCTCCTCCAGACGACCACATACAGAGAACACAAGAGATGGAAGACCTGCACTTGGGACAGGTTCTCCCCAGGGCTCACTGGTGAGTACAGAAAGCCACGTACTTCTCTAACAAGGGGCTGTCCCGTGTTGGTTTCCTAACAGTCATTTAATCTGTGTAAAATCCATGGGTTTAAGCAGAAACACCAAATCTCTAGACACAATTTATCTTTTCAGGCAAAGCACAGCTGATACTGGGACAGTGAAAATATAAGCTTATTGGACTGTGTAACTGTGGCTGAACAATAAGCTGGCTAAAGGAAGGGTTTATCATAAGGTATCGCTTGTCAAGCTCACAGCCTTGAAGAAGGCTGCATAGCATGAAATGCTGGAGAACTGGGTGTGCAACTGCAGGCTGTTCTTACTGCCTGGGGTGGTTTTTGCTCTCACCACAGTCATGAAGCGTCTGAGACACTGAGAAAACTGCCTTCGGTCCATGGAAAAATTACTAAAGTAGCAAGAGGGAGGTAGACTGCCTTAATGTATTAACTTTGCTCTCTGCTGGTAACAAAGGAGAGAAGTTTTTGATACTGAAAGAAATTCAGAGGGAAAAAAATGAACAGCAAACAAAAGCATGACTGGTCAGTTCATTCTGGCACACATCACACTTCAGTTCTGATGACAATGTCAATGTATTACATGCTCTACAGCTATAAATTTCATTTGTGTTTGAATAAACCAGCATGTAGAACTGCTTTGGATCTGCCTAATGCAGTCTGTAAACAGGACAGAACCACTCTATCTCTTCAGCTGAATGGTCCAAAAATTAAAATCTTTAGTTGCTCTCAAAGTGCACATACCTGCAATCCCTTGTAGCAGCCCACAGACATTAAAAATGCTTTTCTTCATAATACTCTGCACACACATAGTAAAGACAGACACAAATGCCACGGCACAGAGAATCATGATTCCCACGGCTAGGAAAATAGCGGTTGCCTGCCAGAACCCACTGGCAATCTCATTGAAGTTTTCGGCATAAGGACCACAAAGCGTGTCTCGTCTAGAAAGCTGCATGTGGGAGATTCTGGTGCAGCGCCCATAGATGCCCAATGTCGGATGGTAAGGCTCCTGCGATCCCCCTGTTCTGTTGTCCACATCCTCTGAGCTTGAAGGCTTTGCTTTGCCAATCAGCCAGTCTGCACTCATGAAAGCAATGAGCTCTGCAAAAGCCACCACAATACTCAGGAGAGTCCATAGCATTGACCGACATGTTACAATGACATGACACATATTGATGTCCAGTGCTTGTGATCAGTGCAGCTGACAGTCTTAAAATCCAGGCACAAGGGGGAAAAAAATTAAATTAAGGACGAAAAAAAAGGATCCTAAGAAAATCACTGTGGCTGCTCTGCCTGCTCTTTCAGCTCTCTCATAAAGGCCAAGATGAAATTTCTCAGGAGAAAAAGTGAACAGTCCCAAGTTTTGCAAGCAGTGCAGTCATTTGATCTCTCCGTTTAGTTTCTCCTTTTTTCTTTCTGGGATGATGAGCTCTGAAGTATACTTTTCTTTCTTAATATTCATACTGGCACATGATGCTAAAGGCTGGCGGGGGAGGCTGCAAGGACTGCCCACTGTTTGACATCACACACCTACAAGAAAAAAAAAGAGACAACACATCAGCAGTGAGAAAATACTTCATTTCCACCCCCACAACAAGCCAAGATTTTGCACAGAAACACATCCAAAAACTCTAACACGGGTCTGTGAAAGAGAGCCTGCTGGAAACCTCCCGGGTTTGTCCCATGGGAGTGATTAATCTCCTGCTGCCCAGCCTTACTCAGGGTATCTGCTCTGTTCCATCCCATTGCACATGTTTGTCAAGCGCTTTGCAACAAAGGTCTCAGTAACACCCAGCGGTCCCACCTACTCCTACCACCACGCCCCCATCATCTTCCTCTGCTCGAAATTGCCAAGGTTGCTGGCAGTTCCCCAGCAAAATGTTTGAACACGTTTAAGCAGTTTCACAGGCATAAGGCTCCTACCTTCAGTTTGGGGAGGCAGCACAGCACTCATCTGGGAATGAAGCCAGGTACAGCTCCACATGCCACGAGCACCTGGGTGCATGGGGCAACGAAGGAACCTTGTTCCAACCTCCTGGGCTTCTGCTGACTGCAGCTGAGCCAAACCCAGCCTCCAGAGGAGGCAAACAGGACTGCAGCTGGGGACAACCCACCCTGCGATGTGGTGACACAGCCCATCCCTTTGAAGCCTGGGTTTTGCAGGAGCAGCACTTCCCTGGGTTCTGTATCCAGCCAGTTCTGTATCCACCAGTGTTTCAGAAAAGCAACCTGCCTGCAGGTATGCCACACATTTCATCGTGAACTGATGCCAACACTGGCAGCCTGTGGTGACTTAGCCAGTAAACAGGAATCTTCTGGAAAAACACTCCAGTTGCTGTCCAGTGGCCAAGAGCCCCAGTGAGAACAGTTGCTAGTCAGCCTTGAGCTTCCCTACTCCTCTCAATTCCTCCCTTCCACAGTCCTGTGCATGCTGGGACTACAGCAAAACGTTCCACAGGGCTTTCCCCAAGCCTTTATGCTGCCTTTCAAAGTAGCTGATGACATACCCAGAGTTTACACTTAGTACAAGAGGCAATCAGAGATCACTATACTTTTAACTCATACCCAAATACTGGCGTCAACAGATGGGTAATCTCACATGACTCTGAGCCTGAACTGAAACTGTGTCGTCTGAAAGCAAGGGTGGGAGCAGGAAATGCCCTCACTTTCTACCCTCTCTATGATGAGAATGTAGCATTTCCAAGTCTTCCTCACAAAAACCAAAATACTGACATTGAATTGGAGGCAAGAGAGTCAAGAACCAGACCTGGACCTCACTGCTGCACTGCTGCCAAATAGAAAGGGGTCAGCAGACACCAGAAAAAGAGACATCCCCAAATTTTATTTTAGCTTTGTCATGGGGTTGGTATTTACTTTCTTAGGAGTTTTAAAGCCAGTGGTTGACTCCAAGTCCCACTGAATGCAAAATGGAACACACCCCCACAACTTCAGCACATCCGGAACTTCATCCAGCAATTTCCACTCCTTCCTATACTGGTTGTAGTGAATCATCCACAAGATTTTATCTGCATTTCTTTTCCTCATTTCAGTCTGTAGACTCCTCTGTTACTAAGCAAATACACAGACTTAAGCTGCTGGGCCAACAACAATTGAATTTAGCCTTCTTTAGTTTGATGTTACAGCACTGCCTTAGAAAAAGGCAAAACATACTTAGTTGTGCTTTTAGCCATACTGAGATAACAGTTCAGCTCATTTTCCATTTTGGGGGGAAAGCATTAAGTTTTTAAGCAACCTGACATACTGATGACTTGAATACACCCTTTGTCATAACAGAGAGCTGACATGTCAGCCTGCCAAAAAGAAGTTAATTATCTCAGTATTTCCACTTTAAATAACAACTGGAAAGTAGGAAATGTCCACTACAAACCTATATTCTTCTGATGTCATCTGCACAATTAAAGAGAATTTAATAGAAAATGTCTTTACTTTTAAAGAGAAATTCCGAAAAGTTCTATAATCTCTATCTCTGAGCAAGCACCACACCCATGTGAACACCTCATTTTGTGATTCCAGGATTTCAACTGAGGTGCAAGGAACACAGGAGTTGAACACCCATCATAGCTGTTACTGCTTACTCTGTACTTGCTGAACATAACATACTGTTTATTGAACAGAGATGAGAACAAAGTTCATATTTACTTAATAGGTGGAAATTCCAGATTAACACTGGCAGCCACAAAAACATGGCACTGGTAAAAAATATGGGATGTCATATTAGAATCAGAAGTAAAGACCAAAGGGGTTCTTTTCCATTTGAAATGCAAGTACAAGAAAAAAATTGCAGTAACAAAGTCACTGCCTAAGCAAAATAGCCTATCTAAAGATGATATGGAGGTCACGTCAAATGTCAGGACTTCACTGGGACATACACTTCCCTGTTTTGCAACACAGGAAAACTTCACAGCACCTAAAAATTAGTAAATGTCATTGATAATAACAGTTCAACAGAATATACTTTGCTTTCCAATGAAACCTTCATAATTTGGCTTTTCCTAGGTAATGAGTACTTCATTCTGGTATAAAAAGTATCTCCAGAACAATGTACCCTTATTCATAGGAGAACTTCTCATAAATTCATTCTTGCACTAGTGATGCCCTCAAATGGCAGTGCCACTCACCACTCACTTTTTGTGAGCAGACGGACAGAAACACATGAAGTAGAATGGCAAGACCAGATGAGGGGCAGGGTCACTCTCCTACAACTCCTTTTTGTGAACAGACAGACAGAAACATATGAAGTAGGATGCTGCACAGACCAGAGGAGGGGCAGGGGCACTTAAACTTTGTGAAACTTAGAAAGGAACAATTGCAGATAAAGTACTGGAGATAAGTTAATAGTTCAGACACACCTGTGTAGTTAACCTCTTCCTTCCAACACACCCCACCTTGAGTTTCCAAACGAACCTAACCAATTCTCACATGGCTCCAACAGCATGTTTGTGCCATACATTGAAGCCTTTCCAGCTACACACTGCTAAATAACTGTGCTTCATGAAGCTTCCCTCCAGGACTCTGTTCACCCCTTTTCTTACATTTTTGCTCAACAGAAACTCAAGCTAGGTCCTTGCAAGGCTGAAAACTGGCTATTTATTCCTCCTCTCAGTTTCCCATCCCTCGACAAGTTTTCTCCATGACAGGACTCTATGTTCTTTACAGCACGCCACTCAATATCCAGCTCTGACCAACTGTCAAAATATTTGCTTTGACAGCTTGAATTCAAAACATACAATGATTCTCTAACCCCTTTCATCTTAATACATTCAAAATAATTCTCACTGATGAAGCAGACTACAAAAAGTAGGCTCACCCCTTAGTCATTTGGGCCTCCCTTTATTTTTACTATTGCATTCAATTGTATAAGCATGGAAGGAGGCCATCTGGACTGGGAAAGCAGGTGCTCCAGGAGGGAAACAGACCCACACTGCAAGCACCACGTGAGCCACACACCACAGCAGCTCCCCAGAGTGAGGGTCTTGGCAGCACCATCCCACCCCACCAAACAATGCGCTGTTTCTCAGCTGGACAACACAGCTCTTGGATGGGTCAAAACTATAACTTCAGCCTCATTTCTCTGTTCCCTGAACCATCGACACGGTCAGGGCTCTGCATTAAATGAAGTCTAACACAGTGAAAAGATGTCAGTGAGAACATCGGATCCTCACAGCATACAGAGAGAATAAAACTGAGTTCTTGAATGCAAAAGTATTTCGGTTGTTTTAATCTATCAAAACAAACCAGCTTAAAATATCACTAATATGTTCTTCCTCTTTAGATGCAATTTTGACAGACATATACTCTGCCTCAAGTTATACCTGCACATCTCTAGCTAAGACTATTCAGCTGTTGCCTTTTACTAAACAATATTGCTGTATGTTAAGTAAATAAATAACATCTATTTTTCTGAACTAGACAAAGAAACACACTTGCCTCCATTTTGCTTATACTGCCAAAAACAATAGTCAGAAGCTAATCAAAACTGTAATATTTGAATTAACGTTTTGAATTTAGAGATGTTGAACTGCAGGGTTTTGCTTTGGCATATGGGGCAGATAGGAAGGAACAGCTATCAGAGTTCAAATCTGAATCAATCACATACCATGGCAGTTTATTTTTAAAAGGTGTCCTACAAGCAACTTAGAAAAGACCAAATACCTTCCAGAACAACGTTATGGCCAGTCCATCATGCTCTCTTTATGGCTTGACTGAAGACAGGGGCTCAGACTAAACCCAGCTTTCACCCTTCCCAGCCTGGTTCTGTCAGCCCAAGAGAGAGAATAAATCATCTTTAGATAAGTGGCTTTTGGCTTGGCTTAAACAAACAGCTGAATGGAAGGCCACACAGACTGCTGAAACGGTCCCAATTTATAAAATAAATCCAGGCACAATTAGACATTTTCTTCTGAAGCTTGCTACAGTCCAAAGCACAACTATGCAGTTTCTAAACCTTGTTTACAATACACAAACTTGAGCATCTCATAACCAAAAATGTGCAAACCTTGGAAGCTCGGGTTCTGCTTTCTCTGAAACATTGTTTGTTAGCAGGTACAAACACTGAAAATGCTTTGAACTGTGAGAGTCGAAGTGGCTTCTATTTATATTGATGTTTGCAGACTCACTATGTAAAACAAACAGAAAAAGGTGCACACAGTAAGACTCAGTTACCACAACCTGACCCCCACCCAGGTCGACCTGAGCTCTCACTTTATGCATATTCCATCCCTAGGTGCTGCTGGACAAGGAAGTCAGTCAACTGTGAGCTCACCCTGCCTGTAAGAGTGAGGTGGCCACCAAACCACAGAGGCAGGAGGGACAACACTTAGACAATGTGGGATGAGCATTAGAGATTATTATTTTCTGGGTGAGTGATAAATGTGAGTAAAAAAATTTCTCCTTCCACCTGGTCCCCTCACAGGAGGTGTTTAAATTTAAGTTCCAGGAGCTGCTGCCCAGCAGAAGAGGGCAGGCTTCTCCTGACTTCCACTCAGTCTTCAAAGTAGTGGACCACACACCAAGTAGCATTTCTCAGGAGATACCACCATGAACACCAACCCACCTTGTTAAAGGTGCACCTCTGCATTTTTATCCACACACACTTATAGATGACTTGAAAGGGTACGTTCATCACAATCCCATCACAAGAGAACAGGGACAAGGATTAATGCTTAAGGAGAGACAAGTTGTTGCAAAAGGCTTGGAGAAAGCTTTCTCTGCAGATCACAAGGAGTTCTGCTAGCACTGGTTTCTGGTAAGCAGTGCATGCTCACCACGGGAAGCACCTGGACCAAGAAGAAGGAAGGACACTTGATACTTAAGTGTGTCTTTGTTTTGTTTTTTTACATGCAAAATATTTCAAAGTCATCAAAAATATTCAGGGTCAGATAACAAAACCCAAGAAGGTGCTTTGAAGCTGAAATGGTTGCACAGCTTCAGACGAACAGCAGAGAATAAGCAAAGGATTCTCTCCCCTTCCATCCACCTTCATATTTTCACCAAATTATTGCCTACTAAAACAACATTCCAGAGCAGAGCTTTTTAGTTGAACAACAGAAGACAAAACTTTGATTAGTTGTCACTTGTGAATTAAAGACCGAGAGCAAACATTTGCATATCTCATTTAACTGTTATAAAGCTGCACAGGCATATTCCTGAGTGCATTATTGTGACAGGCTGTTGAAATCATGCCACACTGTTCATAGACAGATGCATTTCACTGGTAAATGAAGGAATGTAGATTTACAATGCACTATATCTTGTTGGCACAATGTAAGATGTGAAATATAAATAAAATATTTTGTAAAATAGTTAAAAGTCACTGAAATATCCTAATCAAATCCCTATTTTTTGCCTTTCATTTGAATTATGCCCTGTTCACTTCCTAGAAAAGGCAGAGCTTGTAGATGTAAAATCTTAAACTATTCATTACGTGCCCAAATGCCCGAAATCTAGGCACACCAACAAGTAAAAAATAAACACATAAACAACAACAACAAAAATGTTGACAGTGACTGTTGTTCTCCTGAGGCAGCTTGAGAAGGTAATTCCATCCCATTTTGCAAATGGGCTTCTTCCTGTTATGCTATGGAAAATGCCATCTAATTACAGGTGGATTTGTTTCTAGAATACATCATTGTAAAAGAAATAAATATAAAACTTTTTTTTTTTTTTTTTTTTTTATGTTGGAAATGAGTTGAAACATATTATTCTCTTTCTGACCTCATTAAAAGCCATGGCAAAACTCCCACTCACTTTAATGGGGTCACTATATCACTGAAAAATCACTAGAATGAGAGTTTCCAAACTTTCAGACCAACTGCGGGGGAGGTTTTAACAAGGACTGATTTCCCTCTTCCCTCATCCAGACAAAACTTTGCTTATTGCCCCCCCACTAAGAGAGGATCAAGCTAACTCAGATTACCAGCATCTCCTCTGAACCACAAATTCTCAGGCAAGATACTTGTTCCATTGCTCCATATTTATTGACTTACAAAATTCCTTAAACCTACAGCCATTACATTGTTTTGAAGACTTACTCAAGATCTTGTGCAATTCCAAAATTTATTAAAACCTATGAGGCTAAGGAAAGCTAATGTGTTGTATTTCTATTGTTGTTATCTCAAGAGAAAATTACACATCACATCAAAAATCATCACTAAGGGAGCAATCTTGGCTACAATTAGTGATAGCCTAACTGCTCAGGAATTTACCAACTGGGAGTGGAATCATGAGTTTCCTTTCCTACTAGCTCACTGAAGTTTCCATCTTCAAGAGTTATATCTGAAGCTCCCTTTCTTGTTTACCTGCAACATCACATCTGTCAAGCAGACCCAAATATTAATTTCATTGTGATTACTTCTTACAACTCTTAACTACAGCTTCTGAATGACCGGCAGGGGAGAAAAGGTGGTTAAGGCGAAAATGGGAAGTCAGAAGGAAAGTACTACTAATATTTGGTAGCGAACAAATCCTTGTTATTTTTACACTAAGGCTTTTTACCTTAAAAGGAAGCTAAGCTTTGGCTGTTTAAATAGTTAATAGTGTGTGCATGAGCTTCAGCATCAGCCCAAAAAAACTTGGAATCTGTGCTTGTTTCACTCCCCTGAGTTCATCATGACAGATTTGGAACTGCTCTTAATAATTTATGAATATTACATTAAGACAATTACTATAATAATATCTTGGCTATTGTTTAATAAGAGGCTGGTGAGAAAAACAGGCAAGAAAGGAAAGAATGACTCAGTTATGTCACTTCTCAGCAAACTCTGGAGAATTGCTTACTAAAAAGACAATACTAAGACAGGAAAAGCCTCGCAAACACAGCAGATCAAAGATGCAGGACTGCTTAGGAAGGAACAGTCTGAAGGGAAGAGAAGCTGTTTGGGACAAAGAAGCTTAAGAAAAAGGCACCTACTGGAGGTGCCTGTTGAAGTTAGGCCAGCATGAGACACCATATTGGGATCCTCTTTTACCTTTAGGCAAAGCAGACACCCCTGCAAACAGCCTTGGTTCCTTGTATGAAGGCAACACTGCTTCAGCTAATTCTTGAAAGGAAGCCACTGCCATATCAACTTTCACACTTATGGCTACGTTAGCAGAGCGACCACAAAGGTATGATCTCCAGACAGGGTGGATGATCTTTAGGGTCCTTTCCAACCCAAGCCATTCTACGATTCTATGATTATTAACCATCCCAGTTTTCCAGATGAGATGTTCCTCAGTCATATAACAAAGTCTGTAGCAACACTGGAAACTGAACCTGAATGCTGTCATTACAAATCCTAATACTCTGGGGGTTTGACATATTCCTCAGTGTCATGCACCGTGCCAGCTACTTTTCTTGACATCCTTCAAACACAAACCTCAGGTATTCCTCTGTCACTTTCAATCTCCAGCCCTGGCATGCTGCCTGCAAAGGTGTTCCTCCTTCTCCACAAGGTATGACTGTGGACAAGTGATACCAAATGGAATTACCCTGTCTCCAGCAGTAACTGTTTTCCCTGATCATCAATAAACAATTTTGTTATTAATCTGTAATTTTTTCTACAGTATTCACTGTTGAAATACATAATTCTCATAACATCATGCCACAACAGCTTGTCCATCATAACAGGAAATACAAATTCGCCTGCAAAGAAACAAACTTACCTTTAAAACTAGCCTTCTCTACTTGTACTTCAGAGAAGAATATAACTTCAGTCATAAAGTCTAGAGAGGATGATTCTGCCCACACACATCCCTTACTGAAGAGAACAAAGCTATATGACAATAGCAGATATTCAACAGGTTCCACAAGGTTATAGAGAGACTTCAGTACAGACAGCCTTTTCATGTACTGCGTTGGTAAGTTTTCTTTTTAAGGCTTTCACGGACATTAATCCTTTTGAAAGCAAATGCTGTCTACAACCTAGTGTAAACATAGCATTTGATTGCACTATTGACAAAAGGTAGAAAGTTTTTGATTATGTCTTCCCCTTGGGAAATGCAAATAAACCAAAATCAAACCTGTGTATCTGATGACCTCCCGATGCCTAGATAGACATCCATTACTGAGAAAAAGTCCCTTGTATTACCAGCTTCAAGAAAATCTCTCAAGCTCTGTAAGTTTCAAACATTTAATTAGTTTCTGAAAATTATCTTTAAAGATAAGATTACCTATTAGGTGTTCTTGTTGAATTTCAAGGTCTCTATAGATATTGAACTTCATTGCAAAATTAAAAGTACAGTGTATGTACACAGTACAAGAAATAGTTTTACTAACTGTCCAAAAACTTGCAGTTTCAAAATAATTCTAAGCAGTATACTGTATTTTGTAAAACAGTAATAGCAATCATTAGCATTAGTTGGTTCTTTAAATACATGATTGCAAGTTATAAAATTTATATCTTCCATTTTGTAATAAATGCTCTCCTAGAAAACTGACTCATTTCATCCGGGACAAAATTAAGCAGGTGTGAATATTCATTAACAGCATTTATAAAATTAAAAGAAAATAAGGTCATGCAGATCAGACATTTATTTAAACATCAGAATTTTACTTAGAATCTTATCTCATGTATCCACAAAGGATCCCACCCTGTCCCACTGGGGTTAGAAAATGTCGGAAAGAGCCTTGGTGCTGTGTAAGCACTGCTCAGCAGTAGCCACAACACCAGGGTGCTATCAACACCCTGCCAGCTCCCAGCATAAACCACAGCACCATGGGGGCTGCTATAGGGGAAAACCTATTCCAGCTCAGCCAGGCCCAGTACAGTCATAAATTCAACAGTCTACTGAATAAATCAAAATGGAAAAAAGCAGCTTGCATGCACATCCAGTACTCTGCCAGTCTCCAAGAACCTATTGTGCTGAAATGGTACAGCAGGCTCCCCTTTATATGACAGGGAATGCAATTTTACATTAAATTGGACATAAAATTAATCAATCTGTGTTCAGTGAATCCCCTCTTCAAAAAAGTAGGGAGTTATTTCTTTAGGGCATTGTTTTTCTCTTAAACTTTAATTCACTGTCTACAATAAGAGTTGACAGATCAGGTTTTTTGTTTTGTATAGGATAAATTCCAAAAATACACTGGTTGGTATACACTTCGCTTTCTGTACTGGCTAAACCAGAGCTTTCCAAGTTAAAAAACAGAACACAAACAGTTTGAACTGACCATTGAGTCCTTGTTCCTAGAATAATTTTTGTCTGTGTATTCTCCGAGCTGTTGAGATGGCACAGGAGTAACAAGAGTAGCTTTCTGGTGAAGCCTCGTCCATTTGCAGCACAGTCACAGCATGCCAAAAGATTTAACTGGATTGACCCATCATTTGGATAATGATCTCATCTGAATTGAAGCTGTGAAAATACCCAGTGACTTGAGATGACGTAACTGCTGTTGCAAAAATCTAGATTCTCTGTAGCTCTCCTAGAAAGAGGGCTTTGTTGGAAGACAGATATGAGAGACTCTTAAAGCAGACTGTCTTGGGGATGTGCCCAGAGGACAGTTGGTACACGTGCACAGCTAGGTCAGATCTGTCAGCAGTCTCTCAGCAGCAGGCTGTCCTCTCCCAGCTGCAATTTGTACCCTGTGCCCTTACTGGTTCTGCCGCTGTAGGGTCGAGATCCACCTTGATGGCTCACCTTCTTCCTATATGGAAAAACTTAACCACGTACCAGACTTTGATAGTGGACCTGTCACCACTGGCTTCATTGCTGCTGGCATCTGCAGTGCTGGTGACGTCTGCTTTTGTATTGAGTCTTTTTGCAGCAGTATTTTAAAAGGCTGCCTGAGCAGCTTTGGTTAGAGCACTAGAAAACACAGCTTATCTTTTACCAAAATTGACAGGCTTATCTTCTCTATGCTGCAGAAGATGAATGAGAGTTGTGCTCCTCCGTGTTCAAGGTGTGTGTCACTGACTACAAGAACACTCACATTTGTTTATTGTGTATTTTTTACCCAAGAAAGGAAAGAACTACTTTGTTCCTTTTTCACTACAATCAAAATCTGCTATCCCATTCAGGGAAGAGAATATACAAGGCAAAAGATACGAGATGGCCAAGTCATCCTTGTTTTGGTCAGTATGGTGCTGCTGAACAGTTATTTTTAAACTGTTTAAAAGCCAATCTTAGGGTAATTCCTGCCTTCTAAGCAATTTTTGTATAAGCATGACTCTGCAGTGTGATGTAAGACTTCTATGAGTCCTAGTAGCTGTATTGAACTCTTGAATACTTTTTCAAAACACATAGTTACAAAAGAAGAATATCAGTATTCCCTTCAGGGGGGTTAATATAAAATTATCATAAAAACTCTAAAGCATTTTGAAGAGTTTCAGAAGAGTCTGTTTACCTAGGACACACCCAATATCTTGTCTCCCAACTGCAGGCTGAAATAAGAAACTGCAGGAACTGTGGAGCAGCACAGCCATGCAGGAACACTGCACTCAACTGCCATATGCTAAAGCCAAATAATGCTTGCAGCACATGTGCAGCCCTGATTCTCTTTGTTATTCCACTGTCTTGTACACATAAGGGCTTAAAAGCAGTTGAAACTCCAATGAAATATGCTCCAAGAAGAATAAGAATGCATATATGTCCCTACCCCAAATATGGGAAAACTGTTGTGTACCAGATTTTGGGTTCTTTATGAGCTGTTACAGTAAGATTGTACAAAAAGGTACCTGGCAAGTTGGCTGTATTTTAGAAAAAAAACCCAAACATGAAAGATTAGGTTAGATGAGACATGTGTCCGAAATGTAAAACTAACGTGCTGGTCACAGTTATACCTAGATTCCCTCCCTTGTTCTCAAACCCATATTTATGTTTAAGGAATTTTTTTTTTTCAGGAAGCTATAGAAAGAAACAATAAGCATAAAGAACTTAAACCACAAGCAAATGCAAGGAAGAGATAAAGTGAAATACTAAATATAAATTTGGAGCAGTTGAGAGCTGGTGAGGAAGGAAAGCAGCAGTAAAACATCCATGTCTTTATGCAAATATGGTAAAAAAGAAAATAAAGAAATTTTCTTTTCTGAGAGAAAGAGTGTGGTGGAACAGAGCACACTAGAGGAATGCAACATAGGCTGTTACAATAACCTGCACAGGAAAGCCACACGTGTAAGAGAAGCTCAATGCACTACACTATGCTCAAAGACAATTAAGAATGTGCTAAAACATGAAGAGGAACAATAGAAACAATGGATATTCAGCACCTGTGTGGAAACTGATGTGCTCATTCACGGATCCAAGAGCCTGGCTCCTGAAGGATAACTCAGAAAGCCTGCACCAGTGTCCAAGGAAACCCAGCAGGGCAGTGCAGCAGCACCACCGCTTCTTGAACAACACTGGAGAAAAATAAGCTCTGCCTGACTTGGGGCAAGCCTGACACAAGATGTCGTCCCTCACTCCAGGTGCCTCTGAGCTGCAGATGCTTTTATACCACTCATAAAATGATATAACCAGAAGTCTTATAATACAAACAATTAATGATGACCTAGAAAAAAAGTGATACTGAGTTATGTAAGAATCTGTAGAAGAATGGCAGATAACTGAAATGTGTGCAGAAGAATGATCAGTGATGGCTTAACCTTTGAAAACTCTTGGGGAATTTGTAAAAAGAAGTTTAATACACAAGATTAGAATTTATCAAACATAGCAGTAACCTTTCAACACTAAAGAATGTAGTGCTGTGGGGAAAAAAACCCCAACCCAGTCTCAACTAAGACCAAGACACAGGACACCTATGAACTCTTGTAAGTAATTCCCTTAAACCCAAGAAGAATATGAGTTTACAGAAATAAGTCTGAACTTTTCACAGTGTGCTCCTTCAGAATGATAAGCTACAATCCAAAGCTTAAACTATTATTTCTTTGGGAAGAAAAGATCAAGAAGGGTCTTGGGACAAGCAGGCAGTTAACTCTCCATGCAACTTAAACTACATTTTGTCTCCTGAAAATATTAGGAAGACATGCACAGAAGAATGCTGCAAAAGACAACTTGAATTAGGCTAAAACTGGATACATCCCTTTATCAGACTCAAACAACCCCATTTCCTAAGAGTAGACTACCATTTAAACTCTTAGAACTGAGGAAGCAAAGCATTCAGGAGTTCAATGCAGCTGCTAGGACTCATAGAGGTCTTACATCACACTGCAGAGTCATGGCCTTATTATCATGATGAGCCAATATGAATATTGCTCAGAAGGCAGGAACTGTCCTACGCTTGGTTTTGAAACTGTTCAAAAATAACTGTTTAGCAGCATCATACTGAAAAACACAAGGATAACTTTCCCATTTTCTCTTCTGCTTTCTGAGACAGTAGAGAAAAAAAGCTTTCATTTAGGTTTGTTGGTACTGTAGTTATGTGGTAGTTAATCACTCAAGAACAAGCAATGCTTCTGTAAGGCAAATGAGGTATGGAAACAATTAACACAGAAAACCTCTGCCTTTTTTTTCCCCTTTGCCTTGGTAGATATAAGCCATATTTGCACTGTGAAAAACATAATACTTCAACACTTCCATTACTGCACCTTTCTTAAAAGCACCTATGCTGATTTTAAAAACATACTATAAGGTAGTATATAGAAAAACATGTATTTTTAAAAAATATATATTTAACTTGAAAACATTAAGCATTAGCATGAAGATTTTTAAGTACTACTACATGTATATCTAAATTAATTCAAAGTCATGCTTCACCACAGTATCTCAGGAAGGTGTTATTCCCATACTGATAAATTGTTATACATGCTATCAAACAGATGCACTGTAAAAACCAGACAGAGAGAAAATAGAGAACACGCCACATCCACTTTTTTCCCCTAGCTGTGAAAGCAAGAAACTGAAGCCCATTTGATTCCAACAACAAAATCCAGGCAATGTTCACTGGGGAGGAGTGATGGGGGTGTGTATTTTGTTTTGCTTTATTTTGAAAAGATTTTCTAGATATATTCTGCAGTAACTTGTGGTGCATGATTTTATTTAGCTCCTAGTTAAAATTGTGACTTAAAGCACAAAATACAGACTATAACACTGATCCTTCAGCTGGCAAAATGCTTTCATGTATCCACCAGAATATTAAGACACAAATCCCTTTGGTTAGTGACACTGTTTGAAATCTGTTGTCAGAAGAAACTAATACACAACATCAAGACTGTAGATATATCAGACTTCTCAACTACAGTAAAACATTTGGAACAATAAATAAGTTTGCATAGATTTTTCCTGAGCAGAAAGATTTCATAGAACATACTTAGAAATGTTCAGTATTTTAAAATTCTAACTTCATTGCCAACAGTTTATGAACTCATCATTTCCATAAGGCTTGCCTTGCTGTTTGGTCACAGGAATACAAGCTGCTTCTGAGCATTAACATTCATCTACCACTGTAATCCTAGAAACAAAACAACAAAC
Organism: Athene noctua; assembly: GCF_965140245.1. Taxonomy (NCBI): domain Eukaryota; kingdom Metazoa; phylum Chordata; class Aves; order Strigiformes; family Strigidae; genus Athene; species Athene noctua. The sequence goes on along the minus strand of NC_134077.1, from coordinate 26,631,700 downwards.
TGACTCAGTTACTATGTTTTCACTGAGATCGCTGGTATTCAGGAAGTGAGGCTCTTGATTACTAATCATCTGACAGAGCCCTTGAAATGATGAGTGACCTTTTAGAAGTTCAGAAGAATAAACATGTATCATGAAATCACTGGGAACAGCTTCTTAAAGAAAACAGGTAATGGAAAAACTTAGTTGAGGGGTGAATGTATCACTGTATGTCTGTCACATCCTGACTTTAATGTTTTGAACATGACAACTCTGAGCGCCAGTACTCTCCAAAAAATAGGGATGCTTGTTTTTTCTCTTCACAATTAAAACCAATGCTTACATTATATTCAAATTGCCCATATATATAGTAACACTAGAAGGCCACCTATGTCAAAAAATTCTTGTGCTGTGTTGCAATATTGTGAGCTGAGACACACTCAGCAACTTACACTAAGTCCATCAAGCAGCTATCAGAAGTACAAACAAGTAGGTGCTTTCCAAGAAACAGAACCATATGAAAAGACAATTAAAAAAATTCAGTAAGCTGAAACTCATTAAATCAAAAGTAACCCATATGAACTTTCACTGTAAGGCAGACATGATCTTAAGTAGAGGAATTCAAGAGTCATCTTACTGAAATAAGAGTCAGTAATTGGAGCTGCCTATAGCAACTACATATATAAACACAGTGAACTTGAAGCCTTCGTACGTATCAAGGACTACAAATTAACTGACACCAATGAGATTAAATGAGGAAATGTGCAATAATAGAATACTGATGCATTTTGAAACAGCTTTGCTGCTTTCTCAGCCAGAAATGCTACAGGGGAAAGATAATTTTTTGCTGTATCTCAGGAAGGTATGTATTTGTGTAGATGTCCAGAAAACTGCAGACAGACAAATCTGGAAAGTTTCTATTAAGGAAAAAAAAAAAAAGGTGGAAGGCCCAGAACAAGCCCTACTTCAGAACTGTTCCATTCTCCCCTTCCCAGTCAGAAGGAGAGGATGAAGTTCTGGTTTTATTTTTAAAAAATAACTGAAGCATCCAGGAATCTGAACATATCAATAACACAGAACAATACTCATTTATTTCTTGAAAGTACAACATAAACCAGCATGAAATCAAAAAAGACAACATTCAATGAGGGCAAATAGCAAGAAAGAGAAATCAAGTCTATAAATACAGAATGAAGAACAGCTAACAGAATAGGATCCAACCACAAAATGGCTTGCAAATGAGTACGAGTCAGAAGTATAACAAGATGACAAAAGCAAAAATAAAAATTTCTAATTCAAGGATGTGATGGTACTCTTATCAGAACACGAAGGCAATTCCATGCATTTTCAATGCATCCAGATGTAGACAAGAAAACAGAGACCAGAGAACAGCAACAAGCATGGCTGGAGAGCTTAAAAATCTGACATATGTGGAAAGATACAAGGAGCCTTAATTCATATGAGAGTAAGTCTATAATATGGTATTAACTGAGGTAACTAATATGACTAGGATCCTAGAAACAGCGTTCACAAACAGTGCATAAACCCTTAATAGATGGATGTTTTATCCAACAAATAACTTTGTCCTCAGATATGTGACACAGGCTTATTAGAGTACTTGTAAAAGCCACTGCACTGCTGAACAGAGCCATAGGAAAACAGAATGGAACAGAAAAAAAAATCCTCTGTGGGGTTAACATTCAAAAATCTTGGTACAGACTTTCTTTACCTTTCTCCCATTTTCAAGGTGATCTGAAAAGAGCTTTCTTTCACAGCGCAATCAGTCAAACCCAAGTTTGCTCTTCACATGGACAGTCAATAATGTACAGGACAATAAATCAATCAAATCAAGACAGGATGTGAAGGCAGTTGATGTGTTTCTAGAACACCTCTGGGATGCAGACATAAGTAAACCCACAGAGATTTTCAGTAAGTTCCAGCCCAGGTGATGCTCATAACGGTTCAGAACAAATTCTAAAACTGAATCCCATTACACAATCTGCTGCTTGGCTTCCTGGTGGCATCAGCAGTGTGCTGTAGGAACCCACAAAAAAAGCTTTGTACACCATCACAACGCAAGGATATTCTCTCTGAAGTTTTAGTTATGCTAGCACAGAGCTTCTCCACATTTCTGTTGGTAATAGCTAAGGCTGCAGAAAGTAAGTATGTAAGTGTTAGAAAAAAGTTAAACTGACATGGCTGTTTGAGATTTTCAAGCTGGGTAAGGGCTTCCCCTTACAGGAAAGGGGAATGGAAGTTGTTGCAGTTCGGCCTAACACTCCAGCACAGGCTTTCTTTATCCACCAAGATGGAAGTTCTGCCTTAGTACAGAGATTGTTGAATGCTTTCCACTCTTAAATATCATTGCTTACAACTTTGCCAAAATAGCAGTTTGGGCTGAAACTTTCCACACCAGATGCCTGCCTGAGGCTGAATTTTCTTGCACAAGTTTCAGCCAAACAGTTCTGATGTTTTAGAAAATGAAGCTGCTTTTTTCAGCATTAAAAGTTTCTGGTGACCTTTTATTCAAGAAGGAAAGACATTCCTGACAGATTGCAAATGCCTGTTTGCCTGACAGAGAAGTAATGTAACAGGGGATCAAACTTTCTATTTCATCAGCTGGTATGTGACACTGAGGGGTGCACATCTACCCCGATTTGTCAGTTGTAAGCCTTTCCTAAGTTTGTCTAGTTGACTCAGACTTCCAGACTGCACCCTCGTTTTACACACCTTTCTCTCAAGCTGGAGTCACCATCCCCAGGAGACAACATGTGATTTCAATCAGCTGCGCACCAGGATGGACCAGAGCTGGAATCACAGTTGAAGACAAGGCATACTTTTCCCTCTCCTGCCAGTGACTGGGCTATGCAGAGAATGAGGCTGAGGGACTATTTTGGAAGGAAACAGCAAAAGAGCTTTAAAAACTAAACCCAAAAAAACAACCCACCAAACACACACAAACAACAACCACAGCTGGAGACTGGATGGGCTGAAGGAATTAAATGAGTTGGAAGAAGATGGAGAGTTTGGATCAGGACTCACTGATGAAGAAACAGATAGAGCCACCTCAAAAAAAGAAACAGATAGGGCCACCTCAAAAAAAGAAACAGATAGGGCCGTCTCAAAAAAAGGGTCAGCGATGTAGGTCCCAGTTGTAATACTTGTGTTTGAAAATAACAGCAGTGAGATGGTCAAAGAAGCAGTGACTCTGGCTTCTGACAAAACAGTCCAGCCTTTTTTAGGCTTGACACTGAGCAGGAGGGCTGCTGTGACAAGAGCCAGTGACTCTGGTGCTGACACACCAGAAACCTTGTGGTCTCACCAATCCGGAGACACCTGTCAGAGAACCCTGGTGCTGGGCTAAAGCCCCCAAAGTTTCACAAGATGTGGGGAAGGCAGATTCTCCCATACCATGGGCTCAGTGCAAGAATGCTGATTGTAAATGTAAAGCTACTGACCATCCTGGAGCATGCAGCAAGACATGCACAACTTAGCTCCGCAAATAGTTCCCTGCAGTTCAGTCCCTATTTCACAGACATACAGATCTGGCTGTGTCCTCTTGTCTCTCCACAATCCTCCCAGAGAGAGCTGGGTCTGCATCACAGATCTGCAGCATGAAGTGTCTTGGAGCAGGGATGGGATTACAACACTGCTCTCCAGCTACAGGCTAGCACCATTCATCACACCAGCTGACAGATTAGACTTGTGCACTATAGGAAAAAGGAAAAGCAACAAAAACCTCACCACACACTGAGCAGTCTGCAGCAATAATGAAAGATTCTTGCATCACATTCTTCTTATGCTGCATTCAGGACCTTTTTTGGCCCAAACTCTCTTCCTGACCTCATCAACCATGACTATCCTCCAAGTCTTGTCTCAAAGCTCATTTCCTGAAAGAGGCTCAACAGTTAGAAATTGCAGCTACGCGTGCACATTAAAAAAAACCCTAAATATGCACAAACTGTCCAAGCAAGCTCTCAAAGAATAAGCTACCAGTTGGTTTAGTCATCCAGTTCCAGCAATTACTTTGTTTCAGCCTGTTGTTCTTATCTTCAAGACGTTAATTTTACTGCAGGATGCTTTCTGGGGACAGAGCACTTTTGAAATCAGAACATCAGACACTAAATTCTGACGTGGGCTTAATGAGAGGTGGTCTCTGTTGGAGGCTTCTCTGGGCTCCTGGAAGGTAAAATATACTTGTTGAGAAGCTCCATCTCTTTCTATGCCGTCAAGCGCCGAGTGTTTTTATTATTACATACACAATTGAACATACCTTTACTCTCATGTCATGTGAGTTGGGTATACTAAACCTAAATGCAAAGTGTGTCCTTTCAGAGTTTTAAAGAATCAGTGTGAACACCTACATCAGAAAGTTCCAACTGCAATAAATATGTAATTAAAAAACTTAATAAATGTTGCAAGTGTATATCGTATAGAATAACAAAGTACATCTGTAAATCCCTTTAAGTGCACACAGTAAAGAAAGCAACAAGACTCAGCTTCCAGCAAATAATAAAATTAGTAAATTTGTTTTTTAAAAAAATAAATCACGTTTTCCTTCTTCCCTTCAGGAAAAGCTGTTACTAACTTAAGTAATTTGGTTTTCAGATAAGAGACAGGAAAGAATTTCTCCAAGAGAGATGAAAGGATTTAAGTAGCACTGTATATACAATTAGAATTCCCAAATGTTTGCATCACTGGTGGTTTCTGTGGGTGCTGGGGAAAGATTAAACTTGATTAAATTGCAGATTGTGCAAGTTTATTTATGAACTCAGCTGTGAAACAGAGAAAAAAATTTATCTGAAACAAAGCTATTACCCACTAATCTGTTGGTAAAATATCTGGAGTCGGTTTCCCAATTAATTTTGGTTTAAAAATATATTGTTTTAATGTGAGCTGAGAAATAAATGAAGTCCAGTGAAAGTGTTAGATGGGGAAGTAAAAGGACAAGCAAAATTATTTTGGTTCAGGAGTCTAAAGCAAAGATTTCAGATGTGTTTGTTGCATGTAATGTGACATTACTTCATGTAATGAACTATTCAACTCAACTGTCATCTATTCTTAGCACTAATAACTCATTAGCACGCACATTTTGTCGTAACAAGGTTTTGCTAACATGAAAATATTTCCTGGATAGTTTGGAAGCCCTACCATATTCTAAACCATATGCCTAGAAGATTGAATAAAAAATTGAAATCCTAAGAAATTAACCCCACAACAGTACAACAATGTACTGCAACAACAAAATTGGAAGTCAGAGAGGAAAGGACATGAAAATTCAGCAGAACATTTCTTACCACCCATTTTCTTCCTGAGACTGCCCAGGACCAGCAACCAGGCATATTCCTGTCCCTCAGGGTGCACCTGAATGTACCCGATACTGACAAAATAGGTTTCAACCCTAATCTAATGAACTGGGTATAGAGTTGAAAGATGTGTAAGAGTTTACTCTCAGCACCAGTAGAGGCAGGATATAACCTGTTCAACCCACTTCCTACTTTATAGGGAGGAGCGCATTCAGTCATTTTTTAGATTTCAAAGCTGTAAGAGAAAAATCTGAGGCGGAGTTGGGTTTGACCCCCTTATTGCACTATGCCAACAAGACGAAAAGTCACTTCTGTTCCTAGAAGAGTTCGGACAGTACAAAAGAAAGCATTTCTCTTCAGGAAGTTGGATTTAGAGGCATTACAAAAGAGCGTCAAATTAACTCAAAATGTAGCTGAAAAAAAGGCTGCAACTTCTGCTGCTAACTTGCCATGTGAGAACAACAAGAGCCCCCAAACTATTAAAATTACAAGTCAGAGCATGAAATATTCCAGTCTTTGATATTTCTTTGTATTGTCTCAGTTTCTCCAGGCTTTTAAAATGTCATAAATTGCCTCTGTGCCAGAGAAGTTGCCTTTCCAACTCACAACTCTAAGCATTTATGTGACATATACTGCTGAGTGAGCCTTCACCCCTCAGGTCTAATCATAAATTATACCTCCAGGCAGTTTTTGTAAAAACTTTTAGCACTGATTTAGCCACAGAGATTGAAAAAAAGAATGCCAAAATGGAAAAAAAAAAACCACAATCATTGATGGAATATTCTCTTACTAAAGCTGTGTGTTAAGAAATCCTCTATACCGTTTCAGTCACCCAGGAAAAAGATGTAAGTCAGCTCTTCGGGGCTTTTCATAACATGATACAGGATGAAGAATTGAATTTGCAGAAAAACCCTGAAAGCAGTAAAGGGGCTTGTGTAGGGTAGAGCTAATTGGCAAGAAGTGATCTTTGTGCATAGTAAATGACAACATGGGAAGTGCTCTGGGGTGGGTTGCCACTTGAAGCCAGAAGTCTTAATAAAGAAGGTTAATAAGTTAGCATGCCCAAAGAGAGTAAGAACCTATGGGAAACTGAAGTTTTACACTGTGTATTTGGGATATTTTCTCAGTCATTCACCTTATTCTGCTTAACAGAGGCCTCTGCCAGTAAAAGGAGAAGGACAACAGCTTTTCTTGCTTTCTTTTTTGTAATGCCAACATCATTCACGTAACAGCCTATAAGAATATGCTTCTTTTTTAATTCTCCTTACTTACCTAATACACATACAAATGTGCCTGGGTTCTGTGTGTATGGCAATGAATCTCTGTTTTGCAGGATTATAGTGGGCTACTTAAAAAAGAACTCACAAAAACCCCTTTTTGAGACTACTCTTCTGGCTATGAAGAGTCCCTGCAAGTTGAGTTTCAATGCTTCCGACATTCACATTCTGAGAAACACCATTCACAAAGCTGAAAACAACCCATTATTCTTTGACCGCAGCCATCAGCAAGTGCTGACAAATATGTTTGATTAATATCTGAAAAGAATATTCAAAATATACCCAATTCAGTCAAGAGTTACGGCACTGCTTGCACACTTTCATTAGAACATATAGAGAATATATCCTCTCCAATCAATCCCACAGAGTTAAAAGAAAATGACATATGAAAAATACGTACAGTAGTTTGGATACAATTTCTTCTCTAGTATAGTAAACAGTATTCAGCTATTAGACACAGTATTTTTAACATGAAGTGAAAATGACCTTTTAATGCCCTTTGTAGCTCAACATTAATTCACCTCTTTGTTGATAGCTGTCCTTCAAAAAAAAAAGCCTGAGCTCCTTAGATGTGAGTGGAATTTATTTTCCTGTTCTGTTTCACTGACATCTTAATCTATACTTCTCAATTTCTGTTTAAATAACTTCTTTCTATAGAGTTATAATACCTGGGAAAGAGAAAAAGAGGGATACTTAGGTTTACCTCTCGCTCCCCTGTCATTCACCTCTTCCCCACAAAGTGCAGTCTGCAGGCTCTTCATTTATGAATGTTGTTGGTATTTTCCTAAGAGCCAGGGAAAACTATGTTTTAAGACTATCTTTTGGCAAGTGAAAGATCATTCCTTACACAAAATGCTGATGCCTGATGTCAGATCTCTCTTTTAAGTAGGAAGGATGTAAGGTTAATTTCCTTATGCTGTTTGGCAAGTTGTTGAAAATCACATTTAAAGCCAAGAACAGAATTCTGAGAATAGAAAGAACTTTGACATGTTCATCAAAACTTAAATTGCCTCCTTCATAGCTAGTATGAGATGATTTTAACAGATAAATAAACAGAAGAATGAAGATCCAGTTCACAGGTACTCAAAAAACAGACTATACAAGTCATCATATACTTCTGTGGGGGTATATTTGACCTCGGTCTACCAGTATAGTCATAATGTGGAACACTGAACCACAATGGTAGCAAGACAAGACAAGTAGTATATGTTTTGCCAATAGATGCTCTCAACACTTTGTCTCAGAGATACCCAACCTATCTGCCTATGAACACATCTCTTAACATATCCTCAGGAAGAAACAAACTTCCACTGCCAGATCTCCTCTCTCAAAAAGATCTTGCATTAACTTTTAGAAAACCAGTGATAAACTTTTTCAATTTCTAAGCAAATATGTCAGTTCTTTGTAACCGTGTACCTTTTCCTTCAAACAAAAGCTCTGCTGCTGCTGGCTGACCTGATCTTTTACAAAACTCATGACACGAGTGGTCTCAGGCTGAAGCAACTGCAGAAGTCCACCCTGTCACTCACCCTGCCTGCCCTGTTCGTCATTCTTCCCTGTCACTGTTGAGATTCATAACATTTAGCTACAGTTAAAAGAAACAAATGTCTCCAGTTTGGCTGGTGTTGGAAGAACAAAAGAAAATGATGATGAACTGGTAAGGAAAACAAGACAAATTAAGAAAATGTGCTATGCTTCCTCTGAATATAGGAGAAAGCATGATGAAAACAGAAAGCATGCAAATAGGTGAAATAATGAAACAAAGATACTACTAACCTGGAAAAGATCATGCAGCTAGCTCACGTGTATATGAGATGTAACTACCTAACCTTACAAAAAAATTTTTTTTAAAAAGGTAATCATTGTGACTCAATGTTTGGGACCTACAGTCTCACAGAATAATGTTCTGCATAATTGTTTTTCTTCCGTGCAAATATTTGTATTAGTGGAAGAGTAACCCATACTCTTCCCTCCCTGGATTAAAGCATCACCACCAACTTACACAAGAAGTCATGGCTAACTAGAAACAGCTGCTAAGCCACTTGTATCTCTGTTGCTTTGTAATAACCACTAATAACTCAAAAGGATCATATCTTACATCTGCTTCTCTTCTATTCCACATCAAAGTCTTAACAGATAGCTTGTAAGTGAAGTTGTCATAGAAGCTAAGTCTTGAGGAGAGGCACAGAAAGCTATCCTCTGGTTGCTGCAGATGTTCCCCTCTGTACATATACTAATAGCTGCCTGCTGAGTTTTAACATTCTTGGCAGTAGAGTTTCCAGATGTCTCCTCCAAAACTAATACAAACAACCAGGAAGTTTACAGAAGTGAGACAATCTAAAAATTTCTCCTTCCTCACAATTTTTTCCCTGCAACCTCTGATATCCACAGAGGAACTGTACACAACAACATGGATTTACTGCCCAAATACGCACAACAACAGCATACCCAATAAAAGTGTTGCAGAAGACCCATATCATAAAACACCACTTTCACATACCAGAGACAGCTCTTTATGCTCACCAGCAGTGGTCAAGCCACTGGGCTGCACTGCCTCCTCCTGGTGCCAAGCATTCTGTTCATATGCTATCAGCATGCCAAAATGGGGAGCTAAGGTTTCCTCTGACATTAATGCCCATCACCTCAGAGGACACATTATACGTAAGGTCTGAAAGCACAAAACAAGATACAGAACTCAACACACTAAAATTTAATGAAAATTCACTCCAACATAGACTTGACCAACATTTTTCTGGCCATCCTATCCTACACTGCCCTCAATCAAAGGCATCTACTTTATTTTCCAAATAAGTCCTCTGAACATGAGAGAGAAACTAAGATATATGATTCACACATTCAAACTTTCAAATCATGTTTTATTATAAAATGAAACTCTGCCAATTCTCTTTATCAAATTCATCAAATATTTTCCTGTTTCTCAAAGAATGAATGCAACCACCCTATTCTTATTAATTTTTTTTTTTAAGAAAGAAAATAAAAAGAAAAATCAAACAAAACACATTCTACTGAGGAGCCAAGCTTCAGTGATTGTTGTATTTCATTCAAGGACTCAAATTGCTTCCAGCCAGCAACGCACAACAATGGCCTCTGAGTATGCATACATGCATTTATTTTTCAGTGACAATTTTATGAAGATGTACACACACAAAACAGGTCCCATGCAGGCAGTATTTACAGCCCTCCTTGCCTCTTGCCAGAAATTTTTCTTCTTTAAACAAAGAACTACCGCTTTTCCTAATGGAATGAACATTTCTAAAGCCCCGGAAATCTAGCTGCAATTAGGCAATATAAATCAAGCCACAGTAATGAAGCACACAGATGACCCGGTTTTCTAATGAACATAGCAGGAAGGTTTTTCTGGAAGTATTTCTAGTGATTTTTAGCATTAGCATACAATAGATTTTTGTCTGTCAGGCAGCTATTCTCTCTTACTGTAAAAAAATTTTGAATTCTGCTTTGTAAAAACAAACAAACCAACCTAAACATATGTAAGATAAAACAAAAAACCTCTGTGCACTACAGCTAAAAGCCATAGTCTATATGGGAAACAGAAATCAATCAAACTTTCCTCCAAGAGCCAACAACACAAGAATTAAGAATAATCACTTCAAATACACACAAGACTTCCAAGATTTTGATCTAATATCAGTAAACAAGGCACAACTCAGGGCTTTTGGCTGAAATGGGAACCAGCTACTTCCCTGTTGGTTGTTTCAGAGCAAATAAATCTGACTCTTGTTTGCACCAGGAATTCCATTCTTGTCAAAGTCTGTAGTATACACCTATGAAAAATACTGATTTATAAAGTTTCAGGTTTTAAGAAACTTCAAGGAAAATTCTTCAACAGCTTGATATCAGGCAGCATCAGCTGGTAAATGGCAAGTTGAAACAATTGCAAACTACTCTGGAGAATACTTCACACAAGTTCGAAAGAGTTGACAAAAGCACATTTCAAAACAGTCTTGGCCCAATATCCTTTTCCAGACAAGCACTGTGTACCTGCCATTGACCAACATTCAAACTGTTGCTATAGGAGCTTATCCATCAGTCTCTCCCATCTGCTCAGCACCTCTCTATTTTCCTTCCCTTCTTGATGGCCTTTTTAAAATGTGAGATAGCAGTAACACCTAAAACCTGAGACAACAGACTCTGCCAAGAACTACTGTCTTATTATTAATCCTGGGATGAGAAAGAACAACAAACCCACCACTCACTTTCAAGAAGAACCTCTTTTATCTTACAGATCAAGCTCCACTGTCCACCATTGTCCTGTGGTGGTCCTACACCACCACAGAATAAAAGTTGTTGCTCTCACTGAAGTCACAATAGTAACCTCTTTTTAAAGAAAGAATTACATATTGCCCCTCAGACCCAAAATTAATTTTTCAATACTAATTGTTTTTTGCAACACGTAAATGTCAGCTTAGAACAACAAAGAACTCATGAAGCAGCGCTGGATTTCAAAGGTGGCAGCTATGGGTAAACAAAATACTGTGCTAGAATACTGCACTGACAGAAGCTACATAATTTATAGTTTCTACAATACTGCAAACTCCAGAGGATATTCCTACAAGAGCTGAAAAGCAGCAGAAATTAAGCAACACTGAATGCTCTTCTCTGAATACCACTGCAGGAAGACTTTCCACTCAGCAAAGGCTGGAATCTGCTCTTGATTCAGTAGTATTCAATATGCTGCACACAACTACCAGAATGTCTGTGTGATTTAGAGTCTCAAGTTTTTCTTTCTTCCTTCTGCAAAAATATAGTTCCCCTTAGTCTTTTGTACTTTAGAAAAGACAAGTAACCTATTGAGGATTGCTCTGTACCAAAAGTTGAGCTCCCTGGGGGAACAAAGGGTCACAATTCAATCTATCTTTTAAAAGGAGCAAGCAGGCAATCCCATCCAGCTATAGCTAACAGTAGTACTATGTAACACTATGCTAACATTGGAGAATTAAAGATGATGATAATGATCTAGGACAATGCCTTATTTTGTTAAAATTATAAAGGCAGAATGTTAATCAGCATAGCTGCCATCAATCCTTATTGTGCAACTGTAAGCCATCATGCACAAGTCAGCAAAATGCTTTAGCAACTAGAAAACTCAGTCTAGACCTTTATCAAAAGATGATCAGAATAATAAGATCACAAAGACTTGTGCATCCATTTTTAATTAAGATATGTTCTTCACTGGAGTATGTACTTCATCACACTTAGGCAAATGTCAAACTAACTCCTAACTCCAATTCCATCACCGTTTAAATAACTTTTCCATGGCAAAAGCATCTATTCTGTTACCATAAATTTAGATTGAATGATAAACGTTTACTCAGACTTTGTTCTGGACTATGCCATAGAAACATCAGACTGTTAAGGGTTTTGAAAATAGATTTGAGTCTGACTAACTTTCCCTCGTTCCTCAAATCACAGAATTTAAACAAATGAAGTCGTAAGCTGTAAACTACCCAAAACTATTTAGAAATTAAAAAGCAGGAGAATTGGAGCAGTTCACAATTCAACAGATTTTTTCATCTAAATACACTTATGTCCCAGAGAAGAACATGGCTTTTGTTCCAAAAGTAAGTAGGGCAGTGACAAAAGGTCCAATGTTTTATCTACTGTCTTGTATCCCTGCAGTCTTCTCCAAGACTTCTAAATCATCTGAGGCTAGTATTTGTTACAGTTCTCTCTGGGCCTCTTTTAACCCTGTGATATAATTTATAGACTCTAGAGGTGAAGAAAATGCCTCAAATATAATGAGGTGAAAGAAATAAAACTACTTAAGTGTTCTAGTAACAACTTTTTTGCAAGCTTTTTCAAATAACATGCCAAATTCTGTTAAGTTCTAGAAGAGTCTTCTAGGATGAGGTGTGTTTCAACATACACTCTTTTGTTAAGGGTGTAGTCACTGCTCACTGAAGCCAATCAGAGTTTTTCACTTACTTTCAGTGGAGTCTGAACAGAGATGTACTAGCATTACTGCTGATAGAGAGATACCCTTCCTTCCTTCAAACTTAACTGCATGCACAGAAAAGTCATTGGAACAGCTCTTGAAGAAGCCACAGCTGTTTCTCAATTCAAGCATTAAATCCAGGTGGATCATGTAACAAATCTCACAGTTGTGCTGATTATTCCAAGTCTGAACACAGCCAACATTTTAAAAATGCCTAAAAACCCTGGGTGGATTAGGCCACCCTGGTTGGAAAATCTGACAAAAGAAATAAATTCACATAATTCTCACTGATTTAGGTATGCTGCAAATTGCTGTACCCTTACAATAGACACTGCATTACTGCAATAGAAACGGGACTAATGCATACACACAAACAGCTAAGAATATGGAATTAATATATAAATTAAACTCAAGTGGAAAATAGACTCATTTTCTCTTCAACTAAGAGTCTACTAGTCTGACTTTCATTTCTTGTGGACGAGAATGGAAACAATCATATGAATATTGAAAGCCCAGTTTTATGGACCTATTTTGGAAAGTCATCCTTTTATTAAATACATGGTATTTTACAATACACTAGTTTCCAAGGAATCAGATTGTAAAGATCTGTGTCACAATATTTAATATCTTATGTTCCACCAATATGAAGTCAAACTTATATTGTCCCTTAGGGAAGGATGGGTATAATTACCTAGATCAATAATAATTTCACCACCTGGCACAGAAAAAGTTCCATCGTCAAAATACCACTGCACAGTTCCTGGTGATATTAATTTCCTTTTTATTAGCATGGATAATACCACAAAAATATGCTGCTAAGTGAATCCACAAGCATGATCCTGTAAAGAAATGTGCAACTATAGCTGATACCAATTGAAACTAAGGGAGCTCAGATGATTTCCAGCTCTTGTGATTTTATTATGAGTCATATCTGGTGTTTTCCTTGAGTCATAAGAAACCTCAGCAGTGCTGCCCACAATTACATTTTACAAGTTCATTACTGTGGTGAGGGGGAAAGGAATCCGCCTTTTTACATATATGCATCCAGATATACCAAGCACGCAGGTGACACCCTTGGTCACATGCCAGACTACTGGCTATAAGATTTTGTTGCACAAAAAGCAAGAGATTGTTACAAAAGTGCTCTTCATCTCTTAATGATAATTTCTTAGTGACAGTGCATTAAGATCCACATACATGAATTTCAACACATCTTCTTTGTTGTATACTTTCACTAATGAGAGAACTCCCTTTTTTTCCTTTCAGAGAAAAACAAGTATTTATTTATTTACTGCACAGCTTATGATAGAAATGGTATGACATTACACCCACAAATAAGCTGGAACAAGTCAAAAAGCTAGAAGAATACAGAGGAAGCTAATTTTTTTTTTTCCCCCTTTATCAACCAAATAAATTTAAGGAGTAGTAAGAAAACAACACTGGCTGGGCGTCTGCTGTTAAAAAGTTATTCTGTTGTACGTTTTCAAGACCATTCAAATGCTACTCAAGATGCAAGTGGTCATGTAAGAATCAACACTATCTAAATCAGAAGGGGCGAGGGACAGCATACAAGTGCTTGCAATACAAGCATACTTAAGACATTTTGCAATTCAACTCCTCTGAACATCCTCAAAACTGTTACTAAGTTTTTTGAAAAGCAACTGCCACAAACGGATTGCCTTTCAATGTTCACATAAACTTCTGTAAATCTTAACCATTGTCTAAAGCATATACTGCTATTCCACCAATGACCAAAACAGCCTAAGTCCGTAGAGGAACAAGAAAATAAGCTTCTCGTGTCCTCATTTCCAATACTGAAAGTCTTAAAACTTCCTCTCAGGTTGCACCCAGCAGGAAGCAATTCTGCTTCAGCAGTGGATTAAGTAGATATCTAACATCTCTCTGTCACATCAAATTTTGATGATGTTCCACATTTAAACTAACTTTTTGTTTAATACAGAAAATGAAAAAGACCCCAACGTAAACTATCTCCACAAGACAGATCCAAGCAAGCACAAATTTAAGGGTTCCATGAAGCTGAATACAGTCAGGAAAACACAAAACCAGGGACAAGTATCTAGAGTAAGACTGTGCTCTGGCTGCTATTTTTACAAACATCCCCAATCTGGCCTCGGCAAACGGGGGCGAAAAGTGATGCAATTTTCATGGCACCCACATCCTCAAAGCCAGACATTCATCACCTAGGTGTCAGCAAGCCCCTATACAAGTCTTCTCAAACTACTGCTTCCCACCAAGACCTGAAACTGGCTCCTTTAACATCTGTTAATCTAATTGGTTCCTATGAGCCTGTAACAATTAAACTGTTGTTACAAGGAGCAAAAGGGAAAGAGGATTTTACATATCCACAGCTGGGCTGTTAGCAGAACAAATGGACGGCATCTGACTCAATGGCTCTCACCAAAACCCAGTTACCAAGCTGTGAGAACATGCCCTAAATGAAGCCGATGGCCTCAGCAACTGGGCTGAGCTCTAAGTGCTTATCAGCTGCAACCATAAGGAGAGACAAAGTCCTCAGAATTTCTCTAGTCAGTAAATTTAACAATCCTGGAGGAAGGTACAACAACAATCATGGCAAATATGGAGTGAGTCACTCAAAGTGAAAATAGAACTTTTGTATGATACATTATGAAGCTGGCAATTTTTAGCTGGCCTGTATTAAGAAGTAAAAAATCTGAAATCAAAAGTCCCTGTTTAGATTAATTATTTTTACAAAAAGGGAAGTATTGCAACAGCTCTTATGCAAAATACTTCAGTGGATTTAAATTAGAAGTAACATTCTTTTCCAAAAGAAAAAGTGAAAATGGAACAAAGTGATATCCGGTTCAGTATTGGTCCCAGTCCCATTTCCACAGACACTCAGATGTCTCACTCTCTGCGTACTCACAAGAGATTCTCACTTTCAGAAGGAATTCTCATACATCTAAGCAATGTGCATAAAGGTTTGCAGAGCAGGAGCTGTAGGATCTTCTGCATCATTATCACCCAGTATAAGGAGTGGAACTAACACTGCATCATGCATTTTGTAGATCTCTAAGCCTGAACATCTCACAACCTGGGAAATCAATTGAGCCCTTCAGTCTTCTTCCAGCGTGCCAGGTTAAAGTCTCATACAGCTACTTTCTTGTCCTTTCCACAGTGAAGTTTTAAAATTACTAATAAAACACTCTTCAAAGTATTTTTCCTCTGCCTCTCTACTATGCTTTCTACCCCAGTATTATGCTACCTAAGCAACTAGGCACAACAGTGTACTAAGGTGACACCACCACAATCTTCTTTAGTTCCTCAGAAGCTCTTGCAATATTCTAACAGACTATGCATCTCACACATGGGACACCTGAGAGTTTACTAGTTCCCATCTCAGGGTGTGGGAGGAAGAGTGTTAGTTACCTTATGGGATCCAGGGAATTAATAGCTTTCAACCTTTGTTTCTTTAAGAATTCTCTAGCAACTGGCTTTTAACGTTTTGTTTGCTATTCATCCCTTTCTTAATCTGCTCCTCTAATTTTTACCAATGTTTGAAATTTCACAAAGTCAGCTTTTAAAACTGGAATGTTTCTAACAGTAAGTTGAGACTTTCGTAATCATATCTAAGTATAGAAACTTTTCACTTTTCCAGAGTATCACTGAAAAAGACCTATATATCTGAAATCCTTTTTTTTTTTTTCCCCCTCCTCTTTCTGGATGTTTCCTTAGACCACCACAATTGCGGACATCTATTACTACATTTCATAATGTCAGCCAAGAATTCAAGAGTTAAATAATTCCTTTTCTCTGATGACTGCGAAACAGTTCAAACATATCTTAATTACAATTTATACTCATTCTGAATTAAACTCAGTCAGCATTAGAAGGTTGCTGATGGCATATAAAGTTATTTGGTGCCCAGCAAATGAGGTAAAAATCATTAGAAGTGTGACAGTGTTACCAGGTTTCTTTTAAGGCTACTCAAATATCTAGAAACACCCAACACCGCCAACAAGCTTTGTGTATGTATGAAATTCTGAGCCGCATGTCCAGGCACATTTGAAAACAGCATCTTTGGGCTCAGAAATAGCTTTTAAGTTATAGCCTTGCTATACCATCATCTCATGAAATGTCTTTTCACATCATTTCAGGTTAACAAGGCTGATCACCTCTAGTACCTTCAAAGCTTTAAGAAGTTACTTTAATTCCTTTGAGCTCTTATTTACCTCACTTTCGTTTCTGCTCTGCCTAGAGTGAACTCTTCCATAGCACAGCCAAGATGGAACAGAGAAAGATCCTCATTCACCTTGAACACCTTCTTCCTCACTGACACTGTACATACATCTGAGTTGTTCACTAACAGGATTGACAGGTAAACTGCTATAGGCACAGCAGGGAATGCAGACCAGTGTGACAGTGTCAGAATATAGGACAGACATGAATGCAAAAAACCATCCAGGCCTAAAACAACATAGCAATCTTCCAGACTGTCACAAAATATGTTAAAAATTATGATTTTGTGCTGCTAATAATCCTAATTCCCATCTCACCGCTGCCACAGAAGTGATGAATTTTTGAAATCATTGGCTGAAATGTAGCACAAATTAAAATGTGCTATGACTGTTCACTGATTTCCTTTAATAAGAAGGAACTGTACACACAGACTGGTGATTAATACAAGAAAAAATAAACGGGATAAGGACTTTCCAAGTGAGTATCATGGCATCTGGTCAATTCTCTTTTGATTCACTTAGATTTCACATGTGTAAGACTAAGCAGCATTCCCTCTATATTAGACAAGCATTAGTATGCTAGTAGTACCTCTGAGGTGGGAGTCCCTCCAGCTACCAGGAAACCAGTCATAAAAAAAAAATTAAAAAATCAGTAACAGTTTGATAACTAGCCATTAGAAGATGGACTGGTGAGAATGCCAGGGAGAGGGACCCAGAAAATGCTTTAATTGCATTAAATATGTCTTGACATCTGTGCATGCAAGAGTACTTTATTATCATACTCCTAATGGACTGGACAGTTTCAGAAGGGATATGAACGGTATCCTATTTCCAGAGAGAAATACACTCAATGCAATGTGGAAAACTAGTTGGATTTCAAGGGATGTTTTCAACTTCCCGAGTATAGAATTTCTTTTTGTTCTTCTCAGTCTTAACTTTTCCAATACACAAAAGATACAATTCTCTGAAGGGAAGGATTTTTTCCTCATTTAACAAAATCTACAAATCTTTAGAGACTATAAACTTTTTCATTTTCTGCTGTGTTAAATTTTACCCCCAAAAGAATCTTTATGAAAATATTTATCTTCCTGTATTATTTGTCTATGAGGTAGATTTAAAAATGATCCAGTAAAGGACAATTGCAACCTTCTACTAACTAGACAAAGCTATTTTGCTTTAGGGAAGAAAATTAAAATAAAAAGTGATATAAAAAGTGCAAAATGAAAGAAAATCATCAGCCTACATGTGGTATAGCAATTTTTTCAATTACAGCACTATCCAATTTTATCAAGAATATTAACTATATTTCACAGGAATACCATTCTAATATTTCCAAATAATAAGATATTAATTTAAAGACATTTTTTACTGACATCTTGAAGCATTTTAGGAGGTATATATAGCATAAGACGACATTCACCTTTAGTTCAGATATGTTACCTCACCTCCTCGTACGCATTCCTCCCATTTATTCCATTGCACTGAAAGACAGTAATAGTCTCTCACTGCTGTTCACTCTTTGTCCTAAGTCCTCCTGCATTACCTTGTGGGGAGCTGCAGTTCCTGGACTGAGGGAAGCACTGATCCTATGCAGAACTGCAGCGGCATGATCGGGCCACAGGACTTGAGTGTCAGGGATTCCTCACTACATGTATCAATACATACCCTTGAGTAAGTCACATCTTTTCTGATCTCACGCTGGTTTAAAAATCAGGGAAATAGGGCTTTTGGTTGTTCCCTGGTATTTGTAAAAAGTTCAGCTAGCAACATTTGCTCACCAGGCAGATCAGTTGTCAGTTCGTAACTCTCACTGAATGCTTTTTCCATGGTTTGCATAATTTATTGGGGAAAAAGAAAAAAAAATATTCTTGTTTCCTTATGCTTCAATTTCACAATGTATTTAGATACACAGGTCTGAACAGCCATCAACAGGTTACTTGCAAGCTTGCTTAGAGGCCCTAATACCTCCCTCCTTTTAATAGCTTTGGAAAGTAATCTAACAGCTCCAATAGCTTAAGCTTAGAGAGGGCCAGAAGGATATAAGAGAATTCCTCTGTGGGACATAGAGAAAAAGGGTAAGTCAGCCTCAAGAAGTGAAAAAGGAACTATTTTTTTCAAGCAGTTTGGTTCTACTTGGATATAAGGCACTTGGCTCCACCACCGAGCTCTGTGTGCTGCTCTACTTTCTGCATAAAGTAACCCTAAACACAGCCAGAGTGGAAAGCAGGTTTCAGTGGTAACACTGGTGATTCCTCACAATCAGTCCTTCTCAATCTAATAGATTTCCTCTTTCACTGACAGCTTCTTTTTAAGAATACCTCTTCCCAGACTTTATGATGGCCCCATCTCTAAGAAATTATATGTGTGCACAGGCTCAACATATCTGCTCATCTTCACACACATCTAGAGTGTGCAACTCACAGATCCAGCAGTTTTAAATAAGTCAGTGTACTGTAGTATGAGATAGAAGGAAAAAAGAAAGGTAAACCATAGTCTATTTAGCACATCTGAAAATGAGCTCAACCTCTGTTTAGTTCCAGCAGCTGCCTATAATGGAAAAAATGAAGACTGCTGTTGCCAGAAAAGTGGGCAGTAAGAAATAACAGATGTGAAGTTTCAGCAAGATCATTGGCTAGGTCAGTAGTACAAACAGCTTCAGAGCTGGGGTCCCCATTGGGCTGCAGTGTTCTCAGAGGCATGCTTGCTTTTTGAGCTGCTGAACTGTTCCCCTTGCTTAGTTTAATTTACTCAGCTACCTCACCCATGAATGCGATTGGTAAGAAATATTCACATCCTCACAAGCATGTGTGGGCTGTGCGTAAAAGCTCCTTGATTAAAGTTAGTCGCTACATATTCCAAAATCATTTTAACATACCACTTCTCTCTTCCTCCATCCCAGACACCCCTCTATTTCATGGACACTTAGGGCAAGTGGGAAAGAAAAGACAGGTCCTTCAACAAAAGATCTTACTAAATGAGGCTCACAAACAAAGTAAGATCAAAGAAACAAGTCTAATCTGATGCATACATTCTGAGGAAGGGCAGTGGGTAAAAAATGCCCTTCAAAGAGTTACAGAAGTCATTTTCAAAGAAGAATGAAGTTTCTTGACAGAGTTTAAAGGGAAAATTACAAATACAAGGTCTGTATAAATATATCACATCAAGAACAACTTCTGTCAGCTCAATTTTCAAGATTAAGTGGACTTCAATTTAAATTAAAATTAAATCAAATCAAAGTTATATTTAGGCATCAGAAATATGCCTTGAAATTGTAATATGGATCACAAAGATGATTGCTACTTCAGAAATACCAATTATAAAGCTATATTAGAAAAAAAAACACTTCCAATGAAGAATATTCAACAGCAGCAACTAACATCAGAAGAATTGAAGTTGGGCTATCACATCCATTGCAAGTCATTCCTATGCTACGCTAAAAATCTGGCTGTAAAAATCCAGCTCTTAATAAGCCTAGGTTTTCATGCTATGTCTCATCTGGTGTATTTATTACCTGTTGCTGATAGAAACAGTACTACTCTCCCCATCTACTTCCAGTTGCTTATTCCCTCTTTGTCCCTTGTGTTACATCTAGCAATTTCTCAGCCCCAGGACAAGTCAGGCCAGCATAGTTATCTGATGTAGTTTTCCTTCCCAGGAAGTTAGGGTTTCTTTATGGAATCTGCTGCTTACCTTGAACTCACCTTGGGGCTGGGAGCTGATGTGAGAGAGGGGAAGAACAGGCTGAAGTGCTACTGCCCCTTTTGCATCAGCCTGCAGCTGTGCAAGACCAGATGCAACATTAAACCATACTTTGAAAAGTCTTACTAGCTGCCTTCTCACAGAATGAATATTCAAGTGTCTTCAGGATTCCATATCACACAGTGGGTTCCTGAGAGTTAATGTCACAGCACAAGAGCAACTCTGCAAGTAAAAGTAGTAATGTTATAGCAACTGAAGGATTCCACAGTCATTAAAGTGCCTCAGTTCATCTCACTGTGCAGTATCTGGACAAAAGGCCTTGCAATCTAAACAAAGAATAAAAAAAAAAAATCAATTAACCTGATAAAGTGATACTAGGAAGGTTAATAACAGAAGCAGAAATCAAATACAAGAGTCAGGACGGGCAACTCTACCTGCTATGCCACACTTCGTCCTGTGGCTATAATTGCTATTTATTCACTGCTTGCGGCATGGCATCTCCATGTCAGAACTGTGCTAGGTTCCAGAAATTACAAAATTATCCATTATATCTGTTGCTCCATAAGCAAATTATCAGCTCAATGTGGTTTACAAATCTGAAAGTTCCCCGTGCCTTCCTAAGGAAAGAACTCCAAAGCTTATTATTTTCCTGACTCGGTACATCTCTCTGCCCTCGGAGGATAGACAAAAGGAAAGAAAGTGAACAAATGTCCACTGCTATTTTTGTTTCTATTAAATTGAGTTGGGGTGCAATTTTGGATTAGTGCTTTAAAACCACCTTAAAGTTCTCAAAAGAAAAAAGTAATTAAAGATCATTTATATGAAAAAGAAAAAAACAAAAAGGCAAAGCACAGACACAGAAAACAGATTGCTCATAGAGGAGAAACAGTACATATGTATAACTTCCTATTTACTCCAACTGTTAACAAAAACAAGTAAAAACAGCAACACTGGCTGTGGCTCTTTTTTTGGCTTCCAGAAGTAAAAAAACCTGCCTTGTCTCTGTGCTCTTATGTACAGAGTACAAAATTGTACTGATATAAAAAAAAAAAACATATATCCCAAACCAAATATAAAACCCCAAAACCAACTCTCTGTCCTCATCTGTATCCTGCTGTGAACTACATGTGATTAACACACAGCAACCTTGTAGTCATCTCAAAACTATTAACAATATTTATATTTTGGGCTTAAGATATGGCAGGGCTTCATCAGAAACCTAGAGCATAATTCCTGAAGGTCACAAAGCACTGTCATGAGGCAAAGTTCAGCACATGGATAAGGTGACAGCTAGAAACTTGGGCGAACCATAGCTTTCCTTTGTCTGTGGGTTATCACAACGTAGGCAAAGACCTTCAATATGATACTCTGCTTGCTTTCCTTCAACTTGGTTTCTCCCAGTCGTTCCCAAGGCCAGAAGCACAACCCCCATCCTCCAGTGCCAACCGACACCCTATGCCAGAAAGCTACATAAGTATTATTACGTGAATTATTACTGGACTGGCTGGCCAGGACATTTATTTTCATGTAACACAGAAAAATATTTGTCACATCAGCTGGCAGGCTCCAGAATAGCTAGGATGCCAAAAGTCTATGGTCCAAGGACTGCATGTGTATCAACCTGTGGCAAAAATACTGGCAAGTGGCTGGTGAAACATCAGTTATTAAAAGAGCGGATCAAACATCCAAATCTTCAGGGACTAGTTTCATTGTCATCAGTTCTTAGTCTAACATTCCCCAACCACATTAAAAACCACTTCCAGAGGTGCCCAGCACCAACATGTAGTACAGCATCTGATTATTGCTGAATTATCTCACTGGGGCATGGATCACTGTCAGCTGTGATGTGCAGGTCCTGGAAGGAGCTTAGCAACCACTGCACTAAGCAGTCAACTCTTGATTAACAGTATTTTAATTTTACATATAATAACTAGTGCTTTGCTGCCTAATAAAATTTCAGAGTCAATCTTTCATGTTTCTTTGAAAAAGCATTGTAAAATGCCTGTATACTACTTATACTGAAAAAAAAGGAGTATACATACAAGTCAGGGAGTATGTGAATGCTCTTTTAAAGGAAAAAGAGTATGCAAAATTTTATTAAGAGCTTATTGGAAGGTAATTTTATCCTTTAAATCTTTATTTCAGTTGTTTACTCTTGCTTCCAGTTACAATTTGATTAATTATTTTATTGCAACTGAAGATTTTTATGGAATTGACTACCTATTTTCAAATGTTTCCTCAAGACAACCTATGCAATGCCTATGAAGAAAACTCAGACAACTAGGCCTTTGCTGTGCTTATTAGTACATCTGGAGAGAAACTATATTATTTACATATTTTATAATGAAGGGAAAGTTATAATTTCAGTTTTCTTTCAAAATATTAGATCTGCACAGAGCTAATCTTATTAACTGTGCAATTTTACCATCACCACTGCATTTAACCCTCTACACTGGTGTATCACCTACTGCTGCTGACAGTTGCTCAGGCCTTTGTTTAAGTTAGCTTCAAGTTCTTAATGCATGTGCTAGTGTTTCTGTTAAATTGCTAAGCTTATAGGGCTCCCCTCTTAAAGGGTCCTAGGCACATTACTATAAAACAGGTCATATTATCTGGAATGCTACCCAAGAAGCAATTTTAAATTAATAAGTAGTATCTTTAATTCTTAACTAGTAGCTTCTTAAAGAGCATCAAACTTGAAAGAATATCATTGTTAGATAAATCAATATAAACTGCCTACAATGTACCAACACCAGACAGAATACCATGCAGCACACAGTTCTCAGCCCCAGCTGTCAGCCCTAGTAAGTGCTGTGAAAGTTTGGTATGTTATCTCACTATAATATATAATATGATCAAGGTTCCAGTTTAGCAAAAGCTGGTTCTTCAGTTTTTTCCCTGTTCAACAAAACTCTTAAACACTTCCTTAGTTTCCAAACGAATAGTGTTTTAACTGTATTTCAACAGCCCTTACACATATCTTCTGATTCTCTGGTGAATCAGGGCCTTGTTTCAGAGCATCCCACCAGAACAGCTACCATATTAATCATAAAGTAACAACTATCAACACTCTGTAAAGAAGGAAATTATTTCCATTTGAAGTCATGCAATTAAATGTCAGTAAAACTCCAGAAGTTGCTTCACATGAATTCTTGTTTATAAAACTACTTTTAAACACACTTGAGTCACCAACAAGCAGCAGTCATAAGCAAGTTTTAGAGTTACTTTTAAAAACACTGAGTATATTTTCTTTAAATCTCCCTTAAGTGATAGGTATGTTTAGCTCAACAGGGTAGTTTTTATTTTTAGAATGTTTGGGACAAGTGACTTCTGAACACCAGGTATATGGCATATCATATCCTACATGTGAAGAGGCACTGATCAGAACTGTCCACTGTACATTGGTAAAGAAACTTCAGAACAGTTTCAGCTTTTTGTGAGATCATGTAATACATGCAGTGGAGTGGTACCTGTTGGGTTAACACATCTGTTTCAACATAGTGGCACATTTGTGTGTTGTGGAACAGGTAACTTACACAGAGCATGAATAAATGTGTCACACTGGAACACAGGTAAATTAAGCCACCCACATAAATCCATATACATGTAGGTATCTCACCAAGGACAAGACTGGCTGATGAGGTTTGACGTTGTTTGGATTCCTGCTTGCAAAGATCTTCACGATCCTGAAATTCAATGTGGCTTCTATTAAGTCTACACTTCAGGGTAAGGGCAAAATATGAATTTTTCTATTCAAACCTGAATGTTGTTTAAGTCTTTCTGATATCCACTGTGACCAAAAATATGCTACATAACTGCATTCAAAGTGGACAAGGACCTGTAACATTTATTCTAGAATACTAAATGAACTAATAAATACAAAAAACCAAACCATTTATTTTTGAGGACTCTTGAACGCCGTGGCAAACACAGAAGTAGGAAAGAGAAAGTTTCATTCTTACCAAGGAGGAGGAATAAGATGGATAGAAAGTGCACTGGAACTATCAATTTGTTCCACTTGTGCACTGATGACACCAGGAATTCAGCAGTTTAGTGCTGAGAATTGTCAGGGGGTGGATGATGGTGGCATGGGGGTAGATAAATAGTAGGCATAAAGAAACTATCCAAAATTAATTGACAAATTCACTTAAAACTCAATTATTTGTTTTCCCTGGTAAAATACAATCAGAAATAGAAAGAAAATATTAAATATAGAACTACATGAACATAAATGTTCTAAACTGATAAATTAGTTCCAAGTTTTAACTAAACAGTATTTCTAGAAATTAAGAACTACATAAACATAATTTTCAGAGGTCATTAAAGTAAAAAAGAAGACAAAAACAAGGCAAGACTTTCTCACTGTATTTTATTTGGTTCTTGGTCACAAAAGTCAACAGTATACATGACCAAATGCATGGGTGCTAAACACTTACATTTGCTAACAGCACTGAAATCAAACAAGATCCCATAAATACAAAATATTTTGCGTAAACTGGCTCTGCTATGGAAACCAGAGAAATAGAAATATTACATTATTCCAAGTAACAATCTCTTGGCAAGAAAAAGTATTTTTAAAAGTTTTATTATTATTATTACTACTACTATAACTAAGTACAATCAACAGTTGGTGAGTTTATCTGCATTTGTAAGTCTGTCTTTGCCAGCCTACACCTACAGACAGGGAAGTGCAAATAATAAATTTCTGAGCGGATTACTAAACAAAACTCATTTTAAAAAGTATTTGAATTTTTTCAAGTTCTTCCTTAGATCCTTCCTGCACTCTTCTCTAATTGCAACAGGTACATAATTGGCACATAGGATGCAAGGAATCGGCAATAAGCAGAGTGTAGGGGATCAACAGAATGATCTGTCTTTACAAAGGGCAGCACAGTTTGCAGAGGTGGAGTTAAGAATCACAGACATAAGCTTGTGTGTTTAAAGAAAGAAAAAATTCAGCTTGCATTAACTTATTAACTTACCTTAGGTTTCCATGTATTCTAGAATGATACCTGATCTAATAATCGCTTAATGTATACACTGGCATGATTCTGAGAAGTCTGGATTCAGGCATCATTAATTTAATGCAGTGGGTTACAGTGTATGCTAGTGTTTCAACAAGTATAGATCAAACTATTGTACATGAAATACTTTAGGTTCAGTATTTTCTAAGTCAAGGTGGTGGTGTGGAGGAGGTTTCACTTATCAAAAGCAGTCACTTAGACTATCTCCTCTTCTTCGCCTTAAAATCTCTGCTTAAAAAAGTCTGATGAATGCTCTGAACAGGAACTTGGTGCTCGGAAATAAATATTCAAATAGCATAACCTACTGCGCATCTTCCATCCCACAAACAGCAGTCAAACTTCAGAGTCAGACACCATATGAAAGCAGCAGATAATATAATCTGAATATCATTTACTCACCACTGTTCCAAGTCCTCAGGGCTTGGTCAACCACTTCAGACGCCTGGCAATACCTAGAAAAATAATTGATGCAAAATGTAAGAAAGATACAGAGCCAAAAATATTAAAGCAGTATTTATGATTAGTGTTAGTGGCTGGAATGGTACAATTCCACTTGTAAGAGATTATATGCATGAAAGTAACATTTCACTACCAAGACACTTCTGCTTTGCTAGAAATGCAGCATTGTAGACATGACTCCAACCACTAAGGAGCTAAGAAAAATAAGCACATGTGAAGGAGTAATACATAAAGAGCTAAGCATGAACAAAATTGCTTCTTCATCTCTTCCTCTGTTTTACTAATAAAGTATGCCAAGATTTGAAAATACATTTAAAACTATTTGTATATTCTATTCCAATTTATAACATATTTTAAAATCAGGTATGACTTAGGAAGAACTCCAAAAGTTCCTAAACCACTGGAATAAAAATCTACACTGCACAGCATGCTCACTCCACAAGTTTATGAAACACACCTCCAAATCCCTTCTGCCAACCCCACCCACGTATTTCATGGAATTCAACAAGGACAAATATGAAGTCCTGTACCCTTGGACAGGCTGGGCACTGACTACACAGGGCATAGCTGTCTGAAATGGAGCTGCAGGTCTGGGCAGACAGTGGATTAAACATGAACCAGCAGTTATTCCTGGAAACAAGGAAAGTCAAGAATATCCTGGGGTATATCTACAGGCTAATCTCCTGGTAATAGTGATTATTTGCCTTTAGCCAGCACTGCAGGAATACACATCTGGAATTCCACATCCAGTTTTGCATTCCCAGTACCAAAAAGTAATAAAATAAGGTGATAAAGGTAAGATAGTTCAGCATCACTGAATCAACCTTACAGGTTTTCCCACAATAATAACCAATTCTGCACTTTTATACATACATCAGGACAGGATACATGAAGAACCTCCCCTTATATAAAAGAACAATGTGAGTCAGTAGGTCAGTAGACTCTTAGCAAAGAGAGATGATTTGGCCTTACTGAAGATAGTTTAACAACAGAAAAATTGGTGTAGAACTCTTTAAAGCGTGCTACCAAGGACAGAGGAAGATGTACTGTGAGCACTGTGAGTCAAACGTGGCTTAAAATGGCCTCTGAATTCCTGGCACATAGAATATTCCTCCAAAAAAAGCCAAAGTAGCAGTGATTACTCCAACTTTTCTGCCTCAAAAGCAGTTAACACAGCAATGAAAATATAGCAGTGTCAGCAGAGACAGAGACTACTTTTCATGAAGAAGAAAGACCAAACTATTTTCTTTTATACTCAAGCACCCCAAAATGCACAATCAATTTTAAGTATGTGAAAAAGATGGATTGCTTGGACAATTAGAATTAAGTGGTGCTTTTAAGGAAAATTTCCTTGCATGGAGCCTGAGTTTCTTAAAAAAGAGAAATGGTACAGGAAGGGTAAGACAGGATCAGCCCATCAAGGAGACTGTAGAAGACCTTCTCTTACAGATCCATCCACCTGCCAAAGGGACAGCATTGATCATCTTCAGTCACACACAAGAAATAAAAAAACCACCAAAACCAAAACCAACAACACTACAAAAACAAACCAAAGGAGGAAAGCAAGTATTATATTAAAAAGAAAGGCTCTTTTTCACCACCATATTTGTGACAAAGCTAATAAGAAACTCCACATGCCTTCCACTGCCCCACCACTACCCAGGCAGTGTGCACTTTCCTTACGCCGTAGATGGCCAAAATGAAAGCCAATTCCTCCCAAACAAATCGGAATGAGAAAAATACATCTATACTCTCACTCTTTCTCTCAGGAGCTCTTTCTTACAAACTTTGCAATAGCTCAGATGAAATTTTACAACAGTTAGGAAAAACACATAAAACCCATTTCTTCCATTCTACTCAACTAGCTGTAAATTTGGCTGCATCAGAAGGACACCCTCCCACCCACCCCACCCCCCACCCCCCCCCCGCTATTGCCACACCCCTCAAAAAAAAAAAAAAAAAAAAAAAAGAAAGAAGAAAACATTACATTCTTCATTATTTGCAAGGGAGAAATGTTTGAGTATAATTCAGGGACAAAAAGTCTCTATACCAAGCAGAGCCACTGATTTAAAGCTTTTTATTTGCAGCCTGCAGGAGAAGCAAATAGGCTGGACACTGCTATGACAACACAGTTGGTTTGGTAACATCACCATGTCACAGACCCTGACTCTGTACACAACAGGAATTGAGTATACTTAGGCTCCTCAACCAAAAAAAAAAAAAAAATTAAAAAACACAGGTATATCTGCTGTATCTTAAAACATCTTTTCCAAGTAGTTTTTTCTTCAGATGTACTACTGTGCAATACTTCTATGTATTATATAAAGCAAGTATCCAAATCAAAGAAATAATTAATTACTTCAGGAAGGTTTGCATGACCAGTTATGTCACTATGAATAGAAACAATGCGTTCAATTCGTTCTTTGTCTTTTGCTGTCATTGCAGAACAGTATAAAACAAAAAAAACACCCATACTATTTCATAGGTGTCATTAAGGCTACTTTCAGAAATAAGAGCAAAACAACAAGGGGAAAGTATTTTATTTTAGGGCTAACAGGTTAAAAAGAAACTTCTAAATGAATTACAGTGCTAAACACCATGGGAAACTAAAAGCTCAGATATACCATAGATTTTTTTAACATTTCTTCTCAGGCTAATTATTCTCTGTTTCACACGACCCTACAAAAGAAAAAACTTACAGCTTTGCTCTTTGTATTATTTACCTAATTTTTCAACCTATAAAATCATGCATGCTACATGCCTGTATGTATAACTTAAAGCAAACTCAAAAGAACATACCATATAAAGCAACACAATTTGCAAGCTATTTCAATGAGAACAAAAAGATTCTCGCTTTTTTACACTACAAAAAAATATTTCACCCAAATGCACCTGCCCTGAAGTTTACACCTAATAAAAAGCCAGATGTACTTCTAATACACTGCTGATCCCTGCTTTTAATGCCTGTTTTCCCACTGCACCACCTTAACCAAGAAAGCGGTACAGCATAGTTTTACACATCATTAAAATGTTTAAACCAAATATTACGGGTTTATAATCCTAGCAATTCCCACAAAACTAAACAGAATAAATACAGAAGCACTAAGAGACCTGCACTGTAAATGAAAGATCCCTCTTAGCCTGTTACCTAATACAATAAGCACCTGAGTGATAAGTAAGTCAAATTACCATATTTCTTTAACAAGTCAGTCATTACTAACTGAAGCAAGAAATATGCAAATTTATTTTTAGTAAAGTTATTCTCTAAAATGAGTTTTGTTTTCTAGGATTTATTTTACCTAACTATAAAACATTATTTGAAGTGAGCAATATAGAACATCAGCCAGGAGCCTCATCCCATTCACTGAAATCAGTGGGAGCTCTTATCTTTAGTGTTGCCCATGCGGATAAAAGGACAAAACTTGTTTACATTAAAGGCAGCATAAAAGCACTGAATTTCACTTTACAACATGCTTCTTGAGTCACATCTCTGTGTCATAGGGACAGTAAAGCAAAAACACAAGTCACTCTCCCATGGTAGCACCAGGAGTTTACATCATAGCAGAGTTTTGGTCTTTCTCATTACAGCCCATCACTTCTGCCAGTTCAAGGCAGCGAAACCCAGCAGCTTTACAGCAGTATCTCTGGGAAGAACATCAACAGTCACTTAAAATGTTCCCTGGCTCCATTTTGGACATAAAGCTGCTCTAGGTGGCTGCAGCTTGGCCACCACCGAGAGGAACCTGGCAAAAAGTGTCTCAGAAAGAAGCTTCACCCTGGGGCCAGCACTGCTCAGCTGCCTGCTGTCTGCACGCAGATGGTGAAACGGGTCCCACAGTCAGCCCAGCGGTCATCAGGCAAAGGCAGGCTCCACTGTCAACCCCACAGCAGCTGGGACTGGAACAGGCCCACTGACAACACAGCTCCAACAAGGATTGGTGGCCCCATGCTGGGCTGAGACTCCCAGGCCCCCAGGCAGGATCCAGGGCAGGACCAAAGGGAGGCTGAGGCCGGTTAGTGCCCCGGGGGCCCTGACGCTGGGTTGCTAATTAAATACTCTAACCAGTAGCATGCTCCTCAGCCGTGAGCTAGAATCACTTGGCAAGCTCAGGCTGCTCTTCCTCCATGTCAGCTGGCTTAATAACTAACTTCTGATGAGTATTATTAGTATCTGAATTATTGCCCCCAGATTACCACACACTGTGACCTGCACAATACTAAATTTACAAATAAAGCTGTCTTCTGGCAGAAGTGGAACAGAATGACTCCAGAGGAGACAGCTCAGTTATCTCTTCCTGAAGGCCTGGAGATGGCAACTGTGAAGTTTTGTTAAGACGTAGGCAATTAACGCACTCTTACTTAATCAGTGGACAGTCTGAGCCTGTTGCAGAAGGCTGCAGAGCTATCCCATTGTGAAAATCTGGAAGAAAAAAGAGACGTTATCGCACACACTCACAGAGTCTTTCAACCAGCAGTTGTGGGGTTGCTTTGTTTTCAATCCAACACCTCCTTCTCAGGCCAAAGTTATAGTCAGAGTATCTCCCTAGTGACACAAACTGTGACTATCACAAATCAAGGAAACAATCATTAAAATGTCCAAATTGCCTTATAAAATCCCTACGTTTTCCAGTTCTCCTGCACCATGATTATATTAGGAACCTGTTTGTGGTTTCAACTGAAATAAAAAAATGCCTTAAGCACAATCCTCCCCCCCACCAATGAAAAGCAGACTTGTTTTAACATTCAACTTCCTTTACATTTAAGACAAAGTATCTAGCAAAGCAACCAAACACAGATTAAGACACAAACAAGTTGTCAGGAGTCCTCAAAATACCATTGCAAACTCCTCTGTAATGTCAGGAAAACAGCACTGTTTATTTTAAGCATATATTCCATATTGGACTAATTTCCATGCTTTCCTCACAGCTTTAATCTTCATAGATTCAATTAAAAAATACACATAAAAACCAGCTTATCAAATTAAACTCTCACAGGTACTACATGTGACCTTCCACTAGTGAAAAGGTGCTTTTTAATCATGAAACACTTCAGTGATTCATGTAATGATTATGCTAAGTGACAAAGTCTAGATCTTAGGCCATTCAATTTGACCTCAAAGCAAAGTTCCTTCTACTGAAAATAGACTGTCTGAATGCTATTCAACCAGTAGGCCTATCATGCACTCAAGACCTTGATTCAAAGCTAAAAATAGTGCTTAGAGCACATCAAATTGTTTACTCTTAGCTCTTCTCCAGCTCATGTCTCAAAACCAATTTTCAGTCCTGTAAAAAAACAAAACCAAAACCCAACATAAAGAAAAATTAAATAAAGATGAGACCCTGAGCATCATTCTATGTGTCTTTCTCAAGTGTTTCAGTAAAATCATGTTATGGAAATAAAAAACGCCTTACTCAAGTCTTATCTGCCCAGTTTTCCTGCTCTGGAGAACATCTCAGAGTTTCTACAGACCTCTCAAAGTCTTAAGTCATCTCCATCCAGCCTGCTTTTCCAAAGGGAGATTTACAATCCCACAAAGAGGCACTCCTTTGATGCTAACCCAAGGAAGGCAAAATGAGCTAGCTACTGCCTGGTAAGAGTTAAAAATTATACTCAGTTTGCAGATGGAAGAATTAGCTAGCCCCAGGGATGGTGGGCATTGAACAGCAACTAAGAAATATGTTAACTCTGGTTTTGTTTACCACAAAGAAGCTTTCCTTTGCCTTTTTAATTTTTGTCATTTTAAGCTTTCTCTGAAGCCAATTTGCTTAAACATTGCTAGAGAAACAATCTTCTCAGAAAATGTCCTGGTAATACAAGAAATGAAATGTCTGGGTTTAGCTTTTCCTGAAAGCCAGTAATACCCTCTTTGAAGACTGTCACTACACATACTTTGTAAGAAGTTCTAATTAATCTTTAAGTTCCTCTAAAAATTCTTTAAAATAGTCTTTAAAATACATTTCTCAATAAAACTGATACAACTTCCCTAGAATTCTATTCTTTTCACTATCTGAAAGAAGATTGTGATCGTTTCCATATGTAGACGTACACACAAAGAGGAGAAACACATCTAAAAAGGTCTCCAGATTCAGAGGGCAAAGACAGATGTCAGTTTCTGCTTTTCTTTCCCCTTTCAAGATTATTACAAGTTAATTCTTTAAAAAGATATACTGATTGTTAGTTTTACCATTTCCTATACAAAGGTACTTGCAAGGCTGAACTCGAGTGTCATAGGCCAATTTCAGACTTAAATAATGGGCTTGCCGAATAATCCATGAAGGATTCAATTCAAACAGAAATGGCTAGGGGTTTGGGCAGGGCGGAGAAGGCTACCTGACCTTTTTTTTTTTTTTTTTTTACCCCTCTTTCCCAGCTAAGGGTAAAACTGACCACTGTCTTCAGTGGTCCCTTCCAACCTGTACAGTTCTAACTACAAATAACTGAATATAAATTTTAGTCAGATGTGTTTCCCTTGAATATGCATTGTTGGGCTTCCTGCTTGCTTATCTTCTACCACTGATTAAGCTTTACATTCCCAAAGGTAGGTATTCAGTTTCCAAGAAAGTTTATGCCAATTGTAAGATCACCCCTAAAATTCTTTAGTGAAACCGAGAACATGAACATGAGAAGGTGTTTACCTGTCCCCAACTTTTAAGTTTGATGCATAAACTTTTTTAATACTTTGATGTCTTCTGCTTTAACTTTTATCAACAACTGTGGAAGTGATGGAAAATTCCATGCTTTTCTCATGTCTCCTTCTGAGAAAGTGAGATTTTATAACTTTTACTAAAAGCATGGTACTTCTTCATTAAAGAATTATTTTTTAAATTAAAGCAATAATTAGGAAAAAAATACATATTTCTGACAGTTCAGGTGCATTCTCCGCCAGATTCACAGAGAGTCAAAGTTTACTGGTAGACTGAATTCCTAGAGAATGGTCATTTAACATGCATGTATCATTTTGCGATGATGAAGACCTTCAGAAGCATCTCATAACTGATCTTGAGCCTGTTGGGCAACACACCTCTAACAAGATATTGGGGTGATGAATATCTGTATAAGAACATAACAAAAAAGTTATCACCAGCACAGAAAACATTATTACCAGTTGCTGAAGTCTCCAATGAGGTCTTACTTTGAACACTACAAAGAATTCTTATTATCGTAAATGAGGAGCAGAGGAAGACATCCAAGCTGGATTAGGAACCCAGAAGGAATACTGTACTGATCAAGGAAGAGAGCTAAGAAAAAATATGAGATTTTGCCTTTTTTAGCCTAAAATGGTGACAAAAATGAAGTATAATTGTTTCCCACAGTTGCTGTAGGCAGCCAAGCAGCAAAGAGAAAGAAGATAGATTTAAATTAAATGCCAACATTGCAGCAGGAACAAAATAACTGTGAACATACTTAAGATGCAGTTTAAGAGATTATTTCTAAACCATCTGAAAAAGCAAGATTCTGCAACAGCCTTTCAACAATAAATGCAGAGGCAAGAAACCTTCCTAGTTTTATATCAGAAGCTGATGACACAATGACAGGAATTGCATAAAACTTGATGGCCTGCAATAAAAAGGGAACAAACTCCTTTACAAGGGCCTTGTCATCCAAAGATTGTACATAGAGTACATTAGCATAGCTTCCAATCTCCTCTGAGAAAGTATGTATTTAATAGCTTAAAGCCACCTCAAACCCCACTGTTAAAACCAAGATACACATTCTAAGTCCATTTAAAATACTCTCAAAGTATTAAACATCAAAAATGCAGTTTCTCATTTAGGCTTTACCAGCCCCCCACAAAACTACTGGCTGTATCCCATGCTTTTGATTATTAAAGGCAGCAGACAACTGCATTTATTAAAAGTCTCGGTCACGCACAAGATACCCATCCACTACATTCACAAAGTCATGTTTAAAGAACATGAAATATTTTTATGTCATTCTAGACAAATGCTAAAAAGTAAGACACAGGGTTATGAAGATGTTTATTTTGAATGTTATTATCTGGTTTTTTTTCTTCTGCAAAGTATATAAACAAAGAAAAATCCATGAAAGTTATTTTGAAACAAACCACTAAAAACTAAGGTCAAGCAGACCTGATCAAAAACAAAGAAAAGGAAGAAACTGGTCACTTCACAGAGCGCAAGCAAAACAGCCTCAGGAAATCCATATGAAATTTTTTTTTTTTTTTTTTTTAAAGAATACATAAACTCTGGTATAACATTCACACATCTCTCCAGCAGTCAAGCTAAGAGACAACTCTCTGGAACATAACAAACATTTCTGAAATTTCGTTCTCTCCATTTCTCAAAACACTGTATTTTTCTATTTTATTAGCAACAAACGTTTTAATCAGCATTGGACATTTGCTTGATACCAGAATAAACAGTGATAAATGTGCAAGGTGAGAAGTTAAGGAACAGCCAGCAAGGCAGTGAGATGGAAGACTCCCATTCCCTGGAAGACAGAAAAATGCATCACTAACCTCCTCATGCCCCACTTCAAGTTTGGGAGGGGGTGTGTGTGTGTGTGACTTATTTTTCAGAGAAAAAACTATCTGCAGCTGAGTTCACAGCCCTCTTAATCCTTCAATATAAAGTGATAAGGCTAATCTTAAAACTTCCAAGGAGGTTTGAAAGCTTCCAAGGAACCACTATAAACCCTGAAACAAAACATAGTCTTGTTTGTTTAATCAAGTTTGTCAAAATTTAAGAAGCAACAAAGTTGTCAGGTTCTTCCTTCCCCCTTCATTTTTTTTGCAGGTTCAGGAAGGCAAATTATTTCCAGGCTACATTGGATCAAATAATTGAAAATAATCTTACACATATAAGCTACATATTTTAACAACAGCTTCAATCCTGCAACAACTGAAAATGCAGATTCCTACTGGTAGGCACTATTTTTCAGTCTATACATATATGACAGAGGCCACCACAACGGAAACAATTATCAATAGCCCTGCTTCTACGAGCTTTCTTATCATCTATGAAGAAATTAATTCCCAGAACAATTTAAAAATTCCTTAAGTCTTAGTGACTGTCCAGTGCACTGATTCAAAATCATAATTCTGTAAAGTTTGAAGCTGTAAATTCCAGAGTCCTTAAATACTAACCCTTTTCTACCCCAAAATACTAACCTTTTCTACCCCAAAACTAGCTTTCTGAAGTAGTTGTATGCACTTTTAAAAGTGATTTTTCCAATGAAGACTGAGCTTTAGAACACAACATGAGTAAGTTTTCTGACACAGTTGCTTTCTTATGGTATTCCAGCAATTGACCATTGACTTGAAATATCTTACAGGCAGAGCTGGCTGGTTTAAATCACTGCTTTTGAAAGACACAGATGATAAGCTACTATTTTACTCCCCAATATCATTACAGCATCAAAAGATCTCTCAAAATAAAAGAAGAAAATTACACATATATACACAATCCTGCTTTCATATTCATACATATAATATATCCCAGCTCCATTCAGGTGGTCCCCTGAGGTTTTGGCTCTCCAGAAAGAGTTAAATATCTGAAACAGACCCTTTTCTTGTATTGGTACTGTTTTCAAAGGACTGTTCAGAGAATGAAGCCTAAGAAAAATGCAAATTCTCCACTCCATGCTTGACTAACAAAGCATCCAATCAGTTCCCACTGAACTCTAGTTCATTTCGTGTCCACATGTAAGTGATTAAGAGTACATTGTTTGAAACATAATTCCACATCTGTTCTTCTGTGGGACTTGGAAAACAGATGAATTTTTCCGACAATTGTTTGCAGAGTGGGTAATCACACGCATGTGTAATAGTATCCCAAAGTGCAAGGGAAAAAACCACCATGAGTCTATGAAGCTTTTTTACTGAATGTTTCTGTTTCTTTTCTAAGATAAAAAAATAAGATGCTGTCAGATGGAAATCATTAATAAATGCTTGAGAAGTCATCCACATAACTAAAAAGGCAAAGCAAAATCCAGCTTTTCTTCCTAAAGGTCATAATTTCATGTCCCAGTAGTTTATCCAGAGACCCAAAATCCATTTTATGACCTGACAGGTAACTTTTTAAAATTATGCAGAAGTGGCAAAATCCCACAGCACTACAACACAGAAAATACACTGTTTCATCATGGAGATCTGCCGTCATGAGAGAACGTTCCAGACTATTACAGTATGAGAGACAGTATCTTTTGAATGGATCACACATTTAAATGATAACAATGTACTTTATTTTGATCTCTACAAAATGCTGATAAGCACAGAAAGGAAGAATAGATAACAACTCTTCACTGTATTTGCTAATGCAAGTGCTGACAGCATCAAAGCAATCAGGGAATTTAAGGTTCAAGAAAGCACTTTTTCCACACAAGACACACATGCTGAGAAAATCTGCCAGTTTGCTGTGGATGCTAAATTCCACATTTGCTCAAGAAATAATGGGACAAGTTAATGAAGAAAGGATCCACTGAGAGCCATTAAACACAACTGCCTCCTTTGACCCAGTAAGTCCTCAAGATGCAGAGCAGTGGAGACTATGAAACCATCAGTGTGAATTTGCTCCGGACTTCAGACCACTGGCTATTATCAGATACTAGGTTAAATGAACATCTGGTTAACTATTTTATTTATGGCCTTATGATATTACATTGGACTTTTATCTGACCTATACATGTAACAAACACAAATGTGATATTATCTACAGTGATTGAAAAAGAAATTCATGGAGAGGGCTCAGGGTAGATGGCTTTTTAAAAAAATTTTATTTTACTTAATTGTGAGCTTAAAGCAACAATTAGTCATCTGCAAGGATGCATCAAAGTAAGGCCAAAATATCAGTTCAATCACATCGAACTGATGACTCAGTCAAAGAAACCAGACACTGCTGCCAACTCCTACAGTGTTACTGTGAACTTCCTAATAGCTGGTGTTTTATTAAAACTGTGAGTGCCAGAAATAGGCAATTACCTCACATTTTAAGAGGTGTTTTCAAAATGTTTTCCACAGACATTTGGGCTAGAAACATGGACAACAAGAAGCCCAACAAGGAAAAAAAAAAAAAGCAAAACCCAAAAAACCCACATACCAAACCAAACCACTTCATTTGTACAATAAGAAGCGTGGTTATTTTCAGTTCTGTTCCCCCAATCCCCCCACCCCGGTACTGGCAACAGTGGAAACTAGGTTAAACCTGGGTAATCCCATACATGGCCAGTGCTGAAACACTGTGTCACCCTGGAGAAAACAGAGGAAGAACGTGAATGAGAACCAGAGAGACTTCCTAGAGTCAAAACAGAGAAAAGGTACAGAGGAAATCAAGTTCAAATAACAGAATGCTTATAATTTATGTCAAAAGAAGCTGTACAGAAAAGGAAAGAAAAATGCCTTTAACAGCAAAGGACACTGATGGGTTCCAAAAGTATTCTGCTCAGCAAATTGCTATCTGACATTACTTAATTAGGACTTCCCTTTAAAATGCATAGGATAACCAATTCCTTAAGCCAGAACACACAAAGAGGACCTGCTGCATATGATAATTATGTATTTTCAATTTCATGAGCTAACTTAAATTTATCACAAAGGTAAGACTTAAAATGCAGAGCATGAGATCAGGCAGCATTGTGCTTTGGAAGAAGTGTCTGTACCAAATCTGAATTAAAGCCACTGAAACATTAAAAGGATAAGCAATATTGCTTGGATAAAAATTAAAATACAACAAATACCCTTACTTATATATAAAAAGTAGGCATGTTATGCAGATGTGATTACCATACCCCGCAACAAACTGTAAACAAGAAAAACTTTGTATTTTGTTCTTTCATTTTAAATGATGTTGTGTAAAGAATCACTGAAGGCTCCATGTGAGTAAGGAAAGATTAGACAAGTCATTAATCGTCTGCAGAGAAAAATCAGGTGAACAAACAAAATTCCCTCCTGCACATCCAACCCTGCTAATGCCAGGACCACACCAAAGCTGAGTATCCACGCTGCTGAGTTATGTACCAGTCCCACGTGAGTCTGCTTACTCCAAATGTTGAGAAACGTCCCAAAGAAGAGTCTTTCATTTTCTTCCATGTGCTATGGGCACTGGAAGAGAGGTAATTCTCCATTTTTAGCTTGAGTACCCTCTGCCAATACCACTTCCTAAAATACTACAGCATGCATATGCACGTATATACGTATTTTAAAAAAAAAGTGCAACACGCTCATATTTAAACCACAAAGACTACAAACATATATACGTTAACAAGACTCCTATAGGCTTTTTTCCTGTTAGTATGGCCAAAAGGCTAAATGAAATTCAATACACATAGGAGTCCCACAGGTCTCTTCCACTTTGTCCTTCTGTAATTGTACTAAAAGCTTGGCTAGAGTCTCTCTCTCAAGGCATCTGGACTTGACACTTCTCCTGTTTATCCAGCTAAAGAAATGTCCCCTGCTTCTTCCCTGCCAATACCATGAAGAATTTAATGTATCAGCAGGGACTTGAAGCTTGAAACTCAATCCAGTATTTCCATAAAATATTTCACGGACTTGCACTGACTTTTCTTTGACTTAAAGAGCAAAGGGTTTCCGTACAAGCCATTACGGGCTAGATTAACCCACTCATGTTTCCAGCAGTGGGGAAGGGAGGAAGAGCACCATAACATGCAGCCACCAAATTGATTTTAACATACTGGAGACAGAAAAGAAATCCTTATTAGAGTCCCTTCATACCTTCTTAAAATATCACAGCAACTATTTAATGCCTCCTATGAAATAAGGAGGGATGAACACCAAGAAACAGACAGCAAATTAAGGAAATAAAATGGGAATCAAGAAAAAAGAAGAGATTGGTTTTTACTTTACAGGAGGTAGGACAGTGGCTTGGAACTTAATTGTACTCTATACCAATACACTGTGTAACAAGAAAAAAAAAAATCAGAGGAGGATTTGGATCAAAGAAGCACTCATGTGCAGAGCTGATCAAAACTGATCCCCCTTTTCATAACTAAACAAGTACTTAACACAGAAGGAAATCCTATTCTATCACTTATACTAAGTGTCAACAACACTTCCATTTGTATTATACCACCCAGTAAAGTAAGCATCAGCAAGGCTAGTTAGAATTCTAAATTTGTCTTTTTGAGAATGGACTATTTTTTGCTTGCTACTACTCTGACTTCCAAATATTGTTTGCTTGTGCAAAATGGCATCTTCAGTTTCTCTGAAATTTGACTTGTCCTCCATTAAAACATCAGTCAAGCATCCAAGTGTGCAAAACATTAATTTTATTTAAACTAAAAAGCCCCATCCCAGTCTTTCTGAAACAGATCAAAAATTTATACTGGGTTTTCTTCCAGTTATATAACTGTTCAAAGTGAGAGAAAAAGATAGCTCTTGAAGATGAAAAGAAGCAATAGAAGAATAAAACCCAGGAAAATTAAAGGCATTTCTTTTACTTCTCTAATGCTTTTTTTAGCCACCAGAAATCAGACAGAGCTGCTATTATTCTATATAGAGTGTTAAATAATATCAATTTACATAATCCTTTTAATTCCCAGGGCACCCACTGCCAAGATCCTAAAATCTGTTTTAATCTTACAAATTCTGAACCAAGGTCAAAACCAGAGAGTTGGGATTTACAAACTTCAGTCTTCAGTTCTTCAGAAATATCTGACGTAAGCAAGAAACGTTATAGAGAGTAATTCAGAAGCAAAGCAGAAAATAAACTCATACAACAAAACCCTTGGTTTACAAATAATCATGCATTGAGGAGAGACATCAGAAACGTGACCTCCACATAACAGGAAGACACTTTCCACTATCAGCAACAAAAATGATGTATATTCACAAGTCACAGGCAGGACAAATTATTTCACAATCACCAAATGCCCAGCAAGGATAACAATACACTAGAATAAACACTACAATTTCTGCAACTTTGTCCAGTTTCCTGGAAACAAAGTTAATGAAGCAAAGGCCATTCAGAACTGTGCATCCAGGTACAGTGTTCCAGTTCTACACATGGCAAGCCTAGAGGAAAGGTTTAAAAAATTCAGTCAATTGACAGTATCTGTCCTTTCTTTGTCATCTGAATACTGTATATTCTTTTTAAAAATATTTCACATGCTAACAGTGATTTTAGGGAGAGTATACTCGTAAGTACATCGATGAAAGATTCCTAATGATTAACTCAAAATTCAACTGAACTAATATTAAATTCTGGTAATTCCTGAGTGTATATTCCAGGCACTTGTAACATTCCTCTCAGATATTAAGGTGAATTAATACCCTTTATAACAGGTTACATGTCATAGTGCACATATAGTTATCTGTAAAGCACATTCTAAAAGCCTGTATGTCTGTAACAAGAGGTTGTGGTTTGGTTTGGATTTTTTTTTTCATATTCCTACAGCCTAAACAGTTCCCTTTTAATGGAAGACAAACAGGTTTTGATTACAGCATATATCACTATTAAGCTTGGCTCTCAAACCTTTGTGCCTCACATAATGGCTTCTTGCAGAGTCAATCAAAAGCATCTTGCACCCAAAATAAATACTTTTTTAAATAATTGGAAACAAAGATCAATTAACTAAATGCCACTTCATTTTCTATAATCATCAACATTATTTTCTTCCCAAATAATACATATTTTTTCCATAATCACATGACAACCAAGCTCCAAAATTATTTATATGTGGTTTTAAAAGCCTAGTAAGGGAAGCTTCTTCCTGGTTGGTTGGTTGCCTCAGTCATTCCTTTTGAAAACATTAAGAATTACATGGATGAGCAAACAGGAGGCTGTGAGGCCAAGGACTTAAGTTTCACATAGCCTTTAGTCATACTTGATAATTACTTTCATGTTTTAATGAGTAATATTAAGATGCATATCACATTTGGCTTGTTAAAATGTGTTGTCTACCATTATCAGCTAGGAAGAATGAAATTCCAATGCAACTGCTGCTATCGAACAGGGAAAACAAATCTCTTTCTGCACCTTCAAAATCAGAAGTTCTGTGGAGTTTTTGGAAAATTTACATTTATTTAAAACCAAAGTTGAATGTTAGGCTACAAAAAGTAGGTTCTTCATTAAAATAAGTATTTATGACTTTTAGGTTTATCATAGCATTGCAGTAAAAATTCTTAGTAGTGAATTTCTTTTAGTTCATTTAAAGCTTTAACTTATCTAATATTATTAACTACCTACCACTGAACAATTAAATGATGAACATTCAAGAACCCTACTACTCTGAGTCTGCCTTTTATTGTAAAATACCATTCCAGCAGCAGGGCCTTAATGGTTGAAAGGCAAAGTCCTGGTTATTGAGAACTTTTTATAGCTTTGTTTAATGCCTGCTCCCATTCAAAGAACCGAATGCCAAGACAAGAAACTGCTGAAGAGTGATAAAAATGAACAGCCCAGTGGGCACTGTCTGAAGATGAAATGAAGTGTATCCTCTGTAATCACAGAACACATTTAACCTGAAAGCTATTCTGAATCTTCACACTGGGACAGTGATCCAACAAGCTTGGATGGACAAGTCAAGGAGCTTCTCCATAGCAACGAACTGGATGGATGCAAAGCCAGGTAAAATCTAAGCTGCAGTACTAAAGAGCCTGTGGCCAAACAACTCCTCACCACCACACCAATATCTGGCCACAGAGAGCAATTAATTTTTTTCCTTTCAGCTTCATGAAAAAACTCTATTTCTTCAGGAATCTTGTTTTAGACTGCTAGGGATGCAACTCCCATTTTTCTGCCTATATAGAAGAGCAACCTCGTTTAGAACTTCTTTTAAAACATTAACTTTGGACTAATATTTTTTTGATTTGTAGCACCAATGATCTAAAGCAGAAATGTCCATTTAGACAATCCTTAAAAAAAACTAAATAAGAAAGAAAAGTACAGTAGAGGTGGGTGATAATGCTGTAATTACTCATAAAGAGGAACAACAATTCTTCTCTTTAATTCCCCATTTTGTGAACATCTGTATGAAACAAACTGAATTATTTTGTCTAGATTATAAAACAAAAGTCCTTATAAAACTCAGCACAAGATGGTAATTATGCTTAATACTTTCAGCAGAAAAACAAAACAACTTTGGGATTTGTGCAGGAAAGCTGTAAGGCCAACCATGAGGCCAAAATAAATTTTTAATATTCTTAGCAAACAAAGAAACAAAAAAGCTTTCATGGTAACCTCCTATTCTGTATTTATGCAGTGATGGAGAATGACTTTAAAGCCACCATTAACACATATAATAAACAGCAGGAACTGATATTTAAGGCTATTACCTAAGCGAAAGAAAACATGAAACTCCTTAGTGCTTTTGAATATAGTGGAATACAGGTCTCTTTCCTAATGAGGCTATGAGCAGCAAAGACATTTTCTTTCTTCC
Source organism: Athene noctua (assembly GCF_965140245.1). Taxonomy (NCBI): domain Eukaryota; kingdom Metazoa; phylum Chordata; class Aves; order Strigiformes; family Strigidae; genus Athene; species Athene noctua. Next base: position 26,589,415 of record NC_134077.1, on the reverse strand, counting down.
TCCTTAAAAGAGGAAGAAAGAAAAAAACAGCATATCTGTAGTTCCTCATAGTTTACATTACTTATTGTATTTATAGGCTGTGTAAATGACTACCACTTAAAGCAAAGCATTAATTCCTAAGGGAGATCGTGAAGGGCACACTTCCTTCATGTAAGTGTTTTGGGTAAGTAGTATGCTTACACTGCCCCAAAAAACTATTGAGTTCAATAATTCTACCCCCTTTCACAAAACAAATACATTCCTGTATTCAGTCAAAAGGGCATCTGTAAATTAAGAGTATTTTCCTGGTTCAACACAATGTTAATGTGTTTTCCATTTGTTTCCTGTTTGAATTTTAAAGAAGGTTTTTCTCTGATAAATGCGTATTTGTTATTTCTGAGTATTACCCCCAAAAAAAGTTAGAGTTATATTTGCCAGACACTCATCCATGTGAATGACAGCAGCTCTATTCACAGAGCTCCACACTATGAAAATCCATCTGGCTGAAATGTTCTAATATGCATGTAGTTCATTTTATGGGTTACACAGTCTAACCTCACACCTAGTATTTTCATTTTCTTTCTTTATGAATTCACAGACACACAAACTGTACCACAGCCACCAAAACCAATCACAACCAGTCACCACAGAGATTTCAAAAGTGTACTTTGCCCTAAGGAACTAGGACAGCAAAGTAAAACTGGTTTAAAAACAGAATACTTGTAAGTAATGCATACGAGGTTAAATTAGTGATACTAGGTCAGCTTCCAGGTATTTCCTGTCCCCCACCCACCCCAATACAAATACAAAACCCAAATGTTTAAATCAAGATGAGATCCACAGAGAAGTTTGCAACTGTTCACTATTTTAAGACCATAAGAACAGTCTCTGGAACAGAGATGAGATTTCCACACTCGTATCCTTGAGTGTTATGAGCTAAATAATGAGGTCAAGGCCAACCTCTCTTTCCCTACCATAAGAGGGCTGCATTCCCAGCTGTGCAGTGGGGTGCAGAGAGGGTGGCCCCATGCTGGTGACCCACTAGCTCCAGTCACTCTGGCCAGAAGAGGTGGGACAATTTGAACCACCTTGCAACAAGGACAGAAATGCACCTTCACAACCAAGTGCTCCAATGATTTGGTTACCACAGAAATGGGGAGCAGAACAGCATCTTAATACCCCAGTAATCCCTGGGTTTTTTTCCCCCACCCGGGGGGAAAGGAAAAAAAAAAAAAGAAAAAAAAAAAGAGTGCAGTCATTTAACTGCAGGAAAGGGCTCCAGCCCAGGCCTCCCTCCTGAGTGACAAAAGCGCGAAACCTTCACGGGGTGCAGGTTTATTCCCCTGAACATTATTGCCAGGGACCATTTGCTCCTCAGGGAGATACAGTATCTGAAACATACTTATGCAGCTTTGTCCAGCATTCTAACATCTTTGCTCTCTGAAGCAACAGACACACAGACCTACATTTTTAAATTTACTTTAAAAATAATATAAACGCATTCTATCTTCACAACAACACTGAAGCCTATACAGACAGCTTGCTGCCTCTGGTTCCCCCCCATACTTGAATGTACCTGGGAGCCAGATCAAGAAGTCCATGTGTAACCAAGATGCCCCACTTGCAAGTCACTGATTGCTTTTTGGAAGCTTTCCTTTTGCCTTGCAATCAGCCTCCTCCACCTGTGTGTAACAGCTCAGCTACAACATCTCTACTCCCTTGAAATGCTGGAGTTTCAACCCCAAGCCCCAAATTAAGGTTGACATATGGGTGATTCCCACAGCCCTTCCCAAAGGGGGGGTGAGTTTGCCTTTAGGCTTCCTCCAGGGTGGTGCCGGCCTGGCAGACAGAGCCATTGGGTAAATGAGCCCCGGGTGTCTGCAGTAAGTAAACAAAGGTCCGGTGTCCCACTGAGGGATAAAAGCTGGGACCACTTGCAGGAAGGGGCAGTGTCTGTCTGTGAGGTGGATGCCCTGTGCAGAGTTCCCTGTTGGGGAAGGACCTCCTGCCTCCCTGGGACTGGGCTCCAGTCAGGTCTGGCCTTTGTAAACACAGGCTGTGTAGAGATTCAGTGTGTGGCTTCCTTGGTCTTATATATTTGGCTTGTTGAGTTGGTTGTCTCCTGTCCCTTCTATGGGAAACTGCATGTCACCATTTATTCCACCCATTGTTGGTCGTGTGGTGTCATTGTTGGGGTCAGTGGGATTGATGTCCATTATGTATAATCTGACTTGTTTGTACCTCCAGCGCTCACCAGTGTACTGACCCTTTTGTATCAAATACAATTTAGGTATTGGATCATCTTTATGCTAGGCCTAATAATTGGCAAAACATCCCTCCAACAGTTGTTCTCTCTCCCCATGCTGGAATCTCTCCCTCCACGACCCACTCCAACATGTTTTTAAATGGCTACCAATGGCTCTTATCATTGTTCCCTTTCCTGTGGAAATAAATATTTCTTGAAACTTTATGCCTCCAAGCAGCTAAGGAAATTAGTTTTATCTAGTGTGCAATTCTTCCTTAGCTCTGCCTACTGTAAGCCTCTGGATTTAGTAACTCATCTGTTCACAGACAGATGGGCTAGCTCATCCACCCCAGACCCCTCGCAGAATCAACATGCAGAAAGGGGATGTAAAAACAATTACAAGGATATGAGGAGTTTACAAAACCATACAAGTTTTCTAACAGAATCTTAAAATCGCTCATAGTCAAATTCCCCCCATTCATTCCTATATAACTGACCAGTTTAAAATCTTTACTTAAATGTATTCTACAGCTTAAGAGTTTAAGATTGTAATTAAAAGAGGGAGGATACCTCTTGCCCTTTTTACTTTAGTAGCATAGTTTTAACCCTTGTTCAAATGGATGTTCAGAAAACAAAGGGTCTGGCTAAAGTGTACATTTTCTAGGGGTATTTTTAGCCTGCTTAACACTTGAAGGAATTCACTACAAGCTCTCCATGGCATGGAACAACGTTCCCACCAGTCTCTCTGTTACAAATTAATGAAAAGCTGGCTTCTCATTCTCTGCCTAAAGGCATCTACCATGCATCATAAACTTCAGTCATGGGCACTGAGGAGTAAGAACATCAGGGTAAGCTTTACGCAAATGATCTAGAGAAAGCTCTCTACTTTGCATTCATTGCAGCAATATGATCTCTTGAGCCTTCTATACAAGTCTTGTGTCCTCTCCTATCATTACCAAACTTCTCCAAAAGCATCACATGTTCAGAAAAAAATTGATTTCTCTGATCCTCTTTAAAGCACAATGTGCAGGACAATTACATGTATTTTTAACAGCCACACTCCACCACCGACATGTAATGTTGAGTTTGAAGGAAAGAACAAGAATCAAGTATTTGCAAAATTACATCAAAAAGACTATGTGGTGATCTCTGTATTAAAAGCCCTGCTCTAAACAAAACCTATAAAGCATTTTAGCTGTGTACTTTGGAACAATGCCTAGAAACACGGCTACAAAGAACCCCCCACCCAAACCACTTCTCTTTGAATGGTATTTATCAACAGTAAAGCAAATATAAAATTATAATATGAAATCACTTAGCTATGAAAGAAAAACATCACTGAAGCAACAACAAAAAATATATTTTAAGCAAACTTCTAAAAAGTGCTGAACACTGTTTTAATTCAACTGCTCCTGCTTGTGTCAGTGGGAATAACTTCAAGCTATTACTGGCTACTACAGAACAATTTAATTTTGAAACATTAAGAATACTTAAAGACAGGTTTAATACTATACTAAATTTGATCTATTGGGCTTATAAACTTTGCCAGTCAGAATTTACTGTTTCTAAAGAAAAGGGACATTTTACAATTTAAAATAGAGAAGAGCAAAGGATTGTAATAACCTAACTTAAACATAGTGTGAGTTATTACATAATAGTACAAGGGATTTATTTTAAAAAACATGTTTTAAGTCATCATTTATGATCACTGGGCTAGAAAGCATTAGCCTACCTGACAAAACCTGTGGTTTGCTTTTGACTTCCATAACTCAAAACAACATTGACAAATGTGAAGAGGAAAGACCCATAAAACATTTTCCCTTGTTTGTAAGTTTGGTGTTTCACAGCAGGCCACATATTTGCCCCGCAACCTGGTCTTTATTCTGCTCTCCTTTCCCCAGTTAAAGTTCTTCTAGGTATGCAGCTCCAAATAACACCTACTAGATGATAGCACAGTCCAACGCAGACATAACTTCCAGCATGGAGTTGCAGACTGTACATGCACAGTATCGTCCTAGCAAGCAGTAAGAACAGAGGAGTCATCCATCTGATCCTTCTCACCACTAAGGCTCCTAATACAATATATGAAGAAAGCACATATAACAAAGAGAGAATTTTCATCAACTTTTGGAGGAGTGAAGTCTGAATTATTTTAATTAAAATTTATAGTGTTGGTCTGCTAATGGAAAACTTGTATCTGAACTAAACCCCCTTATATGGTAAAGAATTCCTCAGCTATGGAAAACTAATTAAAGCAAGTAGTTTCATGAGCTCTGCTACTAACGAAGCTTATTTTTGTCAGATTTGTGCTTCAAGACTTCTGACAGGACATTTTAGAGTTCCTCCTCCAACTGGCCACATATCTTTGTAAAATAGAGGTACCCTGTTGGCTTTGAGAAGTCTGCCTTTCTGTTGATGGCTGAAATCAATTGACTGAACAAAAAAATTGCATAGAGAAAGAAGCACCTACAGATCCCAGCCCAGAAATTTAACAGCATGGGGAGGACAACACCTTGTGACAAGGCTGCACAGAAGACACTTGTTGGCAGGAAGGGCTATGTGCTATGCATACTCCTTACCCCCTAATACCACAAAATGATGCAATTTCCTCCCAATACAGGGGTGAACAACTGAGCAGGGCTCAAACATTTTCTTTGCTGGGCCACTCAGACCACATACCACCAGCATCTCTACTGAACTTCCTATAGCCACCCATGACCTCATGCTCAACACACATTCATTCAGCAGCACTGCAATGCCCAGCCCTTCCAACTACTCACCACTTCCTAACCCTCCACACTACATAGTGCTACTGTACATCCCAAACCTGGCACAACACTATACCTATACTGTCCTTTCCACTACTGTATGCCAAATATACTCACTCTTTTGTGCAAGGCCATAAAGGTGCAGCATAGCCAAAAGGGGAGTAACAGAACATTTGATAAACCATAGACAGGCATATATGGTTGGCTGAAGGGCAAAGAGAGAGGCACAGCTGAACTGCCAGGGCAATAGAAGAGAATCCATCCATTTACAGGCTCAGCAGATTGGGTTGCAGTTCAGATCCAGTTCACAATCAGGTAAATGGATTGTTTTCTTTGCAAGTCCAAGTGTTTCTTATTTTAAATTCTAAAGTAATTTTGTTCCTGTTTAACTGAAATTTTACATAGCATCTTGTTTCTCAGCCTTGACAGCTGTTTATCAACATGTTTGTCAAACTATAATAGGATTCCCTTCATTAATCTCAAATTTTTACATAAAAGGAGAAACTATAAAAATAGAGCTATTATGAATGCTTTTAGCAACCAAAATGCCCGTGGAAATATCTTTCATCAAATAACAGCAGCCACTATTAATGACTATATACAGCATATAAAGGGAGGAACTTCAGTAATATACTACTTGTAGAAGTTATCATCATTTTGAGAACTACAATCTGGTTCCTCCTTAATTTATACATGTCATCTAACCCATAATATATGAACATAGGCATTAACCAGCCTTCACAGAACTTTGGTTAATCAAAGAAATCTTAACTCAGTTTTACTGGAAGCAAAGTGAAAAACTTCAGTGCACTGGCCACCAAGTGGATGACAGTGCTTTCAGTGTTGTGAGGCTGACTCTTACATCAGAGCACTGTCAAACCTTCCAAGACCAAAACAACTGGAAATCTTCAGCAAAGAAGAAAGATTACCAAGGAGAAGAGCACAGTGGCTGACAGAATGACTGAGGTGTAGAAGAGTCAACAAGGCACCATTTATCACAACAAAAAACAGTGGGAAGCCCACTAAATGGCAGATCTATAGCAACTGAGGAAATGCTTTCTCTTCACAGTGTATACCTGGGTTCTGGAATCATTGCAGCAAAACACTGGACACACATAAATCACAGACTCAAAACAACTAAATTCTTGAACGACAGATCCACTGCTGGTTATTTAAAACACAAATGCTTGGGTGCAACCTTTAGCTAAGGAGGTCCCTAAACCACTAATTAAAGGGACCTAACCATGGGAAATAATATTATATGTACTTCATGCATTTCTTAGATTTTTCTCCCCAAGCATCTTTAGTAGCTGCCTTTGGAGAGAGTATGGAACTAAATCGACACTTAGCCTGACCAGAATGTGGCTGTTGTTCTGTTCTCATGAAATACTGGAAGACATGCCAAATATCAGACAAAGCCAGACAAACCAACAGGCACAAAATGTACACAGACTCTTATTCCCCTCCCAGTTCACAAAACAGCATTAATCACCACTTCTGCAAACAACATGATATAATGTAAGACACAACTGATTTGGACAGTCATGTATAATTATTGTGAGAAAGAACAATTACAAATAAGAAAAATTATTTTACCTCTCTCAAATGTGGGGTTTCATTCGCTACTGGGATAGAAGCCATGATCCATGGCCAACTCTGAAGCAGGAAAACAAATTAGGTACAAACAGATTTAAAAGCCAAGGTTGTATACTATAAAGAGGTTAAACGTTGGTCCACTTTTAGAAAGCTTTTCTAATTCAGTGGAAATCAAGACTGGACAGGTGGACCATGTATCTGAGGAACGCTCCATCACAGTAAATAGATCCTACCCAGTATAAAGAGTGAGAAGTCATTTAGGCTAAGATTTTTGTTTCCTTCCTGTCTTCAATGTTACTTTTGGTTAACTATTAAATTTCCATCAAGATCTACAGTTGATTCAGATTTATCTGGAAGTGTGTAAACTAGCAAGTCAAAACCAGATATACAGGAATGGGGTTCTTTGGGGGGTGCTTTGAGGGTTTGTTTGGTTTTTAGTGTTACAGTACTTATTGCATAACTGATAATGCAAAAAGAATTAGGAACAGGAATTTTTCACAACTTTTTCTAAAAATTAGGGTAATATTACATCTGGTATCTTTTCTATGGGGAAAACAACAAACTGACCAAGATTTAATTTTGTCATCACCTGTTTGTCATGGAATAGGATATTGTTCTTTTGGACAGAATTTGTTGCCAGATTTCTATTTGCTGCTATGCTCAATAGCCATCAGGAATGACAGTGATACTTCGGCCTGGAAAACTAGCATGACTTGGATGCCTGTAGCAACTGAGATTCCCTAATCGCCAGCTAGGTGACATAAGAGAACCTGTTCCTTCTCGTAAAATAAAATGAAATCAAGAGGACAACAGTTTTGTCACGACCACTTTAGTTATTAAGGAGAGTTCAGGGGAAAGAAAACTTACAGGTTGGTCCAAATGGCTGAGAATGTCTCTGTCTTCTTTAGACAGAGTTAACTCGGCTTCCATGATTACTATGTGCCTGCTGGTTCTGGTCACAAGCAAGTCCTCTGAAAAAAAATATACCATCTTACTGCTCTCTGGTGGAAGGTTTTCTACATGAATGCTCGTTCCTGTGGAGCTACACCTGTTTCGATAGCCAGTTAGTTTCCCTTAACTGAAGTTGTTCCTATACTACTAAAACTACAGGAGAAACCAGAAGAGACTTCAAAATATCATCTAATTCCTACTGTGACATACAAGCAAGTATAGTTAGATCCTCCTTGAGACTTTTTTTTCTGTTTATGGAAACCTCTAATCTCAAAAGTTATTCCGTAACAGCTTCAGTGACTAACTATGCACACAAATGAGTTACTGAGAATAAGTAGAGGGCTAAATCACATAATAGATATTAGGCAGCTGCCACAGAAACTTGCATGCCTAAGACAGTTCTTTTTCTGTTATCTATCCCAAGTCATACTAGTTTTTTTCTGCCCTCCTCTAACGGAAGACAGTATATCCTATAAAACTTTTCATTTCTCATGAGATGTCTCTTCCACAACCCTTGTGTTTCTCCTGTGAGATGAAATAGTCACTTCAAAACTTTCTTGCAGGTCATATTATCAAACTATTTTATTACAGCTGCTGTATACAGTCCTCTACCTGAGACCTCATCAGTGCTAAGCAGAGAAGAACAGCCAAGTTCTCTTACATTCTCAGATGGTATTTATCCTTCGACTATAAATCCCAGGTTTTCATTGGTTAGACTACTTTAGCTTTTTATTCCTCTTTCAACAAACATGCAACACATAGCAAATTGTTCGCATCTTTTGGAATTTCAACTAATTGTGTTTGGTCTGTGTCTCCAAATTGTCAAATCAACTGATTTTCAACCAACCTTTCTCTCCTGTGGGAACCCCTTCAAATTTTCCAGCTGAGGCATAGTACCCTGTGTAGTGAATTTAGGCCTACTGATAATAGGCTTGCTTTTGTTAGTTAGCCTTCATGACTCCTTATAAGCAACCAGTGGATTCACAAGATCTTCAGACCACACCTTAAAAGACATTTACTGTCATCACTCTGAATTCATCTTGAATTTCAACATGCTAATGCAATCCCAACTTGCTGCTGTCCACAAATACATTCTCTGTATTCTGTTAGCCAAGTGACTAACAAAAATGCAGAACAAAACCAAACAAGATACACTGGACCTATCTGAAATGCTCTCTCAGTTGTCAGTGAGCCATCAACAACACTTGGAGACCTTTTCTCAATCACTTGTGTGTCCACTTTACAACAATTTCATGTGCAGTTTCCCAGTCATTTTCTATGAATGTGCGAGACAGAGTCAAGAATATCGCATACATGAAAAAAAAAAAAAGATACCTCATCCATCTACCACTCATTTTTTATCTGCTAGGCTAGTTCTATTGCCAAGGCAGGAAATTAAAATAGTCTGACAGAGTTTGATCTTGATAAATCTATACTAGTTGCTTATCAATTTTATTATCCCAGAGGTGCTTATAAAGCAACTCTTTAATGACATTAAAAAAATGTGTGGGGATTAATGTTTCATTGACCACCTTATAATTCCTTCCCTCTTTTAAGGTTTTATTGACTGGCTTACAATTCTCTTCATTTCCCCACCATATATTTTCTGTATATATATATATACACATATATATATATATATATACACATACACACAGAGGAAGAAAGAGAAAAGTAGGGAATGTAGTTTTACATTTGCCCTTCCCCAGTTCTCTAAAGAATCTCTTCCTGCCTCCCACAGGTTCTCTGAAGAGTCAAACTAAGGAGTCCCTGACAAAGAGGAGGATAGTGCTGACTTCTCAGATTAGCAACCTCCCAGTTCTTACCTGAGCACAGTAAGCTATTAAAATCAGTGAAAGAGCAAGTTAAATTAATCACACAGAAGCTTAAACAGTATGATGAGGTCTCTGGTGAGGAGAGAGGAAAATGATGAGAAGTGGACTTCACTAAGGGTGACTCCTAACCATCTAGATAAAAACAATTCACTAGTTTGCTGCCTGAGGGGTATCAGTGGTTTAGATGTTTTTTAAAAAATAATAAAGATAGTAGGAAAAACCCCAGCCTAAGTCACTAACCTTCTTGCTTACCTTCAAAAGCCTGTTGAGGGACAGTAAAGCAGACTGGTTCAACATGTTTCACAATACACTTCTGAACAACTTTGTAAACCCCTTTGGCCAGATTTGGTATACAGGCGCCTGCTTGGGTATTGACTTCAGCCGCACTGCTGGGAAAGCACAGGAAGCTAGTGTCTCCATCGTTCTGGTCTGAGGCACTCCTTACTGCTATAGCAGGAGGCTATTATGCTAATGGAAATCCCCTGTGAGCTCTCAATTGCTGTCAGCGCTGTCTCTTTCCTGACAAGTTTTACCAAAACGTGAGTGCCTAAAAAGACCGGTAGTTAAGAAATTCTCCATGAGACTAGGAGGCAGCTTGCCCTGTCGGGGTCATGAGAGACACAAGCCATTCCGACAGTCTGTCAAGACCCAGAGAACATAACAAGAACAACAAGACAGCAACCTTTTTTTCCCCTCTACCTGCCTTGAAGTAAATGTCTGTACCTAGAAGGTAGGCTGAACACTGGATTCAGCACATGAAGAAGACATTCCTCCACTAATATGTTGTTACACACTCATCAGCTAAAGCAGCCTGCCAGTACTGACAGAAACAACCCTAACATATGTGCACTGATTTAAATATTGGTCACACTAACCTATTTAGCCATCAAGGAACATCAAAAGGTGCTTCTCTGTCTTTTAACAGAAGAAAAATTAAGGAGAAGGAGTTTTTAAAGAGAAAGAAGAGCAGGAGATAGTGATCACAAACTGTATCCCCAGTTTACTCAACACAGATAATTTCTGGCATTTATGCACTCTGGTTTCACTCTCCATCAATGCTAGCTGCCACTACAGATGCTGAGTTAGGTTAACACATGCATTGTAGCTTCAAACCTACCTGTAGCCCAGAAAGGTAACAGTAGAGTCACTCCCTTTACCAGTATCCAGTCATCAGTAAAATACCCATACTTATTCTTTCACCTTAATCAGCTTTAGGCCTGCGATATTACTTATGCAGAAATTACTGCACAATTTCAGTTTGCTGTGTTCAGTGCATATATGGGACTCAAACAAGTACAAGGGCTCACATCACCTGTATGTTAACAATACAGTGATGTATCTCATCAGACAGTAGAGCATTAGAGCAGCTAAAAGACCCAAAATCCAGTTAGAAGATCTGAACTGCATAATAGCACACTAGAGAGAACCACAATAGCAACAGGGATGAAGGAGGACTGGATCAACACATTTCTTATCCCTTACTCCTGGCAAGTACCCACATTTCATTAATTAAATTCAGAATTTGAAATGTTTTTTTGCCAACACTAACTATACCTTATCATTCAACAAAGACTTGGCTGAAATCAACAATGCCTTTACCGTGACATCTTAAGCGTCGTTCAGATACACTGCTGGCAAGGATTCTTCATGCACATTGGGAAACATCAATTTAGGTAAGCAGGAATCCTTCCATTGGGATTTGGATCAAAATTTTATTGAACAGGATCAAGGTTGTAATACCTATACTGGTGTTGTGGTTTAATCCCAGTCAATAATTAAGCACCACACAGCTGCTTGCTTACTCCCCCTCCAGTAGAACTGGGGAGAGAACAGGAAGGGTAACAGCGAGAAAACTCATGAGTTGCATAAAAACCAGTTTAATAAGTAAAGCAAAAGTCATGTATGTAAACAAAGCAAAATGAGGAATTCATTCACCACTTCCCATTGGCAGGTAGGTGTTCAGCTATCTCCAAGAAAGCAGGGCTCCATCACATGTAACACTGACTTGGGAAGACAAATGGCATCACTCCCAATGTCATCCCCTTCATTCTTCTTCCCCCAGCTTTATCTACTGAGCATGACACCACATGGTATGGAATAGCCCTTGGTCAGTTGAGATCAGCTGTCCTGGCTGTGTCCCCTCCCAACTTCTTGTGTACCCCCAGCCTAGTCACTGGGGAGGGGTGGGATGAAAGGCAGAAAAGGCCTTGTCTCTGTGCAAGCACTGCTCAGCAACAACAAAAGCATCCCTCTGTTATCAACACTGTTTTCAGCACAAATCCGAAACACAGCCCCCTACCAGCTTCTATGAAGAAAATTAACTCTATCCCAGCCAAAACCAGCACAACTGGACTTCAGATATACTGCACTGAATTGAACAAATTTAGTTTGATTTATAAAGTTATGTACTAGCAGAAAAAAAAAATACTTTTCACAGAACATAGCAGTTGAAGCAATTTGATTTTACAGTCTCTTACTAGTGTAAGAAGAAGAGAAGCATACTGACTGGCTGTCTCTGACTGATCCGTTGGTCAGGAGCAACATACTTCCACTGATATGTTGCCATGTGTCCAGGTATGTCCCTGTAATAGACACACATCACACTGCCTCATTCGGTTCCTTCAATTATTCTGCACAGAACTAAAGGTAACACAGGGATGAGCTGTAACACATCTGTCTACAGCACAGCAAGAGAAAAGGCAAGCCAAATATTCAACTAAATTAATAGCTGTCTTGCTATTAATTTAAAATACACCTACTATCCACATGATGACAGAACATCCTGGAAAAGAAAAATGGTGTCTTGACCCACAGTTCATTCTGTGTTTTCTCCTTCTACAATATATAGCTTTTCATTATGTATTTGTTTGTACAGGACTTAAATAAACACTTTGTTTAAACAGATCCTTCAGTCTAGGATGGTTTGTAGCTCCCAGTTTAAACAATTACAATGGTGCATACTTGAATAACAGATTGCCTTAGGAGACCTTAAAGATTCACAAACTTGCAGGGGAAACACCAAAGAAGCAAAAATGCCACTGTTTGAACTAAACAATGGCAAACTGAAGAGTAAGTATCGGCATCTAGTTTTACTTCTTAAGAGTGATCCCAGTGAATTCAGTAGTACTCTTCCTATAGATGACCCAAAACTAGTGCTAATTCTCTCTCCTTTTTTAATGCTAGGATCATTTAGTTTAAAACAAAAACGCATTTATCTGAGCTGAATAAAGATTAAGTTTTTAACAAGATTTTGCCAGACAAACCTGCTTTCAGATACATAAAATATATTACCCCAATTAACTTACATTTTTGCTACATATAATGTAAACTCATGTCATTAGAAAACTAATTAACATGTTTCTAATGACATGTTAATTCATGTCATTGTAAAAGAAAACATGTATTTTTGAATTATACACCTTCCCCTCCCAACCTCTCAATAAATTCAGTTTCCTATTTTTTTTTTTTCCAGGATCTCAAGTTTTAGTACTCGTTGTCTATGTGAGTACTCTAGAATAGCACTATAACTTGTTTTATCTAAGGCAAACGAAACTATATACATATATATGCAGTGGATACATTACTTCCTACAAAAATAAACCAAAAGCTGATAGCTCTCCTTCAGAAAAATAACCTGTCTGTCTTCAAAAGGAAGAAAGGAATATACTTTTGATGATATCACAATACAGCCTGGGACCATATGTTTCATTTGTCTTGGTGGCTTTTTTGTTTTGTTTTTCTTCCCTCTTGAAGGAGTAGAGCAACCTCTATTATGCATGGATTTGGAAAGTACAAGTCAGCCAAAAGTCGGAGATCTCTCTGTATAGACACGTCCATCTGTCATTTCACAGCAGGAGAACAATAGCGGCTTCAATATAGACACAACAAGCTCACACAATCCTTACACAGCCAGACAGAAAATCTGCCTTAGCTGACAGCTCACTGCCTTTGAAACTCCAGGAAGATGTTCCTATATAACACCAGGATCAATTGCTGCTTTCCTGTTTCTGTATTTTCAAATTGCTCATTTGTTCACAGCACCCAAAATACAGTCAGTTTACTGCTTGTAATCTCTACAGAGCTTTGGAAAATCAGATTTTAGAAGCAACAGAACTCAAGACACAGAAGCATAGAGTACACTACTCTTTAATCTGCAATTTTTCTACTCTTAGGGCCTATTTTAAAATTAGGTGATCCATAAAGCTTGAAAAAGACTGTGCTTGTATTTGTATGCTGATTTTCTACAGCTATGCTCAGCAGCTTCCAATGATCTTATCCATAAATCTGTTTAACAGACAGCATATTGCATTGCTTCTTCACTGTTGGAAAAAAATCAACTTTTTTTTAAAAAAAATTTATTTCATATCTGTAGATTTTGAAAACAAAAGTTCTAGACAAAAAATGAATTATTTATAAAATAGCCTAATCTTTAAGTGGCTAAGCAGAAAAAATGGCAATGCATTGGTTGCAGCTCAAGTAAAAGAAAGTATTCCTGGTAACACTCAACCAATTTACATGTCTAAAAATAATTTCACCAGGCCCATCTGTAAAACTTTTGTTTCAGTAGTTAATAGTTGGGTTTTTTTCCTAACAATGAGTGGGTTTTGATTACAGCAAATTTGCAACACTGGCTCCTTCACAGTTCCCACATTTTCTGGAAGTAAACAAACAGCTCCTTTTAAACAACAGGATAGTGTTGGTGTCCTTGTCCTACTATAAAGTTTGCCTCATTGAGAATAAGCTTCTAAAACAAGTTTCACTGCCAGTAACCAAGGGCACACTGAAAACATACACCTTGGAGTATGTTCAGAAGTCAATGTTGGGATTTAAAACTAAGCAAACCCCAAATTAAGGAAAAGAATCTCAAACATGACATAACTATACGAGATGAAAGCTGACATGTTATGCTGTAAAACTTCACCAGTGTTTGTTCAAGAAGGCTATTGTTTGCACTTCCTTTTTTCAAGGACATAAAGACAGAGAATGGTGACAGTCCAGGAAAGGAAAGAAAATAAAAGCAGCTTAGGAAGGAGCAAGAATAAAATGCTCAAAAGGTGAATATGAAATGGAAGCATATGCATATTACTGATAGAAAGTATGCTTTATACAACATTTGAATTCCAAGGTTTCGCTTCAAAAATTAATCTGTGCCTCTGAAATATTTCTGGGAATTTTCCAGGCACTGGATGCAAACTTCTCCTTAGCAAAATCATTTCCCTTTTTGAAACTATAAAGCAAACTCATTTTCTTTTGACATCCCACAAAGTTGTACTTCAGTCCCATCTACCAAAGGCAATTAATCATGCATTAACTCTTACTCCTTTAAAGTTTACTGGGTAGGAAGAGTATATAAAACTTGAATAAAGAATATCTCAAATCCCAAGACAGAGTACATATGTCACAGCAAGGGTAAAAAAAGCAAGAAAAACTTTAGAGGGGCTTTGTTTTAGTTTGGTTTTGGATGGCAGGGGTTGTTTGCTTTCTCATCTGTGTTGAAGCCTAGAATAGCCTGAAGCCACAGAGCACAGATTGAGCAGCAGTAAGAGTTCAGCTGGAAAAGTCAAAAGGTAACAGTGAATCGAATTCCTCACTGTTAAGCAATAGAACAAGAGTTAAACCTGACACAAAAGAAAATTAAATCTGAAATAACTGCTTTTCACTTGTATCCAAATCTGCTAATACTAAGGTCACTCTCCTTGTACATCACCACTTTTTGTGAAGCCACATCATACTATGTAAGCCCCATATTTTCCAGTAAGAGATGCTTTCCTAAATCGCAGATTATTTTAAGCAGACTTCAATTAATTTCTCATTCTGCAAAATAGGCTATGCTCTATCTAGTAACAAATACAAACTCTAAAAGGTCAATTTCCACTTTTTAGCAAGATTAACAAAGCTGACATGGTTGATGCAAACTTACCCTTCAAAGTAAACAAAGTTTCAGGTAACTATTACAGTTTTCCTTTTTTTCCTTATGTCAAGGTCCACAGATCTGTTAGAATGGGACCTGTGCCTCCAGGAAGCAGAGCACAGAAATAGTCTCCTGGTGTGGACATACAGCACACTACAAACAAGCATCTGCCTTCTTCCCCATGTCTTTTGCCTTCTGCTTTTCTCTCTCTTCTGTGATCCCTCAGAAATTAGATATTCTGAGTACACCTACAGTAAATAAGGACCAAGACTGAAAAAGAAAATAGTACAATACTGAACTAGCACTTGACAGATAACTAGATCTACTCAAGTTGTACTCAAGTTGTTGTTCAGGGCAGAAAGTTCCTAAAGGACTCAATATTAAAATAAAGGGGGAACAGTTTTCAAAATAATACACAAGAGTAAATGCCCATGACAGTCACAAGGAATGGTTTCATGATTTAGAAACATCTATTTTTCCTAGGAAAATTCTCAAATTCAAATAAAATCTCCCAATGGAGATGCAGTAGATCTCAAGATACAGCAAGACATTTTTATATAGTACTGGGAGAAATGAAGTCACAATCTATAAACTGCAGGGTTGGAATAAAATTTGTACCTTAAGGAACCATTTAATTCTGGCATCCTTGCAAAGAACACTTTTCTTGCATGTGTTAATATCATCAGTACAATACCATCATACTTTTGCTTAAAATTCCCATAAAAGTCATTAAGGTTATGCTTTACATGTTTTACATGGTTTTCAACTGCTGGACTTTACATATACCAGTACAACACTTGTTGACGCCTTTCTGTAGCCTAGCTCAACAACATACCACATCATCCAAACACTCCTTTTAAATCCACACGAATACAGATGGAAGCCTGCTATTCACCAGAAAACTCCCTCTGCCAAGGTGCATTTGCAAAGCCTCTGTGTTTTGTTACACAAACAAAAAGCAACAAGTTCTGCAGCCACCAATGTATAAAAACAGTGTCAGGGCCATTCTCCAAGTCCTATCTTTTGTCCCATTACAGGCCACCACTGAAATTATGAATAAAATTTTTTAAATTTTATCCAAATACAAAGAACAAACACCAAAAAAAAAGGCAGAAAACCTCACCAGTTACCACTGTGTCCTCACACACTGGCTGGCAGAATGGGATTATCACTAGCAGTTTCCAGATGCAAAGAGACTGATCACAAACTCATTGACGGGACTCATGATGTGCTACATACTTCTACCCAGCTGAAAGAGCTGCTCTGCCCACCAGCACCATCACACAAGCACCAGTCCATCTTCCTTCATGTAAACACAAGAAGTGTATGGACAGTTCACAAAGCGATGGGAAACTATGATTCCGCTGGCACAGGGGAATCACTCTGCAGGTCAGGAATAACTGCAGCTTTCATAACAAGCATTGGTGTACACACTGGCATGTGCCTCGTATTTATGTAGGCAGGAGTATGACACCTCAATGAGTGGCAGGTAAATGGAGCAGATCCTCCAATGTTCTTTGCCTGAACCTAATCAGGAAGATTCCTTCAAAATGAAGTTGGTCTCTACCACCAACAGAGGCAGAAGTGGACAATAACCACAGCTGATGACAATATGGAGTCATAGGATAAGTAACTCAACCAGTGAGTATGTCTCTGCAAGACAGCAAATATTTTGATAAATCTCAGGAGGAGCTAAGCTTTGTTTCTGTGATATCACTAACTCCTCACCACTGACAAATGTGTTTTCTGTTAGTGGTCATAGCCTTGTACCTCTCCTTAGCATGGCTAGCACTCATCTTAGCATGGCCAGTGCCATGTCTCCCAGTCACTCCTCAATCCAGAGTACTATGTACAAGGGCCACAGCACCACAGCTCTCCTTGTTTCATAAAGCACTACTGTGATTTCCAGGAACAGCCCAGCTTATTTTCCTCTTTCCAAAACTAACATTAGTGCTACTGTAATCCTGGAAAAAGAGATACCCAGGGGAGAATCAAACAGTAACAACAGAAGTTGTGAAAACAAAATGGCTTCCCTCCATCTGTGAAACATAACCACTGGGGAGGGTAAAGGGGGAATGCTTTGAAGAGCAATCTCCACATTAAGAATTTATTTAGATGTGTCAGACAGGCAGTGTCCTGCTGTGCTTGTCCCCAATTATCTGGAAGTAGAAATAAGATGGGGAGCAGATTGCAGAGCTTTGATCTGAAGCAGAGCAAAGCTGGTTTCGTATCAGTCAGGTTGTGGCCTTTACAGGCATCCAAGGCTGAGATCTGTTCCTGAAACTCTCATACATCTTATAGTCTCCTGTATGCACTGACCTCCTTTGATCAAAATGATGAGTAGCCTCTTTTGCACCCAAAAGGAAAGCATCTGATAGAAGAAAATGGCCTGCATGCAACCAACCTCAAGGCTGCTGTTTCAGGAGCAGCCAAACTGCCTTGACTGTTTCTTGCTACCCAAAAAGGAACACAACAGAGGCCTCAGTCCTCCTGCCCTCCCTTCCCACTGCCCAGCACCTGGTCACTCAGTCCCACCTCCTTCCCTCCCTTACACCAGCGTGTGACAGACCCTCCTAATAAGACACTGCATTTAAAAGGCTGGATTTTTTTTTCTCTTTAGTTAGTTTGGGAGAGGGGAAGGGCAGGGTTGGTCAGGAGCAGAGCCAGGGTATGCCCTCACCTGGTTCTGGGGCATCTAGACACTGGGTTGCTCTCAAGTCTTCCCTCTTCAAGTACCATTGGGAAAGGTTCATCTGTGGGATTTTAAAACATCTCTAATTTGCCCCATCTGTAACGTTTTTTCTTCTATCATTTGACTGGAGTCAGGCCTATATATTATTTTTTTCTAATGACTCCAGACATCTCTGCTTTCTATTAGGACTGCAGTAGTGAACAAGTACTCAGCCTTGGTAATTGCTCATCTAAGGTGTTCTGCAGTCATGGCAAAGATAAACAGAAACTCTCAGGTCTATTAGGAGAGACCTGCTAAAAATGTTACTAGATTGCTTTCTCGTTTTATCTGACTGAAGGGTACAACAGTTTAACATAAACAAAACCATCTTCTTATTAAGTAATGCAGACAGGTTTGCAGAACACTATTTCATTAAAATAAAACATCTGTAAACTAAGTAATGAGAGCATGCTAACATTATGTGTCTAAGTATTTTAACACATACCGTATTTTGTGCAGTAACCACTGGATGTAGTTTACAAATGTGTGCATAAAATTATCCCATTTCAGGGACAAATGCACATTTCATAGTTTAGTTAGAAAATATGATGCTTCCATAGAATATTATACCTAGTGCCTGTCACTTATCTTCATTTGTTTTAGAAAACAAATTTTAAAGTATATGATAATAACTGCTGATGATTTACTGACCTACATTTTAGGATACTTGATGATAAAACAAAACAAACCTGCCTCTTTCACTTCCACTATAGAAGTATCCAGAATCTCCTAGAATACCACATATATTTTAAATAGCAATTTAGAATTACAAGCTTAATTAAAGAACAGGAATTTAAATGGCCTAAACTTATCCACCAGTTAAACTAATTTATCTGACCATATCTGATCACTTGAAATATGCACCAAGTGATAAAGCACTTCTGCTGTGCAATTTTCAAACCCAGAGAGACAACGCTTAAAAAATCTCCTCATTTACCACTGTTTTGAACATCACCAGAAGTTCTTCAATGGTCAAATGACTAAAAAAGAAAATAAAAAATATTTGTGTCATACTATCTGAATAGTAGTGCTTAAAGGAGATTGCCAAAATTATGTCAGGGTAAACCTAATACACAAGGGTGGATATCCTCTGGAGCTAAATTCTCTCTTGATAAGAAACATCAAGGCTATTATGCAAACCAGACCTTTATCCTTCTAAGTGATAACAAAGTACATTGCGACAGTGGAGGAACCCCTTTTTTTCAGATAAGATTTCATTTGCATCCTTCTTTGCAAGCAAGAGAATTGGCAAGCTAATCTCTTGAGAGCAGAGATTTAAAAGAAATCCCACAAAACCATCCTCTTATAAAGAATTTCCAAGCTTTCAGGAACATTACCTAGTTATCACAAATTTAACATATTAGTAATATAAGTACAACCATTCTTTGTAGCAGATGAGATAAAAGACACAAAGCTTCCTGTAATTCTGAGAGTAACAGAAAGGTATGAAGTCATACCACACAGAAAAAACAGGCATATTAACATTCATTCCAGCAATGCACATGCCATGAGCAAACCACTGGCCACAACTCATCACGGAGCAGCTCAGTGCACTCTCTTCACTACATCAAGTTTCCTCAAACCTGCCTGCAGTGGATTCTGTTGGAAACAGCGGAATGTTTTATTTCACTTGGTCAGAAGGTATTCTTCAGTTATGTTTCTTCAAGATGGTTAGTATACCAAATAAAAGGGAAAAAACGCTCAAGGCCATTCTGTATGCCTTCAGCAGAACCCCACTTCTTTGCTCCTACTCACCCACAGCAAGACATACCTTCCCAGAAAAATGTTTCTCTTTTTTTTTCTTTGATACAACTAGTCTCCTTATAAAAGAAAAAAAAAAAACAAATGCTCCTTTTCCTGAGCAGATGTCAAATTAACTCAATCCTTTTCTTTTTAGCTCTCCTCCCCATATCAAACTCCTATTACAGGTGTTGTAGAGAAAATCTGACCAGGCCATAGTTTTAATTAATCCTCATGTGGCCAGTATACCACTTATACGGTAAATACAGTGAAGCTCAGTTCTCGGTAAAGGCAGGATAAATCCAAAACAGTCTCCAAGACATTACGGATTTTCAACCCATCTGCAAAAGAACTAGTTTTAAATCAAATTAATGCATTTCCAATACATATGTATTTCTGTGTCTGTCACCTGCATCTCTAGCAAGCAAAGCTCCACGGACCCTTAGTTAACTGCATCCGTAAATAGTTCCAATGGTTTGAGGGGGGAAAAAACCCAAACCAACAAACTACAACCCTTCTCTGGCAACAACATGAAATCAAATTAGATCCCACTGTATTTCAGAAAAAATGTTCTTAAACCCAAGAGTGCAGTCAGTAAGCATCAGCCCCTGACATCAAGTGTAGCTTATAAATGATCAAGCTCTAACAATCCCCACCCCACTCTAGAGGGTCAGATAAAATCTATTGCCTCTTAATTGGCAAAATATTTAACCAGTCTGAATAATCACTTAAAAAAAAGTTAACCCCTTGATTCCACGTGTTTAAACATTAACACTTTCAGTCTGCAGAAAGTATAAAGCCAGTTAGCCCTAAGAAAACCTACCTGCAGCCCATCTCCTTTGATGTGGAAATATATACAATAGGCACTAACAAATGGCAACATTAACACATGAAGTAACTTTTTTTAAGGTTTACTTTAATTACAACTTGGAATCTAGGATCTGAATGCTATTTCTGATTCTTTATGATCCGAGAAACTAATTTAAACCAATTTTCTCAGTTAGAGTCTTTACAATCTTACCTAACAACAACAAAAAAAAAAGTCTGATAAATTTACCTGGTGAAACATTTGAAGTCAATTGCTGGATAAGTCTCATTTTCTCAACTAGCAGTGAACAGTCTTATATTTCTTCAGAAGTTGTTCATCAGTTTTAGAAAATAAAACTTTTTTTTTTTTAAATCAATTTCTGACAGTCTCTTTGGGGAAGCTAACACATATTAGCACAGCTCCAAGCAAGCATTCTTAAGCAAGCACCAAAAGCAAAACATAGCCGAACAGATGAATTCTACCTTAATCCTATCAAGTTTTAAGAAAACCAAGCCTACTTCCCCTTGATCTATGATAAAAAGCTGTCAGGGATAGTGAGCAGTACATCTTCCACTGATTTTTACTGGAGCCACTGGTTTTCAGCTCTGTGGAAATAACCAAGCCTTGAATATGAGGAATGTCTCACAGTGATAAAGGATACATCACATCACACGCTTTCAAAATATACGAGCAAATACCATGTATTTCCTTTTTCTGGTGACACTGTGAGTGAAATTTTCAAACACAGATGGTAGTTAGGTGTGTAGTTAACATCAAGTTGCTTACGCTGGCACCTAAAAATAAGACTTGGGAGGAAGTTAGCTTCTGAAATACAAGTCTAAAGAGATAATGGCACAGCAGTCAGCTTGCCTGCCCATCCATCCCATGGCACTGACAGCTCAGCAGCCAGCTCTTCATTGGACCGGAAAGTTTCCTTCACCTGTGCCAAAACATGGGCACTCTTCAAACACAGAACTGTACCAGAAGGCCCACACCTGCCTTCATCACCAATCACAGACAACAACCCAAAATTCTTATTAAAACATGAGATGGATGTGATGCTTCACACTCCCCAGACTCTTTGGACATTTTATATTGTTCATGTATTTAAGAAGCCACCTAAAAACAGTCATGTTCCTAAGCATAGGGACCAGAACCAATAACTCCCCACTTCTGACTGCAGGCAGCACTCCTAACTAACTACAGGTACCAGCTTAAAACACACACAGAATCAGGTTTCCTCAACCATTTTCTCCCTCCTCCTGGCTCCCCTACCCTCCACATGAGTAGATCAGCTTCAATAAGAGGGAAAAATCCTCCAGCTCCTCTCCCCTGGACAAATCCATATCCTGGTGGTGAGGACACACCACCCAGAGGAGGTGACCACACATGCACAAAGACGTGAATACAGGTCACCCATTTTTAGTGCAAGCACTCCAACTGTCAAGCAAAGGGAGGTGACAGCACTACCACCTTGACCAACATGCTGTGGGACTATGGAGCAGGGCACAGATCTTTTACCTACATGTCCTCAGGAGAGGATCCCATGTTCACAGAGATGACCAGCACCCATCAGCCAAGTGACTTTCCTCCAAAGGTAGGCAGGAGAGCAGCAACACTTCCCATGGGCTAATTCTGCAAGTCTCACCATTCCCTTGGGAGATCTCTGGTTCTCTTTACCGACTCTACAAACACTGCAGGCTCTAAGCTCAGGTAACTTGAATCGGGTGCCCAACTTCTTCACTCTACATGGGATTTGTACATGGAGTTGCTTTGAAGTTGTACTCAACATTTTCATGACTTAATATACTGGTGCATCAATTTCTGGCAGAATTTTAAAGCTAGCCACTCTGAAAACAAATTTATGGCAGAAAAATTAGTCAGGGGAGAGAAAAATTCAGTTTCCTTTTACATGCATGACTCATTTTAATTATCACCCTGCAGGCAAATCAGTTAATTGCTAGAAACAACTGATTACTCACTCCTTATTAGGTAGAAGTCATTTCACATTCAGACTGAAAAATTTTAACATGAACTAAAAACAGACCTTACTTGATATTTCTACCATTGTGACTATTTTGTATTTTTACTCTATTTTCAATCTATTATTTTTGCAAAATAATGGCAAGTCTACATTGCTCAGCCATGTTTTTCATTTTCTTTTTAACATCTTAAATTGGTTACATCAGCTAATAAAGCACTGTGCTACCTATTTTTTAAGCTAAAGTATCCAGATATGTCTATAGAAGTTTATATTTAAATCGATCCATTATGAAGGCTTTATTTTACAGTGTAACTTAGCACACAGGATTTTCTTCAAAGCACTACATTAGATCAAGGTTTGTTTTTTATTTTACTATACCATAAGGGATCTCAAACAAAGCAGATTTGGCAGGGAAAGGCAAAAAAGACAAAAACTGATTTTTTGAGTTGGGTGATTTGGTTTGGCTTTTTGTGAAACAGCAGAGATCACATTGGAAAGAAAAGTCTTAAAAATCAAATAGAGCTTTGGTGACATGGCAAGTGCTCAGCTAATGAGATCATGCCAAAACAAGCATCTACAATAGACATACAATGGAATGACAATGACATAAAACTCCAAAAAAGGTATCTTTCCTTCTGGCCTTAAGAAGTTGCGTACTGCAGCTGGGAAGACTCCTTTTTTAAAAGAAATCAAATACACCTTTTGGTATTTCAGCCTACAAATAAGACACAGCAGGTATAAATGAAGTAGTCCCCTAGCTGCCACAGTTTACTATTGAAGAGTAATATATCTAAAGAAATTATCTGGATTTACAGACGTTCTCAATTACATTCAGGTCTTCAAGAATGTATCATTTCATACAAGAGAAGTCTTCAGAAAAGCGTTCAAACTTCTGAGGGGGAAAAACTCTAGGGCACAGGTTGCTGCCAAGGTAAGCAGGGTCCATCTGGCCAGCTAAATGTGGCAGTACTGCACTGATGTGTAGGTGACTGTGCTGCAGGAGGTACCACCTCAAAACAAGCTCACCAGCATAGAAAAAACAGCCAGAGACGCACTGCTGATCCCAGCTGACATGAAAACAGTGCTACAGCTCACCCAATTTCAATTACTGCTTACTTTTTTTTTGGTCAGGAACTTTTCTAGAGTTCTCAAAATGCAACACCTTAATGGACTTCAATGTTCAGCAGTACTGTATAGCACAGATTAGCCTAGAATCTGACATATGAAAGCCATGGTTTTGTCAGATGGCCTCTGTGCAAATACACACAGCTAGAAATACAGCTAATCTTCCGACCATCAAGTGAAATGTGTCCTGCACCTGAGTCTGGGCAACCCCTAGTATCAATACAGGCTGGGGGATGAAAGGATTGAGAGCAGCTCTGCAGAGAAGGACTCGGGGGTACTGGCAGATGAAAAGCTGGATATAAGATGGCAATACGCACTCACAGCCCAGAAGGCCAACCCTGTCCTGGGCTGCATCAAAACAAGCATGGACAGCAGGTTGAGGGAGGTGATTCTGCCCCTCTACTCTGCTCCTGTGAGACACCACCTGCATCCAGCTCTCGAGTCCTCAGCACAGGAAAGATAAAGACCTGTTGGCACAGGTCCAGAGGAGGCCGCAAAAATGATCAGAGGGATGGAACACCTCTCACCTGACAGGCTGAGAGAGTTGGGATTGTTTAGCCTGGAGGTGAGAAGGCTCCACGAAGACCTTATTGTGGCCTTTCAATACTTAAGGGGGCTTAGAAGAAAGATGACAACAGACTTTTTAGTAGGGCCTGTTGCAATAGGACAAGGGGTAATGGTTTTAAACTAAAAGAGAGTAGATTCAGACTAGGTTGAAAGAAGAAATTTTGTACAATGAGGGTGGTGAACAGGTTTCCCAGAGAGGTGGTAGATGCCCCATCCCTGGAAACATTCAAGATCAGGTTGGACGGGGCTCTGAGCAACCTGATCTAGTTGAAGACGTCCCTGCTCATGGCAGGCGTTTGGACTAATGACCTTTAAAGGTCCCTTCCAAACCAAATTATTCTATGATTCTATGGAACAGATTCATACCTTAAGGAGCTAGAAAGGAAGGACTGCTATGTAACTCAAACCATATAACTTCCCTGAAATAGTTCAGAGTTGAATTACAGTTTTATTTTTCAGTGCGACAGAAGTATAATCTTGATTCTAGAACTGCCCGTAACTTTCTTACTGACACCCTAAACCAAATAAATAGGGCATGGGAGTTATTCATGTTTCCGATCAGAATGACTTTGACTTCAGAAATTGCCATCAACCAGACTCAGCTTACCAATCTATCCACATCACTGTCTCTGTTACTTGTCATTTCACTAATTACTATATGTTATTGGTGGGGAAAGGAATGATTTTTCCATTACTGATGATTTTTAAATTCACACAGAATGCTCTTTTTATGTTGCAGCTTAAACAAGAATTAATTCAGAAGGGTCCTAATGCCTCCATTGCCCAGGAAGTCAGACTTCCTGACCACAAGGATCCTTTCAGGTCTGCAAGCTTTGGTTTTGTGACACTTCAGATGTTGGCAGGGTAATGTGATTTTTGGTTTATGTCACCAATAAAAAGATCAGTGAAAAGCCAGCAGCTTATATGCCAACTAAAAAACAAAAATTCCATATTTACAGTTACATTAGGCACCTGTCATTTAGCCAGGTCAAAGCTGATGCTTTCATTTTAGTTTGTTCTACTTTGTGAACTAAAATGGGTATTGAAAGATTAAATACTTCTTAGCCTACGACATCTTTATCCACCAACTGAACTTGTCAATTCATGTAAAAATATTATCAAATTAATTTTATCAGATACATTTTTCACAAACCCATACCAGTTAGTATTAGTTTTATACACTTCTTCCAGTACCTATTAATTCAATCCCATCATACGACAGTACAATGTTCCACCCTAAAGCCTGGCTTTCCCAGCATTTCCATCCAGCCCACCCAGCACCATTTCCCTGGAGGAGACAAGAGTGTGTATTCAGGTAGCACCCACTGCTTGAGGACCAAAATATTTCTGCCTTCCACAACCTAACACAACGAGTCAGGCTGATGCTGCTGGTGATGACAGCCAGTTAGCACTTCTGGTGTACCAATCTGCTCTACCTCCTCAGGCAGCAACAGCAATCTGACTGTTCAGGGATGACCGCACAGTCCACCCACCCATCTGTACATCCAGCTGTGTTCCCAACCTCTCCTCCCCAGCAACCCATTACGAAACCCAGATCCAGCCTACAAGTCTGTGTTGTGTAACATTAAGTCATCCCATGTAATCTAATAAACTAGAGACAAAACACTTATGTCATATTCTAGTCTCTGAAATTTCTCCAGAAGAAAAAAAAAACAAAACTAGGGGGAGAGGTGGTGAGGATGGGGATGTAAATCGCATTAACTGAACAGAGAACTCACTGCTTGTTTTTTCCAAATTTTCTGGATGCACTTTCTCTGGCCCTGGTGATTTTTAAAGGATGCTATTTAATGGCTGGCGTTACTGGACTGGAATCTGTTTTGTTATAAACCTGGAAAAGAGTTACAGTGTCTCTTCCGAATACTGAACAACACTATCTAATAAAATCCTTCCTGGTTTTGTACTGTCATTTACAGTTATACCATTCCTATTGAGTAAAACACCAACTGTAATGCTGCAGTTTTATTTCCTCCTCATAGAATAAACTCAACAGCCCTGAACACAGTGTTCAGAACAATCACACCCATGGGGCAGAGTCCTGGCTTCTTTTAAACAAGATCTGTAGCTGGCTCCTCTTCAGTGTTCAGTCTAAGTCACCTGTGAGGTGACTTAGGAGACTAAGTTCTGAGACCACTGATTATTATCCCACCCTAATAAATTAAAACACAAAGGATTTTTGTAAAAAAAAAACTTCTATTTTTGTATATTTGCAACCCAATACAGATAAAACTAGAAATAAACAGATGCCTAGAGTTTAATAGGTAGCACTGGGAAGCACTCTGAGTTGCATGTCATCGTGGGTAGAGAGAGATTCAGAGAATCTCTTAAAACTGGAAATCTACTGTATAGCTGCATTCAACAGCTAGAGACCAGAATTTGGGACCCAGAGGCCCTGTGGCAATTCTTCACTTTCAAATAATTCACAAAGCGACTGGATGTTCCTTCAGAATTTTATGACAACTGAAAACTGGCATAGGGCCACTGCTGCTGAAAAAGGGCTTTAACAGTGACTACACCTGGTATGCTGGATTGGGGGTTTTAATTGTATCTCCAGCTTTACATTTTGCATTTCTGCAATTTTTCCTCATATATGTGATCCTAAGTATATATATCATATATACTCTTGATGGGTGGAAACCATACATTTCAATTCATTTGCTCTTACCCTGTATAGTACCTCTACAAACTTACATCAGATGTCTACTGGAACTGCAACACTAACACTGCCAAATGTAGTCTGTCTTTTAACACTTTTACAAAAAGTAATTTTCTTTCATTTTAGATCAACAGATTATATAAGGTTAAAATACAAACATATGGCTAAAGGCTGTCTACAGCTATTTCTATTTACTAAAATTTCCAGCATCAGTTCCTGTTATAATTGATGCTGATATTTTCCCATAAAGGTAGTAAGCAGAGTTTTATAAAGGAATGGAAGATTACATCTCTTAAATGCCAGTCAACTTCTGAGACAACTTTAAAAAGACCCCAAACTCTCATCAGTATGAACTTAACACTGCGTAATGTACTTAAAAAGATAAGCTACAGACAACATTCATCAGTAATCACTCCTGAAGAGAAAAAGAAGTAGACACAATGCTCATAGCATTATTTAACATTCTCTGGTTCCTTTTTTAGGTTTTTAAATCCCCAAATGGAAACTGTCCTGTCACGCTGACAGCTACAGTTCTCCTGAAAGCACCTGCAAGTACATCATAGAAAATTCATGGCCTGTTATCTAGACTTACCATGTTTTAAGAAATGGAATTCATGTCTTCGATGCTATATTAAATAAATCAATAAATGGAATTAGGCTTCCGTGATTGAAAATTTATTTTCCAGCCCAGTTTTATGGAGAAAACTGCTATTCACCAAGCACTCAGAAAACCTGACCTCAACTTGCTCAGTATGATCAATTTCAGCCTCTTCTGAGAAAAATCAAACATTTCTCAAGCTGTGTCTAGTGGTCTTCACAACCCTCCAAAGTTGAAAGGCAGGGCAGCTCTGAAAAAAAAGTTTAAGGCAACAGACAAAAGATGAGCATCAGCTTTTCCCTTGGCCATTCTGAGATTAAAAGCTGATGCAACATATGCAACCGAACTTCCAGCTTCAGGACAGATGCAGCCATTAAATATTTGAAGGGTTTTGTGCCCTGTTTGTTTGGTACTGCATGACCACCTCCCTGTACTAGACCCCTCTCCAAAGCTGCTGCAATGCCGTCTCAGAACCATAAAAAGTAAAGATAACACTGTGATGTATCCACAAGAACTATGACATACCACACAAGCATGACAATTTTTTGCTCACCGATCATAATCCCAAAGGCAAATCTGTATTTCAGAATGGGAAAAGAATACAATTTCAAGAGTTCTCCATCAGGTATGGGAGACTAATGAGATCTGAACATCAAAAGGTAACCAAAAGTGACATAAAATGGGACCATATGCCCAGAATACATGAATGTACACCACACACATGAAGAGCACATGTGTGTGTGCAAGTGTACACACCACATAGGTCAGCGTGTGCTGCCTTGGTAACAGCAATAGATCTCTTAAGTAAATAGCACCTTTCTTCTTTCACTTTTATCTGCTTTCACTATTATCTGCACTCATTTCTTTCTCAAATGCTCAATGTCAGCTTCATTAATTGACTAAAGGAATAATAAATAGAGGCTCTGAAGAACTGTCAGGGGCAGAAGATAAAATAATTCAAGGTATTAAAGTGACATTCACTCTTTTGAAGCAAGTATCCTTATTTCAGCTGAAACAAGACAAACAGTCTCCCTTTAACAGGCATGTTTTCAGTATAAAAATCAATGGTTGAAATTTTATCTACAAACTGACATCACCAGTCAAGATGGCTCAAATTTCTGCTGCACCGTTCCTGTCAAACTGAAGAGAACTCCGATTTTGTATCTAATTTTGCATCATTCTGCTTATAGGGTGAAAGATCCTGATGGTGCCTGTCTTAGAATAAAACCAAATCCAGTGTTACAAATTTACAGAAATTGTTTTATATAATCATGTTTAAAAAAATTCCCTAGCTATAAATGCAAGACCAAACTGATACTGTACGTGTTTTACTAATCACACAATAATATCCCTCATTTATGGTGGGAGATTTCTGATTACTGAGGTTTCTTAGAAGCACTTTTTCCTCAATAGTAATCATGCCAGAATACAGATTGTTGAGGATTTGGTTGCTTCTTTAAAAGTCAACCTACTCAAACCATTCATGCATTTAAAACGCCTAATTAGTCAACAATTCAATGAAAAAATAATTGTAAAGAGGGATAAGCTAAATTTGCCTTTAGGAATTTTGTTCATTTTTTGGTAACATTCATCTTTTTAAAGTATCATCTGTAAATGCACAAAATAAAAAGAAAAGCATACAGAATCACAGAAAGCTGTCTGAAGTTGTGCAGTATGCAAGTGACTCACAACTTCAAAATTTGCATTTACTGTAGATATTTAATAAACCCCACTTCTTGGCAGCGTGCCACAGCCCACCTCTTCAGGAAACACCAGAAGAATGTATGACAACGATGTGGTTGGTCCCTGAGTTATCTGAAAAGTACATTCTGAGCAGTACTTTTTAATTCATAAGAGGGTATTTAGTTATGAGGTTTTGGAAAGGGAATGGAAATGCTCAGCTGTTCCTCCTGTTCAAAAAAATCTCTGTTAACATCTCCCCATTTTTTAAAGCAGAGGTCATCCTTGCTTGTTTTGTTCAATGCAGTTCATTGTCTAGTGGTTAAAGTTTCCAGTGAATGGTTTTATGAACCACCTCTTCACATCATCACACATGAAAGATTGGGGACTTTTCTTACCAGCTGTACCATCCCTATCCAAAGTATACAAGTCCCCAGTATTTGTCCATGTTTTTAACATAATAGTGACTTCAAATAAGCTTGATCTAAGAAAAAAAGAATTGTATGGGTATGTCTGGTGCACATTCAGTGAAACAGACTGTCCACCCTTTCGGTTACTGCAAGACACACAGCTGCTCAAATATGCAGTCGTAAATAACTATATGCATATACACCCACACAATCAAAACTTATAAATTCACGTTAACGTTAACAAGTACAGTGTGGCCTCTGGTTTTATGATTGACACATGTCCTCTGGTCACATGGCCACACATCCACTGTAGACAAGTACCCAGTGGTGCTGCCTGGTGGGACTGTGAAGTCCTCACGAGTGAGGGAGATGGGGGGCAGGATACAGTTTGCAGTTCATCCAGCTCAGTGCACTCTCTCTGCTTATGACTGATGGGCCTCAATCAATGGGAATAAGAGGCACAACCACGCTATTACAGAAAACAAAGAAGAAAATCATAAAAGGGGAAAAACAATGGAAAACATGCCAGTTTAAGTGCATGAAATGGATGAGTTTTCCAAAGAGAGTGACCGGGTTAAATGGTACAGTACTTTAAAGTAAAGTGTACAAACTACTACATTTAAGTATTGCGGTGACCCTCTAGGTTCTGTGTATTAAGGTCAATATTCAACAATATTTTCATCACAACTTCTAACACAAGTTCAAGAACTAGTGAATTTTAGTACTAAAGAAGCTAAAGTTCATTTAAAAAACAAACCAAAACAAGCTGCACAAACTGTTCTTAGAAACTGGAGATAGGGAACAGACAGTCTGCTCAGTCTAGGTCAGTGTAAGAGTGCTCGTTACAGCACTGCTTTCTGAGCAAAGCATCCTATTTAATTTTATCATATCTGACTAATGCATTTTTGTTATTTGATAGGAAACAGTTCCGGAGAAAATTATTTCAATACACAAAGTAACACTGACACATAGCCCACATTTTCTTCATTTCATCCTATTATCACCTTGCTTCTTTGACCTCATTTCACCACTGTTAACAAAGCCATTAAGAGTAGTTTTGTTTTCCTCATAAATCATCCCACCAACCTTCTGATGCCTTCTTCTTAATTCCTTTGATTCTGTCAACATCTTTTCCCTAACAGGTACCTTAAACTGCCTGCAATTCAAACAAATGTAAATGTACTCCAGGACAGAGAGTCATGTTATAAAACAGGGAAGAAACAATTTCTCTTTCCCCCACTTCTTGGTCCATAGACTATTTCTACAGACAACTGGAACTGATCTTTTTTTATTACTATCTCAAACTCAGATCTTATGGTTTCCCATTTCTTTAAATATTAACAGGTTTTAGACCCATTTCACAGACCCATTTGCTTTTTAGTTTGAACTGCATAGCTGTTTTTCAAGATAAAACTCAATACAGTATTTTTCCTGCTGATACTTAATTGGGGAGGGTTGATGCTGAATGAAGGATGATACTATGATGTCTATCTCTGATGGTATTTTCTTAACAGATTCCTGTCCTGAGAAATTATATATTAGTTCTGCACAAGAACTGTGAGTTCTAAAAAATTATTTATGAAATCATGTCAATTATGATCAAATAATACTTTTTGCACATGTCCAATCATTCAAAATAAAGACTATCTGTGTACCTAAGACTCAAAATAGATCTCAAAAGTTAACTATGTAACAAGCAAGCACATTATTATAAATATTAAATATAATAAAAACTGCAACACACAGTCACTTGTTTTAATAATATTTTCCAGACAGTGCATGTGTTTAAAAATGTAACTGTTCATATTTAAATAACTATCTACCTTGTGCTGGAACAAGCCAATGCATAGGGGGTGAATCTTCTAGCTGAGCTGAGCAGAAACATCAGTACACACACAAATAAGTGAAAGGGAGCCAAAATAATTTCCCTCTAAATGCAGAAACTCATTTAAGCACATGAAAAAAACACAGTCATTAGGGAAACTAGTTTATCTTCTGTTTCTGAAAGAATATAATAAGTAACAGACACAGCTACAGTGTGGGCCATGTCCAGGAAATCTGTGAGGTCTCCTGGACCACACACTCCCTCCACAAAGCCACACGTAGAAATTATGAAGCAACTAACCCACTCAGGGCAATGCACAGATCACTTACACATGGCTAGAAAAGTAGAGAGAAACATTCACCAAATGGTCACCAGCATCTCAAGAACAACTACCATTGCCAGACTGAACACTAGCTATTCCAGCGACATGTGAGGATGCAGGAACAGCTACAGGCCTTTGCATAGGCTTGCACTCCCAAATAAATTCAATGTGACAGGAGAAACAAATTCAGGTTTAGACAAAGTCTTCCACTGACCACTTCATTTATTTTTTTAAACTTCAAGATGCAAAAGCTTTCAGAACTGCAGAGCTCTCTGAGCCACAGTCAGCAACCACAGAAGTCGGTAAAGATCATCTTGTGCCAGCCTACAAATTACAAACATCCAAACCTCCATGCAAAAGGAAGGGGAAAACCAACTACTTCCTGATCATATTGAATTACAAGAGAGAGAATACAAAATTTTCCATTCAATGGTTGCTTCTCCTCCAACTGGCTGACAGATAAAGAATGTCTGCCCCTCTCAAAAACCAAATATACCCTATCTTTAAAACAAGATAGATAAAATAGGAGTCATTCAAAAACTTGGCTCTCAGTAGAGCCATAACTCAGGTAGAGGGACCAACTACTGTATCATTTATTCCACTGGGAGAGCATGAAAACTTCACAGAAAAAAAAAAAAAAATCAAGCTTCTGCTGCATAGACAGGTTTAGGCTGACTATAGCTATATATAGTAGTTTTCCCCTTTCAATCTTTATCTCAGTCAAATGAAGACATATGCATACAAAAAACTAAAGTATGAACAGAAAAATTAAGATTCAAAGCTTTAAATATGGATCAGACTTTACTTACTAAGGACAGTGCTGAGCACCAATTTTCATTCCTCTTGGTTCATAAACAAAGACTATTAGTACATTACTCAACCATTAATGAAGTAACAGCATGCACATATTAAAACAAAAGAAATATTTAATTTGAACTAGTTAAAGACAGAGCTACTACGAAATATAACTCATCCAGGATCAAATAATTGAGAGTTATATGGAAAAACAGAACAGTAGCGTATAGCAAAGAGACTTCAGGAAGTTGCAAGTTGTGAACAACAGACAGAACTGGTAGGTGGACATATTTATTATTTTTTAAACAGGACACTAGTTTTACTGCAAGGCCAACAGACAGACTATTTCTATCATGTGATAATGAGATAAATACAGATTAAGAGATACGCTGTTTGCTTCTCAGAAACAAAATAGAGATGTCCATCGCAATCCAAAGACAACAGAGTAGTCCCTGCCCTCAGCAAGGAAGCTCACACAAAGCTGTTGGGAAGAAGAGATTTGCAAGTTTTGCCAGGACGACACAGATTTTGCAGCCTGTTGAGCCCTTGCATCCACTCTTGCACCATCACTTAGACATTCTGTCTGCTCCTCTCTTTATGAGGATGACGCCCTGCACAAAGCACACTTCTAGACATCCATGAAGTCAGTGTTTGTTACTATTTCATGTAATGTTTTAGCTATTCTTATCAAATACAATTCCTTTAGATAAAACAAATGCTTGACTGTACCTGTTTCCTCTCCAAATAACGAGATACATAATGGTGCTTTGAGCTTCTGAGGATTTGCAGGAAACCATGCAAAACTAATGTTAAAAACAAACCAGTGTTTAAAAAAAAAAAAAAAAAAAAAACAAACGGGAAATCAGCTTTAAAAAAATTTGACTGAGGAGGAGCACAAAATGGTCTAAGTCAGTCCACAAAAAATAAGTATCAGCTAATTTTGTTTTCCCCTAGATTGCAAATTGCTTCACCATGATACTCAGTGGGACCCTAACTGCCCATCCTTCATTAGTCAGACCATCTTCCTGAAATGTGCTGTAATGCCTGAGAATTTCAGAGATAACGTGTTTGCAAAGACGGGTACACATATTCTGCTCCCCTAAGCTGATGAATGATGCCTCAACCCAGACAGACAGACACAGGCCTGATACACTGGATTTTAATTGACCAGTGCTTACAAATAACCTTTCACACTACCAAATACAGAAAAACACAAGTGAGTAATAACAGCACTGATTCTGATCACTTTGTCTTTGTTCAGTCTTCCCAGTAGAGGGAATTACATTGGAAAGATGTATTTGTTTCCAAATTATCTGGCTTGATGTAAATCTGAACTCTTCATTCACACTGAAAAAAAATTGTACTCAATAAAATAATATATTCTACTTGGTCACAAGAGCAAGCATGAATTGAAAACGAAGCAATAAACATCAATGCCTGCAAATGTAGGCTGTCCCTTGGCAGAGTACTCTATGACCAAAGTTAAGGATTCAGAATGAAAAACTTCAAATGGAAGATTCGTTAATTGGTTATTAAATTATTTTTATGACAATATTAGAACTTCTTATGCATTTGAGACAATTTCTGACTTCTTTAGAACCAGTATAATATAGAATGAAGAATAAGATAGTGTCTGACAACTTTGACAGATACGTCTTACTATTATTATTACCATGCTCAAAATTTTAACCACAATTATTGCAAGAGGAAAGGACAGTAGTAAAGATTTGTTTGGATTATCATTTAATTAATGATCTCCCTTCCATAATCTAATCTCCAAAAAGAGTGTTTACAAGTTTTCTCCTAAACAGTATGGTCTGGTTACATAAAAACTTCGAATAAGAACCACTACCATAGGTACTATGTCTGAGATTAATGTTCAGTTGATCAGCTGATTGATGGCTAGATACAAGGCCATTTTTCTTTTCTTTCTCTTGCAGTATGACTCAATAGCAACACGTTAAATGGAGAAAAACCATTTAAAAAATTTTCTTTGGACTGTTTTCACAGATTTTATCTAAAGCATGAGCCCCTCGGATGTAGTCCCTGATTCTCTGGCAAAGAAGTTTGCACTATTCTTCAGCTGAAAAGCAGACTCTTATGATATCTAAACAGTAACTTCATGTTACCTTACATACTTCTCAGAATAATCAGTTAACAACATGGCCAAATGTTCCCCTGTCCATACAGGGGAGGTGTTTTAGCCAAACAGAAGAGCTAGACCACTTTCCTGTCTGAAGAGAAAACTTACCTTCCTTTATCAATTCCAAAATACTCAGCTGTAATGTTGTTGACTATGACTAATTGCTTTTGGCACAACTTTAATAAACCTTCAGAGAAGAGAACTGTATTTGCTACAGGAAAATACATCATCAGTTCAAATATTTGCAAGTATCAGATGATATTTGCACATGAGAATACTTCTGGGTTTTCCTACAGTTTATTCTTAAGGTAGTCACAAATGAATTCTGCTGTAGTTAACATTAACTTCACTCAGTGTACAGAGATCAAAGTAGCTACTGTACACAAACATCCCAACAATAACAAAATAGCACTCACAGTTACTCACAACAAACTTCAATAGTCTCCACCTACACAAACTTAAATGTTGCCCTTCCTTCCTCACCTCCAAAACCACATACTTCAATAAAGCCACTTCGGCATCTGAAGTAAATTGTACGGAGTTTCAGTACTGTCAATCTACTTCAGCAACAGACACGGAAACTGACTACAAAGGCTCAGATAGAAACTTCGTAATACCTGCATGCTCCTTGTGCCTCTTTAACCCAGCCTCTGATGCAGCAATACAGGATAATTTGAAAACTCAGCCACTGGTAACATGGAACAGTCTAATACCTGCTACAAAAAAAACCCTCTGTGGCAGTATAATCACTGCATAGGCTTTCCACCTCCAGGCAAAGTTACTTTCCCTTGTGCCCCAGACCACATTAAAAAGGATGATAAAATTGTTTATTTGGTCTTACAAGAACAGAGGAAGCATTCAGGTGGTAAGACACAAAGAAGCCTGCAGTCTGGGGTGAAAGGCACTGTTAATTTAACTCCCACAGCCACTTTGGAAAATGCAGTGAAAGCGTGTTAAGTATATTAATACATGAGAGAAAAGTAAAGAATGCACATGCAACACATGGCTGTGTCTTCATTAATGCCAGATTACCATCTGGTACATTACCATCTGGTATGATCACCACACAATACAAATCTACCCCTGAGCAGGTGCGGACACAATAACATTTCTGTCAAGTTTGCCAGACTGCAGTATGCTGCATTCATGCCAACTCCACACCAGCTGAAGGAGGACGAACAACATCTCACCTGTCATTGTCAGAGTCGTCAGGTATTGTTAATTTCTCTACAAGACCAGAAACCTTACCAGTATGAGGTTAACATTAGAATTGGGGCTGTTAAGGTATGTTTACATGAGGTGTTTGCATCGAGTGGTTATGGGTGTTTTGAACTGCTGGCAAGTGCCCTAAAGATGTACCATTGAATCAACACTCTAAATCAACCGAGTAAATCAGTGTCTGTGGAATAATGAGCAACACAACATCCTCCTCCCTCTATACCACTCTGTCCCCATCAGAGATCTAAGAGCTTTCAGTCTTTTCTCTAACTCTGCAGGATATCCCACATATTATGTGTTCGTATCAGCAGTTAAAATATATCTATAGTAGAAGGGAGAAGAGCAGAGAAATTAAACACTTCCATATTAAATACAATTTCACACGCACATAGGAGAAAATAAATCTGAAAAAATCAAGTTGGGATTACAGACGTATCTGCTTAGATTGCCTAAATGAGACAATATGTATTATCTCATCTGGCAGTTTAGCATGACTGAAATGAAACATAATTTGTAGCTGATGCCAACTGGCAAGAGACAGACAAATGTTCATGGTAATTTTTGTGTTTTGTTAAAAATGTACTTCTGTCTTAAATTATAAGGGAAATGAATAGGAGGCTTTCCATCTACAAAGTACAAGATTTGTAGATGCTACCCTGAGCTGCTAACTCACAGAAAAATGTGTCTTGAGTTTCTACAATTTGAAAAAAAAAAAATCTAAAATTATGCCAGGTCAAATCTTCTACTCAGTACCTCATCTCCAAGAGCAGCCAAAAGCAGATGTCTGGGGAAGAGGATAAGAATGGTGTACTCATTTAGTCATACTTTCCCCAAATACTCTCCAGTCTCCAATAATTTGCAGCTCAGGGACTTTCAAAGCCAGAGGTCATGCTTATATATTTAATAATCCCCTACAGACTTTTTCTTTCATTCATTTTGTCCAGTCTCCCTTTGAATCAGTATAAATTTTCAGTATCCACCACATCCTGTGGAGTTACACAACTTAATGATATGTGCATGAAACAAAATTCCTCTTTTTGCTATTCCAAACCCAACACCTGCTAGTTTCATTTTCATGCTCATTAGTTCTCGTACTGATAGAGACAACAAACAACCTATCCTTATCAACCTCCCCATGCTGTTCACGTTTTTTGTAAAACTATCATCACATCCCAGGTGTCTCTTCTCACCAATTTAACTGTTCTTTGTTTGGAAAGTGTTATGCATCTCTCATTGTCCTTGCAGTAAACAGAAAAAGCAAAATATAGACTTTCTACTATGGACTTACCTTCTCCAAATGTTCTTTTTATTTCCCAATTTACTTCTGTTTAAAATTTCCCAATTTTATTTCTGTTGGCTCTACAGACTCTCTGTAGCAGCCCTGCTCCTCAACTTACTTCTCAAAATCTTTTCTAACCTGCTTTCTTAAGGACATTTAATTCTGCTAGCTTGACCTTTCTGTTTTCCTCTTTCACACACAACTTCTACTTTTTAAACTACAGCTACTGCCCCTGAAACTGCATTTTTAACCAGGCTTTGATTACACAATGAACTCGTATTAACATTACAAAAATAGACAAGGATGGAGGCCAGCAGTTTCTTGTGAAAATATTTACCTCCATCACCTGTAAACTAATGGAAAGGCTTGTGAAGGAAGGAGGTTTCCCTCTGAGCATTAGCATCACGAGTTGCGTTCCCCAGTCCGCAGGACTACCAAGAGTACGGTGAATTTTTCTTTCCACAGATTCTTCAATACACATGGCTAATTTAAATCACTTGCAGTACAAGGAAAATACTTCGTCCTAAAATTTTCCCTCTCCTTCCCTAAAAAGGATCATTACAAGCAGAAAAAAAGAGACTCAGATAAAAATTTAGTCCCTTTTTTGGTAAGATTTCCAGAGAATATTTGTTTCACAGTATTTTCAGGATCTGTATGATGTGATGAAGTAAGCTATTCTATTACCAGACAATCTTAATCTAGAAAAGGTAGCATGTTTATTGGAGGAAAAGATGAAAATTCAAAATGACAAACTGGAGGAATGACCTGAAAAAGCAATGTCATCTTCAGTAAGAACATGTGCAGGATGCTACAGTTAGGCAGAAATAACCAGCTATAAAATGATCAGTGAGAACAGTGTCTTAGAACATGTGTCCTTGGATGAGGATCTGGTGGATCTCTGCCTGACCATGAGAAAGAGTCAGAGTGCTGCAAAAGAGGCATGCATCATGTCGGTAAATATCAAGAGGATCCCATTCCATTTTATTCAACATCATTAAAACCTCAAGTGAAATACAGTCTTAACTTGGACAGAATAAAATAGATGTGGAGTAATGGAACATAACCCAAAGAAAAGCAACAAAAATAACTGGTGTACAGAAAACAGCACCTTGAGGTGAAAGAATTGAGCTTAAAGAAATAGCAGGCTATTATAGTTAAGAAGAAACATAATAAAACATATTGTAAGAAGAAAAACAATTACTTGCTTTGTCCAAGACAGACACAGGATGAGCAGTTATGGTGTTAAACTGCAACAAGAAAGGTGTGAATTTGATAACATGAAAAGAAAATTTTCTCATGGCATGACTGTTGAGTTCCTTGGAACAAGTCAGAGATGACAGATAGGGATGATCCCAACCTGAAGCAGATGAATGGACTTAAATGACTTTATAAGGCCTCTTCCAGTCCTGTCTTTTTAAGATCTTGTCCTTGGGACCTGAGGCAGAAGCTCTTCTTTTCGGTGATTTAACAATTAAATTTAAAAAAAAAGGAGGGGGGATGGGTGTTACAGGGCTGCCTTGGAAAAAAATGAGGTTACGATCGATCTGCTTACACATAAACTATTTATTCAGACCTTCTCTCTCCCCAACTCCAAGAAGCCTCTGGAAAGAAAGTAAGATTATCAACCAAGACCTGGAGAAATTGTGCTGAAGCACAGACTTCTATTCTCTGACCTTCCCCTGACATTTTTTAAATGTGGGTTGGAAGTAGATGCATGCTATGCAGAGTATAGTGCATACATGCATGTGTGACACTCCTGATGCACCCTATAAGCAACAGATTGCACATTTACTGTGCAATGCATGCAACATGCAACAGAAAAACTAGGCAAACTCTGCTGATATTGGCCAGTGAATTGGAACATTCCTAAGGCTCCGTTTTAGACTGGACTTCCACTCTTTCACATTAACATGTCCCATTCTTACACTGAGCAAGCTCAAGAAAGGCTGGATATTTCTGTACTCCAAATTTGGCTGCGATGAAAGGCAAACCCTAATTCAAGCTGTCAGGCCTGTCATGGAATGCAGTCCGGGTCACTTAGATATAAAGAATGGCTGAAGGTAATTATACTGATTTTATGCAGTCATGATCATGACTAATGACTGAATAAACATGTATGCACGACACAAACCTCATGCACATTTCTGCAAACTGGATACCTCTGCTAAATTATCTAGCATTTCAGCAGAGCAATCAGCTGGGCAGTGTGTGGAAAATCTTGCACGCCAGCTGTCATGTACCATGTCTATTAGTAGCTTAAAGAAAACCTAAAACAGAGAAAAATGAGATCTTTGTTAACTCTTGAAAGGTAAACCATACCAGAGAAACACCGTCCTGAGAAAAATCAAAGCAGAGAGAGAGACATAACATTGCATGGAACTTCCTGTTGAGCATAAAACTATAACTTTATTATCATGCCAAACTTGGCCCACTACTTAATGTTGAACTCATACGTTAAAACCGTCTTCTAAAAGCACAGAAAGAAATCCACAAATACAGATTTTTTTAAAAAATATTTAATTTAAAATTAACATGTGGAATTCATCTCAACAGGTAAAAGCTATAAAAGAATACATTATCATATTTAGACTAGATCTTGCATTTGAAATCTTCTTGTAAATTTTAAACTATTCAGACTTGCCTGTGCAGAATGATGCTCAGGTTTTATCAGGTGTCTGTTCTGAAATAGTTACAATTGCTAAAACTGCCACAATGACCACGTATACTTACTGCCTTATTCTGCAAAATAAGTGAGTTCCATAGATGGCTGAGAGAGGTATTCATGAGATACTCTCCACTGTTTATATTAC
The DNA here is from genome assembly GCF_965140245.1 of Athene noctua. Classification (NCBI taxonomy): domain Eukaryota; kingdom Metazoa; phylum Chordata; class Aves; order Strigiformes; family Strigidae; genus Athene; species Athene noctua. The sequence continues at coordinate 26,549,421 of NC_134077.1, read as the reverse complement.
AAGCACAATTCAATGCATACTATTCATCAGTACTATATAGTTGTGCACAAAGTTGCTGCCATTCTTTGCACGCAAAGAATTCTCTTAAGAAGTTCTGTACAAATCTTGATTTACTAAATTCCAGACATCTGACAACTGTACTCTTAGCTGCAGGACCTTCTCTTTTATACGTACTTTACTGCAGGAACAGCAACAATATTTAAAGCACTGCATATATATCACTTATTTAACATTTCAGGAAAAAAAAACCCACCACCTCTATATATGAACATATTTTTTTGTTAAAGCTTTCCCTCCACGAAATTACCATTTTCACAGGACATATCAAAGCAATTCGCACACACTAAGAAACAAAACAAGAGTACATAACCATTAAAATAAAGCTGCTCTCAATTGCATTTGCCAGTATATAAAACCGGTGCATTAGCACCACCACACTCTTTAGTGATTAGGTCAGGTTTTGACAAATGAAAGTTGAATTAAAACTCTGAAAAACCTGTTTACAATGATCCCAGACACAAACCTTGCAAGCTGCAATTCACTGACCTATGTAAACTGATACGGCTTTCAGATAATCTCCCAGTGAATACTATTGCAAAAATCTATAAACACAGATGGCACCAACCAGCATCCTATCTGCAATCTCAACAGAAGATCAAATACAGAAAGTGAATTTATCCTCCCACATCACAGGTGATGTTTTCCAAACAGATTTAAGGGATTATGCCTGGAAGCTGAACTAAGAAGGTTCTGTCACAGCTACCCAAAGTCTCAGCCACCCTGAGAAACTGCACTGCTTGAACAAAGTTTGTTTAAAAAAATATGTGGCTTTTAACAAATAGTGAAACATTCAGTTCAAACCAGCACCAGGTTAGAATTGCTACAATTATCAAGTTGACCATTTCTATCAGCAGTAAACTTATAAAGCACCATAACAAAGAACCCACTTGGGATCAAAAAGAATCCTGCAAGATGAAAAGGCCAACAACCTACAGTCAAACTTTAAAGTAAATATCAATTGTACTATTAAAGCTTATTATATGATTTTATCTACAAAACTTACTGTTATTCATCTGGAACAGAGTGACAGCATTAATACTGTTATTGGTGAATTGTCATAAAAGATGCATGAGAATACACACAATGTATACAATGTCAGGTGTTAGCAAACATGAAGGTCAATTAGTGAACTCTAAAGCTAATTCAAACCCAAGACATTTTCACTGCTAAGATGTTAGATACCATGTATAAAACATGAATCTAACAATACCTCGACAGTCTTTAAAATAAGATGACAATAGCAAGACAAAGTAATTTGAAATTGAGCATCGACACTAGTGACAAAGGAGGCTGTACAGCTGCTTCAGCAATTTTGCTTTGCTCATCTTTTCTGAGCTCTAGAAGCTGTATAAAGGTGAAAAATAAAAGATCTGAAAATCAGCTTAAAGTAAGGCTTCCTTGTGTGTATGGGCTCATTCATTATAATCCTCTCACTGGCTGCAACACAACATGACACTTTCTCCAAGGTATTTTTTCCCCTCTTTCTATACTATTTAATTCCCATGGTTTTTCATTTAGTTTCCATGCTTTCACCATGGGCCTCGAAGAAACACTCAAAGAAAACCCTAACCAACAGCATTTAAACCAATATAAATATTAAATGTTTTAAGAACAAATATTGCTGCAGCAGTCTGCTCATGCAATTATGTCTTGAATATTCTGGATTTACCTTTGAAGAGCTGACATCTAACTTTACTATACAGCTCCTAGCTGAAAAAGATAGTACAATTATGAGGACCGTAAGACAAGGAAAACTGGAGAAATTAATCTTTAGCAGCAGACTGTGATTTTTTTTTCCTGATTGTTTATTACATATAGCAAATCAGAAACTGGATCCTAGAGCACAATGGTCTCTGAATATGTTTTGCTGTGATTTATTTGTGCTCGGTCATGGAAAAGATAATTGCCAAATTGCTACATGTATTCCCTGATTTCAGAACTTCAGATATATTCCTGATCTACTAACACAGACTGGGGACATTTTCAGTCATTTGTCTGCTTTATATTTAATGTAAAATAATTATTTTTCCATTGTGGATTTTGTTGGTTTTGGAATTACCTTCTACAAATTTATCTTCTAGGAAAAGTGATTATTCTCTGATTAACTGATGCTGAAATGCTTATCCATGGTTTATGTCTGACCTCCTAATGTTTAAACATAGGGAGAAACAAAGGTAATTAAAAAAAAGTAAGATCTCAGATCAGCATTAAAATATTTTCAAAAATACATTAATTACTTTCAATAAGATAACATGAAAATTATTGAAACCACTTGGTTTACTCAGAAGACTGTTTAAAAATTAAATAATAGAACTGTTGTTTACACAGCTTTCAGAGTATCTGACCATACCTCCCCAGCAATTTTAAGATAAGTGATAACAACACTTGTTTTTTATCTGGGATTTACAGAGACCCTACATTCAGTTTAATTCCAGTTCATCTGTTTGTAGGAAGATGATTCTGGAAGAACGCGCCCTGTCAGTTCCACATTTCCAGGGCTGATTTTAGGCACCATGAGCCAGGAGAATCCTGTCAATTTTTGTGAAAGCTGGAAAACTAGAAGGGAGAAATAATCTAAGCAAAAATCTTTAGCATCATTTTAACAGACTTGTCAGCTATAATCACATCAGTAACTTCCTCTGCATCAAAGAAAGGGCTCTGGGAGACAGTAATACCTTCCAGTCGCTCTCCACCTCTGCCCTTGTTCAGCACATCCCCTTGTCACAACCACCGCTTCTCTTTTAGTGGGAAGCCCTCCAACTGGTACTGAATGTCTAACAGAGGAGAAGCTTCTGGAACTACAAAAATTTTGATGAATAATAATTGTGTTCTTCACATCACTCAGAAAAATAATGAATTCTCCTTTTCATGTAATTATTTAAATAGCAGTGTCTACACCATACACAATACATTTGGTTTTTTGCCTGGTTCAAGCTATATGGTCACCTGCAGCCCAACCAGGTTCTGCTGACACAATAGCATAGAGCTCTTAATATGTCATTGTCCTACTGCATTACAGAATACCACAAGCAATTTTCACAGCCACAGACCAGAACATGAAAAAAGATCACAGCAATTACTGGCTTCCTTTCAGTCTTTACCAGCAGTATTCCTGATGTAAACTTACCAGCCCTGCACAATCAAGGGTGACTTTAGAAGATGTGGAGGAATATGCTTTGATTAAATAGGTAAAAAAAATGACTACAACACTTTTATACAGAAATGCTAGGTCCAGTTTCCATGACTTACATGCTTAAGAGCAAATGACACACTACTGCTATTTGCCTGACATGTGGGTACATCATCATGCAAGCATTTCCCAGAATGCTTAATAAAAACAGATGATTAACCAAAAAAAAGTAAAGTGGGCAATTTCCTACATACTGATTAAACCCACTCCATGATTGAGACAGAGGAAACTTGTGAAGAAAGTAGTAATGTGATTAAAGCTGGAGTGGCTGCAACCAGCATATGCAATGAAAATCAAGGAATGGTCCCATGAAACTGTGTCTGAGATAAAACCCTCTCATTAACAACTGCTCTGTCTATAACCTGCATTTAACAATAGGTGAACATGGAGAAAATACTCAAGAAGGTGCCAAAGACTAATTGGAGTTATCTTTTTGCAGCATGTTTTATTCATAAAAATTAATTGGAACATTGATTTTAGTGTCACTGACACTTTCTAATAAGCCACTCTGTGCACAGCACATATTTATAGGCCCCGATGAGTTACAGCTCTGTAAGGTTTCTGTGACCAAAGCAAATGCCTGAAAACAAAGCTTTTTGCAGGTGTTGAGCTTGCACAGCCAGAACCACCACAGCACTAGGACAGAGCAAACTTTTTCACTGAGGTATCTGTAGTAGCGCCTAGGAGTGTTCCTCTAAGAAAGCCAAACATTTTAATTAACATATATCATATTTTCTTCTTGATGGGGTCAGCTAGAGCTTCTTAATTTTCAGTTATTCCTAATAACACATATCATCAGGCTGCACTCATTCACAGCGTCTCATCTGCTTACTTGTGGCTCGGTGTACCCTGACTGCGACGGAGCACCCCAGCCACTCTGCCACCAGGTACTGGCAGCGCACGCACTCGTCGGGACACAGCACTGCCAGCCCATGTTGTTTTACCTGACGTTGCTTCAACGCACCCGCAACTTCTGAATTACGGGATCCAATCTCAGCGGTGCGTTACCGAGTTTCTTTGGAGCGACGCCTAAACTACCAACAAGCCTTCACTAGGAACTCGTGCCATCTACTTCTTGCCCTTTCCTGAGGGGCCCTGAGACACAAAGTACACTGACCCCCCGCCTCAAAAACTGAGCCCAGAAAGGCGAAGGGAAGGAAGAACACGTGGGAGATGGGAAGGCGCTAAAGCGAGCTTTGAACCCTGGCTCCCCCAGGCAGCTCGAGGAAACGAGCGGCCCCTGCCCGTCCCCCCACGGGGGAGGCCGCAGGTGCCGCGCCCGCCGAGCGCAGGCCTGGCTCGGGCAGCCCGGCTCCCGCTCCCGCCGCGCTCCCTGTCCCGCACGAAGCCGCCAGGGGAACCCCCCGGCGGGCGGCGCCCCCGGCCTGCCGCCCGCCTCGGGCCCCCCCGTCCGCGCCCCGGCTCCTTACAGCGCTTCCCCGCAGAAACGCAACAGGAGGGAGCGCGGCAGCCCCCCGCCGCCCTCCTCGCGGCGACCGACACCTCGACGGCAACCGCGACCGCTCGGTGGTGCGTACGTGTGCGCGGGGAACCCCCTCCCAGCGCCGCCGGCCCCCGCCCGGTGCCGGGCGGCGAGAGCCGCGCCCCGCCGGGGCTGCCTGCCTGCCGCGCTGGAGGGAGGGAGGGAGGGAGGGAAGCAGCCTGGCGACTCCGGGCGCCCCTGCCGCGTCTCGCCCTGGTTCCCCACCGCCCCGCGGGGAAGAGGCGAGCGGGTGCCCTCCCGCCTCGCCGCTTCCCCGGCGGATCCCGGACGGTTCTCGCGGCGCCACAGCCCCGGCCCCGCCGTTACCTCCGCGCCGTGCCCCGTCTCCCCGCCGCAGCTTCCCGGCTCGTTCTGCGCCTACAGCCCCGGCCCGAGGGAACCCGCAGCCCGGCCGCCGCACGGAGAATGAATGGAATCGCGCCCAGCGGTCCCCGTCCCCCCCCCACCTCCGCCGCCTCAACTTCAGCGCCGCCGCCGGTGCCGCCTCACCTCCGCCGGGCAGTGGCGGCTCCTCCGCGCTGGGGTTCCGCTCCCGCCGCCGCCGCCCCTGGCCCGCGCCCCGCCGGGCTCGCCCTCCCCCGCGCCCGCCGCGAACCATGCACCGAGGGAGGAGGAATGGGATCCCGGCGAGCGCCGACCCGGCCGCCCCCAGCCGGAGGGAGGGAGCCGCGGCGAGGGGCGGGGAGGGACGGGACGCGGCCGCCCTGCCCTACCCAGGACCGGCCCCCTCACACTGACGTCCCTCGCCCTCACGCCGCCGGCAGCGACGGGGTGCCCGTGCCCGGGGAGGGGGAACCCGGGAGCGCGGCCGGCCGGGCGGGAGGCCGGCGAAGGGAAGGAGGCCCCCTCCGGGCCGCTTTGGGCCCCGCCGGCAGCCGCCGCCCCGGGGCGGGCACCCGGCACCTCGGCGACGGGCGGCCTGGTGTGTCCCCCGGTCCGTGTCCCAGCGGGCTGGCCAGAGAGAAGGGTCTCTGGACACAGCCCCAGTAAACGCTGACCCGCCATCCTGGCGGTTTCAATAGCCAACGGCCCTTCATCTGCCTCCTCCAACTGGCAGCGGCCTGCAGGACTGGCGGTGTCAGGCCCGGTATTAACTATTGCACTGCTCACCACAGTTCATCTGCCCCTTCGGACCGAGTCGTGGAGCATGTACTGAATGGAAAGCAGGAATGGTAAACACCAACTCCCCCAGTTTCCAAACATTCCTCTTAGTCTAGACCTGCTGAAAAAAACGCAGTTAATATTTATACAATTTACATTGCAAGAAAATGTCTCAAAAATTGCCTGCAAAGCTTCTGGTTTTGAAACTTTTCCCCTCAGAAGAAATAATTGCCCACCAGTCTCGCTTTAAAATCCCAGTTAACACTCTTCCAGTTTCAAAGCAGCACTCTGATGACCCAGACTTTTCAAGAACTTCGTAATTTTTCAAGTGTCTTAAGATGTCTCATGCTAAGCACATACATGTCTAGTAGCAGCAACACTCATTTAAAGCATCCGCAGAGAAAATTATGGTTGAGGCTTGGACACATCTCCGCCTGCCTCTGCTATTCCCTGATGTTGTGCCCTCATGTAATACACTGATCGTTGCAAGTGGATGACAGGTGCCTAGCTTCATACAGCTTTTCTCGATGTCAGCTTCACTTGCTGGACTGGAACTGGCTGTTGCAATATATAAAACTGGCTGCTAAGCAGGTCAATAAAATAAATCACTCTGGGTATCTCAGAGATATAAATTAAGTGTTCCACCAGTGCAAAATTGATTTGCTGCAGCTAAACGTGCCCTCCTCGTACAAAAGTAACAAGTTCTCTTTTCATAGGTATCAGAACGGTATCTTTCACAAACACTGCATTTACTTGCAGCTATGGTTTTGGGCTGAATCAGTCTTTCACTCTGATGATACAGAGGAATCAGTGGAGGTTGGCCCCGCTGACTGCTTGGGGCTCCAAAGTCTTGACTGTGCAAGGACACACTCCATCTGACTGGGTCCAGTTGCTGGATCTGTGCATTTTGAATTAGTGTCTGCTGCTCAGAAAACCAAGAATCAGAGTTAATGTTTTCATGAGTATGTAGGTTTAGGAGGAAGAAACAAGCACAAAAAAATCAAGAATTATGTTCCTGTGGCAGAAGCATTACAAACATACACAGCTATCTACACTTACTGAAAACAGAACATACGCTTTCATGTCTGATTATTGTCCAGACTTGTATCTGTTTGTTACTTTTCCCCTTTCTTTCTGGACGAATCATCAAATGAAACATTCTAAAAAAGTTTTCTTACAGACATTTTTGTTTGTTCCCATTAAAGACTCTGAAAATTCATTTTCTACAAAATAAGGGTGTCTTTGTAAAGCTGAACTCTCTGTGACCTCTGAGAGCAGCTACTTTAACATACAATAGCAGACAACTCAATAGGCCTGTCCAAAAATAAACATCTCTTTAAAGAATACTTTAACCCTAGAGACTTCACACCGATAGAAGAGTCACAGTACTGCTCTACTGATAATACAAAATTACCATCTATTACAAAATAGATGTATTAATTTTCAAAAAGCTATGAGACCTTTTGCATTCCAGTTTTTAAGCGCACTTTGAGCTAGTCTCTGTAATAGATAGCTATAGATAGTTATACAGGAACAGTTACATAGTCATTGGATAAAGCAATTACTAATGGGAATGATTACACTGGATAATAGGAAAATTATAACTCACAAAACACTATGATAAAGTAACCAATTACAGACTCACAGTATTGCATATAATAATACAAAGGGCAACTCTGACTTAGAACATTATAATTTGGACTATCAGATAGACCAACCCCATCAGGTGCTGTCTTGTCCTCAGCACAGATTGTTACAAATACTCTTTACCATACTACCCTTGATGCAGAAACTTGTGTGGCAAGCTTGGTGCATCAGGTTGTGAGGCTGAATGAGTCCACAAGTTAGAAAAACAGTCACGAGTAGGCAGTTTCTACTAGGAGGTAGGAAGCGGCACTGTGAATCCCCTGATTTGGCCCTGAAGGCCAACGATAGGCACCCAGACAGATCTAAGCATAGCATATCATTTTCTTGATTTGAAATGCTTATTTATCTGGAATGGGTGTGAGGAACTTGGTATTTCCTTCTATCGAAATAGCAAGGTTTTAATGCTAACTAATTACAGTATTGGCTTTGATGTGCAGTTCTAAACATTTTTATTTTGATTATCTGAAATCCAACTGCACAAACAAATAACTCATCACCAGAACTTAACACATATGCATTATCCAAACAGGAAACGGAGATGTCAAACAAGCACACTTTGGATTAAGTAATATATGAGATGGAAAAGATGATATAATGGTTTTTCCTCTTGCTCATAGATCTTCCCAAGCATTACCTTTGTAGGCATTCATTTGTTTAATTTTTCTCTCTAAACATGGTTTACTTACAACCTTAGATAGTAATACCTGACATCATTTTGATCAACCTATTTAAATTCTCTACAGACTGTTAGAATGAAGGATTATTTTACCCTGAAATTTCCTGAAGTTCACCTGAACAAATACAGCCTTGGATGTGGCCCAAAAACATTCTCTGAAGGTTGTAAGAATAGAATATGGACGGGGCAGACAAAACAGGATAGCAGAAAGTACAACCGAAGAGGCTGTGACATCCAAATAACTAGCAAATAACATACAGGTTGGAAAGCAGAACAGACACTATTTGGCTCAAAGTGAAGCTCTTGCTGAGTCTGTGAATAGTCACTGGAAACTATTAAAAATGTTGGAGAAGATACAAAAATGTCTATATGGTGCCTACAAAAAGCTAAAAATTAACAAAGGGAATATCATGTCCGCATACTGCAATTACAAGAAGTAGTTAGACTAAACAGCAAACTTTATAAGCTTCAGATATATTCATATTAGATTTGTTCCCTAATTGTACTTACTTTACTGTGGTTTTTTTAAGTGTCTGCTGTTCCAAAACCTTCTCACTGTGGAAGATTGGAATAAATTTCAATATTCTATTGAAATTAATGGTCTGACTAGAGAAACACATAGGGAAGAATTTTACTGGAGAAAAATAAAGTTGGAAAAAAATGCTAAAATTGGAACTTGTCCTAAGAACTCTAATGAAAATGGAAAGAGAGGAGTTAAGGAGACAAAAAGTAGTGGGAAATATACAAAACAGAGGACTCAACTCTGGAAGAGTCTGAGGGAATTGACTGAGGGCACGGGTGTTATTTTATTGCAGTTTGTTTGTTCTTCTACCCCAAAGAAAAGTAAGCTGAGATAGATCTCTAAGAAAATGTATCTTTCTCATGTAATGCTTGGTTTTGTTTATAGTTTCAGAAATCTTAGTTCATGTAAGCACTTAGTTATGACATCTTATTTTTCAGTATTTCATTCCTCTAGTGTTAACCAGCATATGGTGTTACAGAAAATAATCTGGCCCCTCTATCATCAGTGAAGGTAGGGACAAAAAAAAAAAAAAAAAAAAAAAATTGAAAAGTGGGGAAACCCATCTGTTACAACTTGTTTTACCAAAGCTTGTAGGAACCTTGATCACAGATCATACTCACACTGTACTATAAACAGAAACATAGTCTAAGTAAATCAGACAAAACCCCCAATGCCTAGGCACAGACAAGCAGAAGGATGCTGAGAACTAAATAACTACCACTGATCAGCATTTTTGGCAAAAGTATCCATTACCAATTAAAAAAAAAAAAGCCCCAAATTGATCATCATAAATTGTTTGTAATACAGTGGACACTTTGGAACCAAATGAGAGATGACAAGAGGCTATGCTTAAGCTGAAAAATACATTCAAAATTAGCACCTTACATTGTAGATAATAAAAAAAAGGGTGCGACATCATCCTGTGTGGGTAACAGCAGTATCATATGGAATCTATCAAGCTCAGAGAAAAGGAATTTTATAGTGCAGACCCAAAATGAAGCTTATGTGAGAGTTTTAGCCATGGACAGACAGAAAATGTATTATCTCAAAGTTATTATGCACAGAAGCAATGTACAGTATCTAGACTACCCACATGTGAGGGCCTAGGGAGAGATCAGTGCAGAATGGCAGAGTGCAGAGACGTCTGTAGAGAGAAAGGAAATGCGAGGAAGCTTTGGAAGGAAAGACTGGGAGCTGTCTTTAACCACATGAATTTTGAATTGATAGCTTAATTCCAAAATATCCAGAGAGATATCTTGAGATTTTCACCTCTGTGGGATAAAGAAGTTTAAGGTGACTCAGGAAAGTTAGTTTAATAGCATACAGATTATTTCAATACTAGGAACAAGTAAAGGGAACAAAGGACAGCTGCTTAGAGCTTCCATGGAAAAGTAATGAAGAAACCACTCTTCCAGATATGCAGATCAGTACAAGGCAGCAGTATGCATTCATCAAAATAAAAACAAACTGAAGAAATAAGGTCTGTTAAATCAGAGCATCTCAGACTGAGCTTCCTTTAAAAGGAAGGCAATGAGAAGAAACAAAGGCCTGGGTGTCAAGAGATATCTATTGACCCTGCTTGAGTATGCTGAGGTCTCACAGTACAGCTCTGAATCAAGTTCGGTGTTTTGGGGACAGTAATTGTAAAACTAATTTGAGACTCAGCCAGCGTGGTACCAGCAGGAATCCAGCACTGTATTTTAAGAAGGCTGTAATTGAATGCAGACACTCAGGCTCATTGAAGGGATCCAGATTTATCATTGTGTCTAATCTGTATTTTTGAAACACATATTATTGTAAGTAGTATGGAAAAAAAACCTGTCTAGCCAAATAAATGTTGCCTGACACAACAGCAGTAACAGCTGTTTTATCTCCTTTCACATAATTTCGGGCTCTAGGACAGAGAATATTTTTAAGTGCACTTTGAGACAGTAACTCATGGGAATTAAATTAGCAGTATCCTTTCTACTGAGCAAACCATCTATTAGGTGTAAATACTTAAAGAGGATGGGTTTTAAATATGACATTCATCTATTGAAATTCCCACATTAATATGCAGCTATGCTAATCTACTTCTCTTCTAATGTCTTAAAATTTCATTTCCTAAGAAGTGCTAAGAGAAAACATATATAGTAAAATTATTTAATGATCTTGAGCAGGATACTATGTGTATACTTGAAATGACTCTCTCAACTCACATATCCAGTTGAAATAAGCAACTCTGATATGTTCTTCAAGTACTAGGTTATTTATCACAAATGAGGCATTTTCTAGGACTTTGTCCAAAATATCCTACAGTTATACTGTCTGTGTTACAAATTATAAAAGGAAATAATCTAGTGCTATTTCTAGGAATTATATATCTTAAAAATATTTAATATTTTTCATTCATCAGTACTAACATCATTAGTTAGAAAAATCTCAAAGACTATAACAGTGCCAAGTTTTTTTTTTAAATTAAAACTTGAAGAAATTGCTTAAGAATTGGGAAGATTCAACCAAACTATCCAAAGAAATTAATGAAACAGTGTTCTTACTCCGTAACTCCAGTTCTAGACTAACTGCTTGAAACATTTTTTCAGAATTAAAATGGGCATCCCAATGAGCAATCCTGCACAGGGAATAACTCAACCATGATTACAATAAGGATCCCTAAACTCCATGTGGCATATCAGTGAGACCTGGAGTAGCAAAAATCAAAGCAGTTACAGACATTGGTTACTCCCACTGCCAGTTTGTGCTGCTTTTGAGGTAATTTCCACACATTCCCCACATTCAAGGATGGGAAGTGGATTCCTAGCATATTTTATGCTTATCTGGACGCTCAGGATGTACACACTGACTATGGCATTGCCAGGATGGAAAAAGAGGAAAAAATGATGATGCAGATCGGTTTTTGCTGGATTCCTCTTTGTCTTGTTTGTCCTGTAGACTATCGCATTTCCACACCTTGCACTTTAATAAAGAAGATATAAAGATGCCTTCCAGCCCAGAAGTCTGAACTAGTAGTCTATCCTCATCTTCTTTACTTGTCAGCCATCTGTAATACAGTATTTCAGGATGTTTTTTTAATCCTTTCCCTTTCTGCTTATGTGGCTCTAATTTCACTCTATTTTCCTTTCTGGCTCTTACCACAAATGTGTTGGAACCCTCCCTATTTCTGAGTATGGATAATAGGAAATTATCACATCCATATCCAAAATGAAATTACATAACAGGTTCAATCTATCAGCTTTTTATTTCCAGACGGATTCCAGATGGAATTCTCTTTTACATGTATATGGTTAGATATACTGTCCTGAATCACACTTTCACCTTGATCCTTGTTTCTCTCTCAGAAGCATTTACTTTCTGTTTTGAAGCTTATTGACTGTAAAATCAAATTAGAAAGAATGCAGTCTAGCACTTTTGCCAATTATATATTTTGGTTAAACCAGAACGCCGAAAATAAACAAAACAAAACAAAAAAAGAGAGTTGTTCTACTACTTAATTTTGAGCTTCCTGAGAACTCTTTTTCCACTTGCTTGGACCTTGCCACAGACTATTCCAATATACTCAAGATTCAAAAAATTAATCTTTGGAGGACATACTCTACAAGCCACCTTTGTTAAGAGAATGTATTTCATTTTTCCAGAAGGCAGTTAGCACGTAATATATAATTTTAAAAATAACCTTGAGACAGTTTTACCTGTAAAATACCTGCAACACCCACCAAATAAGAACTGAAAATAATGTTACAGGTTAGAGTAACTCTCTCAAAAACCAGTTTGCAATAGCATTAACGCATACTTCACATCATGTGGGGCTACATCATGTTCACTCTATGGCCTCTCTAGACTGCTAATCTGACATATGTCAGATTAAAGAGATTCAGATGTCCTAAACAGCCTGGGGCCACACAACAGCACGTCTCTTTCAAAGAACAAAAGATGTGCACAGTACATATTGATGTTAATTTGGGGATGATCTTTTAATAGGAAGGATCAAATACAGTCTGTGTGACTTGGAAGAACCTGGATCTTGCTAAAAGAAAAGATATGTAAACTAACTGGAAAATGCTTTTTAAACTGGAATCTTGTATTTCTGGTACGGCCTGTTTGCTGACTCCAGCACCCTCACAGCAGGAGGCTTTTCTCTGTCAATCACTAATCACAATGATGGACTAACGGTTACAGTGTAGCCATTTCCTTGTAACTGAGCAAACGACAGAGCATGGCAATATTAGCTTCCTTGGGACATGGCCAAGTGCTCTGGATTTTAACAGAGAAAATTAATGTGAGATGTACAAAGACGTTTACGCTTGATACTATAAAAAAAGTTTTTAAAATAAGATTTCACTGTGCAGTGCAGCATACAACAACAAATTTAAGACAGTTGGGCTAAACATTAGACGCTTTCAAGGAGCATATACTGAATAAACTTGGAAGAACGAGCAACCATTTGCTTAAAACTAGCAAACTTGATAATTTTACATTGAAGATATAACCCCAGAAGTTGCTCAGAGACCTCAAACAAGGGTCTAGAAAAAAAAAAACAACAAACCAACAAAATTTGTGTCAGCACACTTGCAATTGTTCTGGTACCTAAAGCTGTTAAAGTAATGGAATTCTTTTTTTGGATAATAATATAAAGCCAAGTGAATGCAATAAACTCTTATTTTTTATATAACACATTAAAGTGTTTGTCTTCACATAAAGCATAGTGCTGCATGAATCTGCATCTAAAATATTGTTCCTTTTCATTGAAAAACGGCATTTCTGTAAAGCAATACTCTAACTTTGTATTTCCACTTAATAATAGCTGATATTTATTATTAAGCCACAAAATGTTCATCGAGTGTTTTGGTTTTAAATTCCATGTAATTGAGCTTACTGTTTTTTAGCGATGAAGTGTTGTGCTGACTGGAATGCCAGCTAAAACAAACTTAAAAAATAAGTTTATTGACCGAGAAAACCCTGTTGAAGGAGCTTGATAATCAGGATTTGTGACATTTCCCTGTAGAGAGTATTGTCTTTCTCCAGTTATTCACTGGAAGCTGAACCAATCACTGTTCAATATGCTATCTCTATATCAACTTTAAAAGAATGTGAAAATCAGCCTCAGTAGAAACAGATGAGACCTAAATAGAAGCTTTTGATGGTCTAAAGGTTGAGGATTCTGGACCACAGGCTGCTAAACATTTTTAGGGATCCAGTCCTATGCTAAAATATGTATTTCTCACTACCCTTGGCTTTCCTTTAAGATAAAGACTGGCATTTTCACAGAATCACAGAATCATCTAGGTTGAAAAGGACCTTGAAGATCATCCAGTCCAACCTAACTTAGCACTGACAGTTCCCAACTACACCATATCCCTAAGCACTATGTTGACCCAACTCTTGAACACCTCCAGGGATGGGGACTCCACCACCTCCCTGGGCAACCCATTCCAACGCCTAACAACCCCTTCTGGAGAGAAATGTTTCCTAATATCTAGTCTAAACCTTCCCTGGAGCAACTTGAGGCCACTACCTCTTGTCCTATTGCTTGTTACTTGGTTAAAGAGACTCATCCCCAGCTCTCTGCACCCTCCTTTCAGGGAGCTGTAGAGGGCGATGAGGTCTCCCCTCAGCCGCCTCTTCTCCAGACTAAACACTCCCAGTTCCCTCAGCCGCTCCTCGTACGACCTGTGCTCCAGACCCTGCACCAGCTTCGTTGCCCTTCTCTGGACACGCTCGAGTCATTCAATGTCCTTTGTGTAGTGAGGGGCCCAAAACTGAACACAGGAATCGAGGTGCGGCCTCACCAGTGCCGAGTACAGGGGCAACACTTTCTCTTACCTTATTGCTTATTTACCCTTCGGGTTCATATCTGTGTCTGTTAGTATAGGAGATCTGTTGGAATCTTTAACTCAGGCTTCTCCTTGCCACATTATAAAAACTCAGTATTTGAATCCTTGTCTTAAAATAGGTTGATGGCTCTCATTTTTTACAGCTCTTAAAATTATCTACACTGTAAATACTACTGCACCACCTCACTACAAGGGATGTAAATTTCTCTTCTAAGTCACTCATTTGAATTTGTGTATATTTAGTGGTAGTCCTGCCTTCTGATGAATTAATTGCCTTATCTCTGTGAAATAATCAAATGATCTTGTTCCCGTTTTATGGTCAGTTCTGACTGCAGCATAAAACTTGTTTCCGCAATAGCTATCCTTGTTATAAACAGTTAATTCATGATATCTTGGATCACACACTTACAGGCACTAAAACAGCTTTTATCTCTCAAAGATTCTCTCATGTGCTGAGTGTTGGCAAGTCACACTGCATCTTAACTATTTTGTGTGTAAGTAGAAAACTTTAAACTGCATTTTTATGTTTTTTCATCTCTTGTCTTGGCTTCAGCTGGGATAGAGTTAATTTTTTTCCTGGTAGCTGGTACACTGCTGTGATTGTAGTGTGAAATTTAGTGTGAGAATAATGTTGATAACACAGTGATGTTTTAGCTGTTGCTAAGTAGCACTTACACTAAGTTAAGGATTTTTCAGTTTCCCACCAGGACAGGTGACCTGAACTAGCCAAAGGGATATTCCATACTATAGAATAGCACGCTCAGTGGCTGGGGGGGACAGACTACTGGTTGGTCAGCAGGTGGTGAGCAATTGCACTGTGCATCACTTGTCTTTTCTTGGATTTTATTTCTCTCTCTGTTATATTACTTTTCTTCATTATTATTATTATTGTTAATATTTTATTTTATTTAGTTATTAAACTGTTCTTATCTCAACCCATGAGTCTGGGGTTTTTTTATTCTCCTATCCATCCCACTGGGATTGGGGAGGAGTGAGTGAGTGAGTGGCTGTGTGGTGCTTAGTTGCTGCCTCAGGTTAAACCATGACAATGTGTGTAAGAATTAAATTAGGTTTTCAAAAAGTGATGAATGATCTACATTAAAACACAAATCGAAATGTTTAGCTGGAGATAATATTAATGAAACACTACAGTGATTAGTCCTAGGAATTCATGCTTTTGTTATTTGTACAGATAAGATGGAATCAAAGTAATAGCTTGGAAACACAGTATTTCCATTTAGCTGCAGATGGCACTGATATTGCAAGGACACTGTATTTATCGAGATTAATAAGAAGAAAGAAATAAGAAATGAGAATTAAAATACCACAGCTGATTAAAAGTAAACATTGTTAATAATGGTAATTATAGGGCTAATAAACTCAAGAGTAAAGAGAAAGGAAGACATCAATTACAGAGAAAAATAAGGCACATATTAACCAAGAGTAGGTTGCATAGACATCAGTGCGTGCGTTTCCACCAGTACCAAAACATTCGTAAGGATCTGTAGTAAATAAAGACAATTCTGACATGTAAAGCCAAAATAATAGAAAATGCAGTTTCATTGTATAATGATCTTACTTGGCTATTACCTACACCTTAGGGTTTGGCATCATAGCAAACCAAATTCAGTCATTATACTGTTTATCAGTTGTAGCTCACAAAATAGTAACGTGCTGGCCACCACAAAGAAATAAACCTGGCGAACTATCCCACCGAAACCTTTAAAATACGTGGTTTTGCTAGGTGAGTTAGTTTTAACAAAATGGCAAATTTCAGCTAGTACTACTTCTCTTAAGAGATTTTTTTCCAGCCTTTTCTTATTTGGTAGTTGGGGGACAGTTACACAAGGAAGAGGTAGGCACATTTGCAATGTCACTGAAAGACAAGTAAGCAAACGTTGTATCGTAACATCAAAACTAATTCAGCTGATGAACTTTCCTGGGAGTCACATTTGTTTACAAATTGTTGAAACAGCACTTGGAGAAATTCCTAAAGAAGAAATTTCTAAGTGTAATTTAGAAAACTGAGAAGAATCAGACATCTTTGCTCCGGTAAAGGGAAGCATCATGCTTTGTGAATTCACAGTGTGGCAGTGACACGTGCAGTATGCATGGCCATTCTGAGCACTGTGGGAAGACGGAGATGCAAGGTCATTAAGAAATGTTTTCACACTGCAGTTTCAGACCAAGTACTACACAGTGAAAATTAGGATTAAACCCACTATTAATATACAGAATATATATTCCGGCTTTGGAACAGCAAAGAAAACCAGTCTCCTATGGCAAAGTGCACAGGGTTTCCCAATGATGTAACAGCAACAAAATTAACAAAACCTTAAGCTAAGGGTATGGCAGAAGTTTCTATGTATGTCCTCTTCCTACTGTGTGTATGCCAGTCTTGTGGAGTCACATTTTTGGAACAGTCATCATTTCTAACAAGTTAGATTCTTGTGGTTTTGGCTGTCTGATTTCAGCTGAAACATCTGACTCAGAGCCAAATCATGGTCTTTCTGAAACTGATTGTATGCCAAGTTAAACTGGCCTATGCTCTGCATCAAAACTGCTTCCATAAAGAAAAAAGATGGCTCATTATCATAGAAGACTCTCTTCTAAAGGGAACAGAAGGTCCAATATGCAGACTGGACCCAGTTCTTAGGGAAGTCTGCCGCCTCCCTGGGGCTTGGGTTAAAAATGTGAAAAGAAAGCTTCTTACCCTGGTATGGCCCTTGGATTATTATTCATTATTGATTTTTCAAGTAGTCAGTGATGAAGTTGCAATAAGAAGTTCAAGGACAACCAAGAGAGACTTCAGGGCCTTAGGAAAACCGGTTAAGGGATCAGGAGCACAAGTAATGTTCTCCTTTATGTTCCAGTTGCAGAGAATGTTGAAAGAAGAAACAGGAAGACCCAGCAGATCAATACCTGGCTCCGAGCCTAGTGTCACCTGCAGAATTTTGGCTTTTTTAGTCATAGGTTGGTTTACATGACACCAGGCCAGCTAAAGACATATACGGTACACCTGTATCAAAGGGGAAAAGAATCTTTGCACAGGAGCTAGCAGGCCTCATTGAAAGAGCTTTAAACTAGAGTTGAAGGGGGAAAGGGATAAAACCAGGCTTGCTAGAGGTAAGCCTGGGGGCAGCATGCCAATATTTGAGGAATGGTGTGCTAGTGAAGTCCTTCAATCTGGTATCTCAGTGGAGGTAGGGGATGGAGAACCATGCAGCAGCAAAGACACAGGGGTTAGAAACCACAGAAGTGCCTGAGAATGGCCATGTGGGAATCAGGGCTTCTCCCCCAAGAAAGGTGGCAGGATCAATAGCCCAACTGAAGTGCCTCTACACCAATGCATGAAGCATGAGCAACAAACAGGAAGCCATTGTGCAGCAGGAAAAATACAGTATAGTTGCCATCATGGAAATATGGTCGGATGACTTCCACAACTGGAGTGCTGCGATGGATGGCTATAAACTTCTTCAGAAGGAAGGAGAGGCAGTGGAGTAGTCCTGTATGTTAGGGAGTGTTTTGGTTGTCTAGAGCTTAATGATGGCGATGATAGGGTTTACTGTTCATCAGTAAGAATCACGGGCAAGGCCAACAAGGCAGATATCATGGTG
This sequence comes from Athene noctua, assembly GCF_965140245.1. NCBI lineage: Eukaryota > Metazoa > Chordata > Aves > Strigiformes > Strigidae > Athene > Athene noctua. Next base: position 26,531,272 of record NC_134077.1, on the reverse strand, counting down.
GATGTCTGTTACAGACCACCCAACCAAGATAAAGAGGCAGTCAAAATATTCTATAAGCAGCAGGGAGAAGTCTCACAACTGCTAGCCCTTGTTCTCGTGGGGGACTTCAACAAACTAGATGTCTGCTGGAAATACAATAAGGCAGAGAGAAGACAGTCTAGGAGGTTTCTAGAGTGCATGGAAGATAGCTTCCTGACACAGATGGTGAGGGAGTCAATTAGAGAAGGTGCCCCACTGGGAGCTGTGGTTCGTGAACAGAGAAGGCCATCTTGGGCACAGTGATCACAAAATGATAGTTTTCGGTTCTTGGAGAAGTAAGGAGGGAGGTCAGCAGAACTGCTACTTTGGACTTCCAGAGAGCAGACTTTGGCCTCTTTAGGAGCTTGGTTGATGGAGTCCCTTGGGAGGCCACCTTGAAGAGCAAAGTAATCCAGGAAGGCTGGACATTCTTCAAGAAGGAAGTCTTAAAGGCAAAGGAGCAGGATGTCCCCATGTGCCAAAAGACAAGTTGGTGGGTAAAAAGACCAGCCTGGCTAAACAGAGAACTTTGGCTGGAACTCAGGATAAAACAGTTTATGACCTTTGGAAGAAGGAGCAGGCAACTCAGGAGGACTACAGGGATGTCATGAGGTTATGCAGGGAGGAAATTAAAAGGGCCAAAGCCCAACTAGAACTTAATTTGTCTACTGAAGTAAAAGACCATAATTTGTATAAATAGGGCCTCTCACTACAAAAAACGACATGGAATTACTCAAGCATGTCCAAAGAAGGGTACAAAGCTGGTGCAGGGTCTGGAGGACAAGTCTTATGAGGAGCAGCTGAGGGAACTGGGGGTGTTTAGTCTGGAGAAGAGGAGGCTGAGGGGAGACCTTATCGCCCTTTACAGCTACCTGAGAGGAGGGTGCAGAGAGCTGGGGATGAGTCTCTTTAACCAAGTAACAAGCAATAGGACAAGAGGTAATGGCCTCAAGTTGCGCTGGGCTCAAGTTTAGGCTAGATATTAGGAAGTATTTCTTTCCAGAAGGGGTTGTTAGGCGTTGGAATGGGCTGCCCAGGGTGGGGGTGGAGTCCCCATCCCTGGAGGTGTTCAAGAGTTGGGTCAACATAGCACTGAGGGATATGGTGTAGTTGAGAACTGTCAGTGTTAGGCTGATGATTGGACTAAAGATCTTCAAGGTCTTTTCCAACCTAGATGATTCTGTGATTCTGAGAATCTCCATCCTCTGTTGGATGCAGGGGGAAACATAGTGACAAAGTATGAGGAAAAGGCTGAGGTACTTAATGCCTTTGCCTCAGTCTTTAAAATTAAGACCAGTTACTTCTTCTTGGAGCACTCAGACCCCTGAGCTGGAACATGAGGACAGGGAGCAGAATGAAGCCACCATAATCCAAGGGGAAATGTTTAGCGACCTACTACACCACTTAGGCACACAGGAGTCCATGGAGTCAGATGGGATCCACCCAAGGGTACTGAGGGAGCTGGCGGAAGCACTCACCAAGTCACCTTCCATCATTTATCAGCAGTCCTGGCTAACCAGGAGGTCCCAGTTGACTGAAGGTTAACAAATGTGAAACCCACCTCCAAGAAGGGCTGGAAGGAAGATCCAGGGAACTACAGGTCTGTCAGTGTGACCTCAGTTCTGGGTAAGGTTATGGACCAGAACATCTTGAGTGCTATCACATGGCACATACAGGACAACCAGTGAACAGGCCCGGTCTAAATGGGTTTATGAAAGGCAGGTCCTGCCTGACTAACCTGATCTCCTTCTATGACAAGGTGACCCACCTAGTGGATGAGGGAAAGACTGTGGATGTTTGCCTGGACTTTAGTAAGGCCTTTGACACCGTTTTCCACAGCATTCTCCTGGGGAAACTGGCTGGTCACAGCTTGGATGGGCACATGCTTTGCTGGGTAAAAAGCTGGCTGGATGGCCAGGCCCAAAGAGTTGTGGCCAGTTACAAGTGGTGCTCCCCTGGGCTTGGTATTGGGGCCAGTTTTATTCAATATCTTTATCAATGACCTGGAGGAGGGTATCAAGTGTACCCTCAGTAAGTATGCAGATGATACCAAGTTGGGTGGGAGTGTTGATCTGCTTGAGAGCAGAAGGGCTCTACAAAGAGATCTGGACAGGCTGGATCAATGGGCAGAGGCCACTTGTATGAGGTTCAACAAGGCTAAGTGCCAGGTCCTGCACTTGGGTCACAACAACCCCACACAACGCTACAGGCTTGGGGAAGAGTGGCTGAAGAGCTGCCTGACAGAAAAGGACCTGGGGGTGTTGGTCAATGGCCAGCTGAATATGAGCCAGCAGTGTGCCCAGGTAGCCAAGAAGACCAACAGCATCCTGGCTTGTATCAGAAACAGCGTGGCCAGCAGGACTAGGGAAGTGATCATCCCCCTGTACTCGGCACTGGTGAGGCTGCACCTCGAACACTGTTCAGTTTTGGGCACCTCCCTATAAGAAAAACACTGAGGTGCTGGAGTGTGTTCAAAGAAGGGCAACAAAGCTGATGAGGGTTCTAAAGCACAAGTCTTGTGAGGAGTGGCTGAGGAAACTGGGGTTATTTAGCCTGGAGAAAAGGAGGCTGAGGGGAGATCTTACTGTTCTCTGTAACTACCTGAAAGGAGGTTGTAGAGAGGTGGTGTTGGTCTCTTTTCCCAAATAGCAAGTGATAGGACAAGAGGAAACAGACTGAGATTGTGCCAGGGGAGGTTCAGATTGGCTATTAGGAAAAATTTCTTCACCGACAGATTTATCAAGCATTGGAACAGGCTGCCCAGGAAAGTGGTTGAGTCACCAACTCTGGCGTAGGTGTGGTGCTTAGGGACATGGTTTAGTGGTCAATTTGGCGTTGATAGGTTAATGGTTGGACCTGATAATCTTAAAGGTGTTTTCCAACCTAATTCTGTGATTCTACAATTCTATGATTCTATGACTTCAGGGATCTCAGATAGAGTATATGCAGTAAAATAAGGGTCCTTTTTTCCTCTTTCAAATTAATTAAAGAACTACAATGGCCCTGAACCTCCATTAGTGCTATTATAATCAGAATAAGTTAACCACTCTTTCTCTTAAACAAATAAACAAACAAACAAACAGCAAACAGTCTTTTCATAGAAATAAAATCCAGTGAATAAATATTCTGCAACTCTTAGGTCTACTAGACCATTTAAATGACAGATATCTTCCACTTTTCTTATGTAACTACAGAGGAAGAAGAATTGTAGAGTAACTCGCAGGAATAATCAAGATTTTTCCCCTTGTACTTGAGGAAATCCTGCTTATTACCAAAGAAATGAATGGTCTGTGCCAGAATTCGAGTAAGTGATAATCATGGCTTGAGGCAGAGATCCAAAAACTGAATAAATATGAGATTACACATTTAGGCATTTAATGAATCATCTCCAACACCCTTTGCCCCCAAAATTAGTTTACAATGTAATGATTCTGCACTTAGAAACTGTGAAAGAAAAACAAACATATTAAAGTGTTCAGCTTAAATAACTTGTAAACAATTGAATAAGTAAATCAAAGACATGGGGTAACATGGCTGTGCAGTAAGTGAACTACATTCAGCATCTTTGTACTGCTTTATTTTTCTCTTAATGTTCAAACTAACAAAAGTGAAAGATGTCTTTTTTACCCCATTAGTACACCACTAGAATTTCACTGATTATAATTCACCATCCATTTTCTTCTCTAGTAATTTTATTTGAACTATATAATTAGGATTTCCTGTTGGCTTTTCGGTTTAGTTTTTCTGATTACAGTCTTCCTTTGTTTACAGAGAGCATGCATTTATATCTCTAACATCTTCCAGAACAGTACCAAAAAACCCCTAACAGAGGCAGCGAAGAATGCACAAATGAGTGACCCTTAGACTCCTGAGTCAATAGAGAAAGTTGATACAATCTGCCCTCAACAACAACAGCACATTCTGTCAACTCAGCTGAAGTTGCCAATATCATCACATTTGTGATAGAGATACAACTATGTCTGGAAGATTCCCACAGTCCTGCTAGATTCCTCAAGGGGATTAGCACTTGTCTGATTGCAGTACACAAACAAAGACATTGTTAAAATATCACTGCATCAATCAGGAGGAATTTGGAAACTTTTGAAGTTTAAAAAAAATAAAACAATGGTGTGGGAAAAAGAAGCAGTTACAACAGTTAGGTGCAGTTATGTTCGTCTGATTTAGTTAAATGACACTCTGTGGTGAGAGTTTTATTCTTAGTTTATTGGTAACAAATTTAGAAATAACTTTTTAAAAAAATTAATATCAAAAATTATTTGAAAGTACTTCACCTTTATGTCATATTTTCACATAAGGAAGAAACTAGCAAAATATAAAGGAACATTAATCACCATGAACCATGAATCTCAGGCTCCTAATTAACAGAGTTCAGAGCCTGAGACTGCACTTAGCTACACTACTGCCATGTTCCTTCCTCTCAGCAGCTGATTGTAGAAGGCGATGCACAAAGTCTAAGATGGTGTACCTATTAAGAACAGGGTGTAGTAATTGACAGTACATTCTCTTCTAAATGCCTCTCTGCTTTGTAGGCAATACATAAATTTCAGCTTATAACATTCATGGATAAGAGTGACAATGAACAATACCCACATCATTTCCTATGAGTCATTGTGCTGGAATTTACAGTTGCAACCTCCTTACAGTAAACATACAGAAATGTGCATGCTTTTATTTTGCTGATTTACATCCACAGTTTCTGTCACTGTTTGGGAATGGATCCAAGCTAAATGTCATGTACCAAAGGTGTCAGCTATAGGGATGTACTAACACTCAAGGTGTAAGAATTCACCAATCAGTTGCTATGATTTCCCAAGTAATTTGCAGGAGTGCACTTCCCAGATCTTCTTATGCAAGTCCAGCAAATATCACAGTTTTAATAAATGTTCCAAAAATCAATAGTTCTTCAAAAGCATCTCATACAGATTAGTTGCAGAAATTACTAAGGATGCATGAATACAATACATGGGGATAAAGTGCAGCACATTACCTTGAAAACACGTAGAACTGTAACCAGAGATTCCCTAATACTGCTCTCCTTACTACATCTGTTCCTGCTACAAACAAGTCTTATGGAAGTTTACACAGTTTCAACTGAGTTTGCAGCTCGTGTCATGCTTGATAAGTCTTTCATTGCAAATAATCTGATTTTTTTCAAATAGCACTGAGGTCTTCCAATGAAGTCAGAGGGCATGCTGACACCAGCATGAAATTGAACAAATCCTAAACGTGAACAAGCAGACAATGCAACTGGATATCCTTCTTAGTCCAGAGTCCATGGACTTTGCAATTACCATTGTAATTATTATTGTAATTATCCATCAATTATAGCATCACAGAAAGAGGAATAAACAAAAACAATAGTAGCAAGTAAAACTGTATGGCAGTAACTGCATGTTACAATTCCGTTCTACAACCAATGCAGCTAGTGGTCATCAGATGAGCAGGTTTATGTGCTCTTAGGACAGAAGTGTGCTTGGACAGATACACTGTGCTCACAAAAAAGTCGTCTGTTTTTAAATTGTATAGCTGGCCATAGCCATCACCATATCATGGGCAGAGAGTTAACGAGTCTGTCATCAAGAAATTACACACTGACTAGGGTCGAGTTACTCACTCTGAGCATGAAAAGATCCAATTGTTACTGCTACATAAATATGAAGAAGCATGCCACCACCACATGCTTGCTAGAGACCAGGAAAAAAAAAAAAAAAAAAAAAGTAGAGCTATATCAGCCTCCTAACATAAAGGTCTTGGCTCTTCTATGACTCTTATTATTCCTCAAGAGTTTGGAACAATAGGGCTGAAATAAGAGAAACATGAAAGCATGAATTCTCAGTGAAACATGCATAACTAGACAAGAAGAGAGCAGGAACTGACAAGAGAAAGGCCAGGTCATGAAACTTTCTGTTTGTACATAACAAATCATTAAAGGTGCATGAGGAATTGCAAATACTACATGACTTGAAAATCTGTTCTGCCTTTAATTTTTGGTTTACTGCCTTTGAGAGAAGAGGAATGAGGAGTGTCAGATTACAAAGTGGAATTCCTACTGCTGACCAGAAAACATTGGATTTCCTTGTTCAGACCCTAAGAGAAAGAACAGTAGCCACTGTTACAGCTTTTTAGACTTGATTTCTAAGCAATAACATAAAGCTAAATACGGGTCCATTTTAGAACTATAGAAATCTACCAGATTTACTATGCTGTCTGTCTATATGGCCTTTACTGCTGGTCTACCAAAAGAAAATTCTATCTTAAACATATTTTTTCTTTCTAGGGTTTATAGCTATCCTTTGATCTTTATGAAAAACTCTTCTTTCATTTCTAGGTTTTCAAGGAGAAGAATGAAGAAATAGAGTTTATAACATTTTCAAGGCAATAAATTTTATTAATATTAGTTCCTAATATTAGCAGGTCTGTTTCGAAAATGAAGGTGTATGAATAAATGCATGTTTGGTATCTTTCTCTGGAGTCATATCTAGCTAACATTTATTTTAAAGATAAACACACTATGAAAAACTAAAATAATAATAAATAAGAATAGAGCACTTGTAATATGCATAGACTTAAAACCTGAGAGAACTATTAACTGACAGAGTAAGTTTTCTCTTCTTCCAACAGTGACATAGGGTAACAGTTGTCAGCACCTCAACATCTTCAGATTTCTGTTCAAAATAAGCCCATGATTCCACAATAAACATAACTTTATCAGCAAACAAGAATCAGAGGTTTCCCTGAACTGAGAATATGATTCCAGTTTATATTATAAACAGGAATTGTTAATTCTGCTCTACAGCTGGACTGGGACAGTTCACAAAACAAGCTGGAGCTGACTGCACTCAGGCTGAGTGACCAATATCCTTAACAAACTTGTTCCAAAAGGCTTTGGCACAGCCCTGTCTCTATTGCTCGTAATATCGTCTCCTCTCCCTCTTGTTATATGGACACACAGATGATAATTAATCATTAATGCAGAATCTTCCGAGTGCAGCTCATGGGCAAAGATCTTTCATGAGCACTGCATTTACTTGAAGCTATGGTTCTGAGCGAATTACTCTGATTTTCACTTTGATGATACAGAGGGATCTATGCAGTAACCAGCTCCTAAGAAAACAACGCTCCAAGGGTGCTGCAGTTGTGTGTGCATTTTGGGCTGAGAGTTTTGGAGCTAAACAATACCAGATCTCTGCTACATCTAGAGTTTTGATGATTATCAAATGTATTATAGTCACTTACGGCCTGGCTAATGTTTAGGATGAAACCAAGTGTTCTTAAAACATTTTCTGTTATGCTAATGCACATCAGCAGTACATTTATGCAAAGTACAATGAAAATAAACTACAGATAAAACCAGCACTTGTATATAAAAAGAGGTCATTACTTTATTTAAACATGCCATCAAACAAATGTAATTAAATCACATTAAGTAAAAGGATAGGGGCTGCTATTAAAAAGTCAGCTTTTGCTAGCAGCTTGTGACGCTTACAAATACATTTCTATATGACATGAAAAGAATGGATGTTAAATGATGTTGTTATAGCAGGGTTTCAGTATCATCACTGCTTCTGAAAAAATAGATGCTAATGCACTGAGTGATTTCATCTTGGTATTTAGAATCAGAGACCCAAAATGTGAAATTTAAAAGTACAACAAACTTAGATAAAACAGAAGGTTGCTTTGTTTGGATTTGGGATTTGGATTAGGTTCATACATATTTTATGTCACAAGTTAAACATAAAATGCATAATTCATTGAATAGTACAAAAATCCTCAATAATATTTGTGGGTTAATAATTAGACTCACCTCTTAACACTACACTCAAATCTTTACAGCCAGAAAGATGGCTTCTTGCAATTTTATTTAATGCTATAAACAGAATAAACATTTGCATAGAAAATCTTCCTTTTTTTAAAGAAAATGCTCTTCATTTTCTAGTGGTGGAATAATAATTAAGGAAAATTTTGCTTTTAGGCACTTTTTACTATACCATGGCCTTTTATTAATTACAAATACAGAAAAAGGGTGAATTCTAAAAACTTTTCCATGTAAAACAATGTATATTAAATCCTTGCATATTGTGGGCAGAAAGAATTTCAAAAAAATCCTGTTGTTAACAATTAATTATAAAGGAAAGGACTTTCAGACATCTTATACCTCCTGCATCTAAGAGACAGTCTCTCAATTATTCCCTTCTGTAAATGTTTCTTCAGAGTGGGCTACTTTCTAGGGCAAATATAAACAGAAATGCAATTGTCCTACTCTATTCCCTCCTACATTTTTCATAAGGGATATTTTCATAAGTCTTCTTTCATTATAAATGTGCCAGTTTTTCACTCAGCCAAAGGCTGTGCCATTTCAGCTGTTCTGGATTTTCTTTTAGGTTGAATTTATGGTAAAAGAAAACTATCAGTAAATTCTTAGCTGGGCTTCTCCACTATAGTAGTCTTGGAGCTTTAGCTAGAAGCAGAATAATGGTAATGTATATGTTGTTTTTATCCAATTGTTTAATATACCATGACCATGCCCTCTTCATTATAGAGTAAAGCCAAAACAGAACTGAAAAGGCAGAATGACTTTGTTTCTACAACATGTCACTGCTGGGGCAGGGGTGTGTGACCAGACCAGACTAATAGCCACCTTGGGATTATTTCAGACAGTGCTTCATCAATCAAGTATGACTTGTAAAACAGAGTATTTAAAAACAAAGCAAAGGGGACAAGAATTAAAGTGAAAATTCAGTACATCTGTAAGGACCACCTATAGGGCAGCAGTGTTTTCATGGTTCTTGCGATAGCAGTTATGATTTTCATAGCCTTTTAAAAAGGGTCCTCTTACCACTAATACACAGGGCTGAGGGGAAAAAATGGTGATCCTCCAGAAGTTGACTGTTTTAATGGATAAACCCACACTGGTGAGCAACATCAAGAAAACAGCTTAGAATCCCATAGCAGCTGTGACTGTAATCTGGAGAGACAAAAAAATACATATATTTGTTACAGTGAGTTGAGTCAAATTGGGACTGAGATGTCTGGAGTCTGCTAGATGTGAAGTCAAGCCTCTGACTTAATGCTCCCAACATTAACCTTCTCATCATCCAGAGAGACCCATAAAACTTTTTTTCACAGTAAGGCAGAATAAATGTGAGAGTAACTTAATGGCTCAGATGTCCTTGAATAAGCCATTTCAGAGCTTTCTATTCAATAAAAATTGATGACTCCTACTTCATGAGTACACAATGAAGAAAGGTTCCAACACTCCTGGTTAATAGAGCCATCGAGTGATGTTCCCAGCAGAATTGCAGATCCCATGAAATCATTTGGGCAGGACACAGATGTCCTGATCAAAGTTTTCCATTCATTACCATGGGCTCTATGCCCAAAACTACTCAACAAGCATTGCTGAATACCGAACACAGCTTACTCTGTAAATGTATTCACTGCATTATAACTGCATGTTTGCTTGAAGAAATCAGAAGAATGCATGGCACAAAGCAAGACAGAGCTCTTTTATTTTTATCACTGTCCTGAATGCCAGAATCTGGCAGCCCAGAACTGTGGCTTTGGTATAGTACCTTGTTGTGGCTTTTGAAGACCCGTCCAAACAAGCACTGCATTCCTTAGGTCCAAATCTAGTGATTCTGACTGTACTTTTTTCTAACTATAGACCTGCAGACAAAATATAGTGCCTTTGTTGCTACTGAGTTTAGCCAGAAATTAAGGGATCAACATCCAGTAACTGCTTTGATGATGGCAGCCAACAGTCCCTTTTTTGAAACTTGGCAGCAGATATATCACCAACCTTTCCAATATCTCTCTACTCCACCCCGCAAAACTAACACTCTCAGGAGGGAACACTAACCCAACAAGACCTTAATGTATCACCCTCTTTGCCTCTGCTAACCATGGTATGCAATTACCACAGGGCTGTCACTGAACCCGTCCATGGCTGGATGGCTGACTCACACTGCCTGCTCTGTGCCAAAATGTTTTTACTGTTCCTTGCAGCAGTTCTTCTCGATGTAGATGAGATCACACACACACTGTACAGAACCAGAAGAAGACATGTGAGAGAGCACTGGAATCAGAAAAAGCAGCTTGGGACCCCAGGGAACTCTCTATATCGTATATTTAACCTAGATCTTCCCATATAGCAACCAAACTTGAAACCAAGTCAAGGCCACTGCCTGCAGCTGACAAAGACAGTAAGCTGAAAGAGTTAAAACACTCAATTGGAAATCTACTGGCAAAAGATTTGCTTAAAAACCTCCTCAAATTTAGAACTGCTGGAGTTTTTCCCTCCTTCTAGCAAAAGCATTACTCCCCTGTTACAGAGTGACATGACACTTAAGGTAGGGCTGCAAAGGGGCTGTCAAGGTAAGGGCTGGGCTGTAGAAAGGGTCCTCTGACCCCTCCATCACCTCAGAGCTAAAGTTAGTGTTGCAAGAGAGACACAGCTTCAGGGTGGAGGGGGACCTGCGTTGGGCTGGCAAAGGAGCAGGTAGGTGGGAAAATGAACTCTCCCTTGATGACTGCTACATGTTGAAAATGGTTTCATGTTCCTAGGCTAACCACAGCCCACACCTATGGATAGATTATGGATCACCTTATATTGTTTGACATTATGTATTTTTTCTTTGTTTAGTTTTCTTTCATTTAGACTGTTTGACTTCTGTGTTTTGTGATTCACTTGCCTATTTCTCATTTGAGTTTTCCTGGCCCTAGGATTACAAACATGGCAACACATACAGACAGTGTGTCCTCGTGTGCCAGGCTCCATCACACATACCGTTATCAGTGGCTCTGTCACTATCATCCCTTCCATCAGGACACTTTGCTTAGTCTGCAATAGGGTGGCACTGGTCTAATAGGACCCTGTGTAACCTCAAGCTCATTTACTGCTGCTTAAAGAAAACCTGGAAGACCTTTGGGAATATCCCTAGTAGTCTTACTACCATTAAACCACTTTGTCAGAAAGTAAAATGAGAGCAAATTCACAGAAGCCAACAGGGACTGCTAGTGGAACTTCAAATCCACACAGACCACAAGGGTTTAAACTCTGGGTTCTTCTGTTCAGAGATTCTGAAAAGGATTAAATTCAGAGTTTCATCCAAGCCCCATTTATCAACTTTAGGAAAGCTGGATATATTATTTTCAGGCTGAATATAGGGCCTTTGACTCAAAAGCAGGTCCAGATTCTCTGTTTTGCTTATCTTTTTGTAAACAAACATCTTATTGTAAACAAGCAATGCAAAATGAGTAGCTAGGGTGAGCATTCTTCCTAAACGTTACTTTCCGAAGCTTAAATTATTTCTACAATATAGAAAAGAAGACTTTTTAATTCAAAATGCTCAGACATTTGCTAGTTTAAAAATTAATCTTAACTTGGAAATGGATGAAATGAAGTTTTATTTAGAGAGTTAAAAATGCTTGCATTTTTGAATGTTACTCAAGTAACCACAAAACATATAAAGAATTATTTCCCAATTTGAAACGACTGAACACTATACAACTCTTTGCAGATGCCAACCTAAATGTGTCAGCCAGATGCTTGTTTTTTTCCCTAATCCAGTTAAATTAAAATATTTTATGAAGGACCACCCATGTAAAATAATTAGGAAATAAAAAAAGTAATTATGTGTAGCTCAGCTGAGAAAATAATGAATCACTGGATTTTAAAATATAACAAAAGGAAAAAGAGCATGAATTTGATACCTACAGAAGACAGTGACATGACACAGTCTCTTCTGAGTAGGTTAATTATATAAACTAGAGTATCAGCAAGAATGCAGGCTGTAAGACAGAGAGAAAAGAGAACAAATAAAGGCTCTGCTTACCCCTGAAATAACAATTAGATGTTCTTTAATCTTTTCTAACTTTAGCCAAGGAGCTGACATTGATGGGAAGCTCAAACACATTAATTACTTGAACTTTTACAAGTTAACTAATGTTCCTTTCTTTTCCATGAAATTGGATATCAGCATAAAAAGAACAGTATCTGTATTAAAAATATTATTAACAAAAGTTCCCTTTTTTTGTGGGTAAGCCATCATCTTTCCTCATGTAATATGAGTGCAAATGCTGAATGACACACAGGATTGTAGGGCATAAATTCCCCTCGCCCCCAAGTCCAGTCTCTTGTTATTGTGGCAATAACATCCTATAATTGCTACTATAAACTAAAATGTTATATGTGAGTATTGGCTGAGAACTGTTAGCTTTCCAGTCTTACATGTCTGCTTGTGTAGACAGAGTGCTAAATAAATACGCACTATGAAAAAAACAGCCAAACAGCCAACTCTTTCAAGAGTGAGAGTAATGTAAATTCTACTTGCCTTATATACTGCGGAATGGCTGTCAACTTCTTCATCTGCATTTTGATTGCTAGAATAAAGTAGCCAACACATTCTGAATGAATGAGGAATGGAGTACTAAGCAGATGGAACCTCTGATAGTTGGATGATTTATTTCAGAAAGGCATTTGAAGGCCAACCTGTATCATTAATGAGTAACACACAGAAATAGTTAACTCTTAAAGTTGCACAAGATGATTTGAGACCTTGTTCTTTCAGAATCCCATATTCCAAACCATGTTACTAACTATATGCTACATAAAATTAGGATATGAAATTTAAAGTTGCACTAAACACTGTTATAAATTAGCATAAATCATTACATTGAAATAAAATAAACAAACTGCAACAGTTAGGAAAGGGAACCACAATAAGGTTTTTCTAGAGCTACTAAAGGAAGATCTGAGCTTTGTCAAGGTGATGCAATAGTTTATAAAAAGGTTTTGTTGCTTACATTTTCCATCCCTTGCTGTGGTCAGCAAATAACAGAGCCTGAGCCTCAGTTATAAAGAATCTTCAAAACCTCAAAAGGGAAACACTGCTCATGGTGCATTTGGATCTCTCAAATGTATAGGACAACATACTCTCTAAATTATTTTATGAGCTCATTAAGAAAAAAAACCCGAACACACACACACACACATCAAACAAGGGCTCAGTCCCCTTTGTACAGACTAGTCTAACCTGATTTCATTAATTCATCCATCAATTAACAAGGTTTCTAACTCACAGATTGTCTAATTCAAACTTGTAACTCATGGACCTATAAGCAAAATACTTACCTAGATGATGATGAGAGTGCTCATTCTTCCTCCTCTGCCACGGTGCAGGTCTCCTTTGTATGACACTGGGAAACACAAAAGCCTCAGGAGTCTGGCTGCTGTTGGAGATGCTTCAAAGCCTTTTGGGTAAGATGATCTATTTGTACCTTCCAGCTTGGAAGTTTGGTCTATACTATTTCCATAAGTCAGTGGATTCTGAAGGAACTGCCAGACTATAATAGCAGGGACTATAGCTGCAGGAGACTGCAAGCTTCAGGTGATAATGGCTGCACAATGACCTGTAGCCCTTACTGTGGACAGCCTACATGGTGCTCTCACCTCAACTTAATGGCGCTGTTCCCAACACACATCAGGCCTTTGCATGAGCTGTGTGTTAGCTAAAGTAAGAGCAGGAGTTGAGTGAACATTCACACATAATAGAAAGGAAAGGTTTCATGTGTCTCATGTAATGGAAGGAGGTATGATCAGGCATCAGTTTGGAGACTATCTTTGCAGAAATTCTTTTTGATATTTAAAGATCCTGGTTAGTATGAAAGTTGCTACATGTAGTGTAGTAAGAGCTTCTGTCACAGCATACATACTTTACCAGTGAAAAGTCAAATTACCTGGAAGCAGGTCACAAACAGATGATTCTTTACTTGGTGTCTAGTTAAGCTGGGGAAACATGTGATTGTGTGCATATAAACAGTTTACAAGGTATTATGAGGTCATGCCCAAGGACCCCAATGGAAAGGTTGTGCAACCTCATGGAAGAGAAGAAAAATCACTGATGGCCACTAAATACATAGCTAAATCTCTGAGGTTCTGAGCGATTGTTTAGAAGGTGAGGGACAATCTGAAGAGCTTATCACATATCCTGCTGCAACTGTCTTTCAGACACTGATGGATGAATGGAGAAGGATATTGAACCTTGGTCTAAAACAGCACGCCAAAACATACCCAACCAAACCACAAAGAATATAGGTTTGCTCACTATAGAAGAATTATTTCCTCCCAATCTATATTTCTTCTTTCTCCATCTTCAAGGCTGAAGAGAGTGAATGAAATAGAACAAATACTGAAATAAAAGAATGGAAGTGACAAAGAAAAGAGAGAAACATGAGTCTCTTTGGGAAAAAGACAAAGAGCTAAACAGGGTTCTGGAGAGCTTTGGCTTCATTTGTAAGAAAACATCAAAGTTGGAAAAGGTAAGCTAGATATAAGACAGTATAATGGAGAATCAGCTGTATCAGAAAGCAGGAATTTAAGTTCATTTTTATATACATTTTCAGTTTTCTTAAGTTTCATCTTTTCCATGCTTTATCTTTCTATTTAAAAAAACATAAATTCTGTCAAGTCTGTCTCTTCATGAATCTGTTTGCTAACAATTAGTGCAAGTCTCCTGAGTGAAAACAGGGAAAAGGTGTGCAACATTATAGTGAAATTTATAGGAGCTGGTCTTGGAGCCAGAAACAGGCAATCAGATCCCTGCTTTCTAGAGAGGATAACAGCTAGAGCTCTGCATCCTGAGAACTTGGCAAAGTACACTGAGAAGCAGTACCAGAACACTGGCTAGACTCCAGAGGTCTGAGACATTGAGAGAGCTGGTGGGTTGATCTTGCATCAATTTGATGAGTAACTGAGAAATGTTGCTCAGCCTGTTTTCTTCATGGCTCAGAGCCCACTTCAGGATGAAAACAGTCTCTACTATGGTAATAAACAAAATCTGAGGTGAAAGGGTACTCACCAGGCAGGCAATAAAAGTAAGGTTTTGTTCATCAAAGAATCACCGAATAATTCATGGAGAAAAGGCCCACTGGAGGGCACCTGCTTGTTCCTCACCACTACCACCAAAGCAGGGCCAACATCACGTTCAGTTCAGCTTCAGGGATAGATCACATTGCTCAGGGTCTTTTCCAACCAAGGACTGAACATCTTCAAGGACAGGGATGTCACAGCCTCACAGTTCCCACATTTAACTAACCTCATGACGTGATTTTTTTTTTTTCTTATATTGAATTGGAAATCCATGTGTTCTCTGTGTGGTTCTCATCTTTGTGCACCTCTGAGAAGAGGCTGCCTTCTCTATGCCCTCACAATAGGTAGCAGAAGATAGCAATTTACCCTTTCTCTTTCTTCTGCATAAACTAACCCATTTTTTTAGCCTCCCCCCATTTGCTCTCCTCCTCGTGATCATATTCATGGTGCTCCACTGGACTCACTGCAATTTGTCAATACTTTCTTTGTACAGGGAATCCCAAAATGTGATGCTATCTTCCTGTGCTGAATAGAGGGAAATAAACACTTCCCCTGATGTGCTGGCTACATTAGTAGGTCAGACCATGGAATAGGCTGCCCAGTGAGGAGGTGGAGTCACCATCCCTGCATGTGTTTAAGGGTCATTTAGATGAGATGCTGGGGGATGCGGTGTAGGGGAGAACTTCTAGAGTCGGGCTGATGGTTGGACTCGATGATCCCAAGGGTCTTTTCCAACCTGAATGATTCTATGATTATTGCTTATACGGACCAGCATGTGGTTGGTCTTCTTCACCAAGAGCATGGCAACTCTCATCCTATTTATTGTCCAGGAGGACACCTAGATATTTTCCCCACAAAAACTGCTTTCTATCGGGTCATTGCCCAGTGTGTACTCCTTCATGGGGCTATTCCACCCCAAGTGCAGGACTCTGCCTTTGTTGAACTTCATGAAGTCTGTCAAGATCCCTCTGCCTGACAGCCTTGCACTCAGTTGACCACCATTCTCTAATCCAATAGTGAACAAGGATTGGGGATTTTGCTTTATTTTGGGGTTTTTACCGTGAGAGATTTCCATCCCTTTTCTGAATGAAGGCCCATGTTAAAGGCAAAAATTATTATGTCAACTATTGTAATTTTTTTCTGTTCTTTACAGATACGTAAGAGCTTCCAATAAAATTTGTCTTCTGGACAAACATTAAATCAAAAATAATTTTGGATGTCCCTGCTGCCATAAATCATTGCCACTTTCAAGTAATCTCTTTCAAGGAGGGAGGTAACATTTTATCTTCTGCAGTAAAGATATATTCTGGATGAAGTGTATTCAAACAGCATTTTTATAATTTTACCAACATTTCACATACAACTGTAGGGAAGGAGAGAGTGGGAAAAGACTGAAATAAGATTCCCAACATATTTTAAGAGTGAGAAATACTAAGTTACCCAAAAAGTGAGGTCACAATTAGCAACAGTTTATCAAACAAGGTAGGAAGTATGTGACTAGGACCCTGAGTACATAAACCAGACTCTGTTACAGGGTTGTTTTGCAGGATGCAGTGCTGTGCACTATGCCCAAGGACCCCAAGCCCCAGTTACTGCTGGATCACAGTGGGGATCCTCATCAGGGTAGAAGACAGGCACTGAATGTTTATAATAATACTGAAGCCGTGAGAGCAGTTTTTCCACCACATGAGGATATTTTTCAGACAAATCATTTTTCTCTTCAGGATCACGAACAATATCAAATAGCCAAAGTCTCTTTGTTGGTGGATCGGATGATTGAATCTTTGACTCATTAAACAAAGACGGTGGAGGAAACCAATGACTGCAGCCTGCAGAAACAGGAACAGACCAAAGGTTAATTCTCAGATACAGAGCAGCAGTGTGGAGAAGTAGAGTTATACTGTAATCAATGAATTCACTAGGTTCCTTGAAAAGCCACTGGCCAGTGACTATTGCTGCATTCCCTAATTAAAGCCCAGCACCAGAGTCTCCCTAGTCCAAGGCTACCTATACAGGAGTCCTACTTAAAAAAAAAAGCTGCACATTGGGATTCAAACTTTCATGTCGCTTAAATTAATATAAATTAATTTAATGGACTTTCTTCTGGGATTCAATTATCTTTATGGGTCCCTCCCAATTCGAGATACTCTATGATTCTATGACAGTTTTTCCACTACTGTGAAAATCATTTATATACAAAATATTTGCAAAATGAAAGAATATATTGTTTGAATTTTAGAAGTGCTCCTTCTAGATTTTTGCTGTGATCAAAATCCTGAGAAGTTAGCAGAATAACTAAAATAAATGAAAATACATTAAACAGAATTAAATGGTGTTTGGGGCAGTGGGAGATACGACACACTGTACAGAAAAGAATTTCTCTGTTACCTGGATATCCAGTGAGTAACTTCCATTTTCCATGTCGGATTGCTGCATGAATGGATATATTGAAAAGTGTATCATCCCATGGAGAAGAATTGCTCTGTGGTAAAGATGTCCTGTTGTCAATGCCAAGACCTTAATGAAACAGTAAACCAAGTTAGGTACATTGCATATGCATGAAGTAATTTTTAGAATCTAGCTGGAAAACAAAGCAGTATCATCCATTTATGTTTATGTACTGGATAAATAAGTTGCTATATGTATGTGCAAAGATCTGTGCTGTGACTTAATGGATGTATTTAAATCAGAACTTGAACTGCACCCCAAAAAGTTACTAATGGAAAATGTCACACTGTCGTCCAGATAACCAGACTAATTTTGTATACAGATAGTATATGTGTATCTCATATACCTATATTAAGAATGCTTATGACTGGAATTGTTAAATTTGCTCACACAAGTGCCTGTATCTTTTGCCAGTTAGGAATATAGGATTGAAAGATCTCCTGAATCAATGCTACTACTGTTAATTCTCTTAGATCACCCCAGGGATCAAGTCCCAGGTCCTGACTTGTATCCACACACAGAGTTGTCTCTCTCGACTGAGCTGGCTACAGTCACAGATACCCATATCTGACCCAGCAAGGTACTTCTATGGCATGACATAGTGTGAAGCATGTCTTCACGCTGTCTTTGGTAGTTGCATATGACGTGGCCCAATATCCAGATACTGCAGAAAAATCTGAAGCGTCAACTATGTGCAAACTCCCTCTCAGAAGGAAACTTGAAGCTCTTTATAGGATGGAGCTCAGAAAAAAAATTAACATGCATACACCAGGGATGATCAGGAGACCAATTCTTTACTGAAACGGGGAGGAAGTCTGACAGACACTCCAGGAGCATCCCAACCATCTTGCATATCAGCTTTCATAAACAAGATAGGAGTTTAAGACATAAAATCTAAGAGGTTTATATTAAATGTATCAGCTGATACCTGTTTACCAAAAACATACCAGAAGGCAACTGTATAATCAGACTAGAAACAACATACCAGGAGGTGGAGAGATACAATATTAGAAGTAGAACTAGAGGATTCTAAAAAGAGTAAATTCTGTACATCACAGTGAGGCAAATATACGTCTGATAGAAAACAGCAACAGAAAGTTTAGAAAGGAAATGCTGGGACACAATTTCTCTATTTTTTTATGAAGGTCGTGCTTAGTTGTTATTTTATTACTAGGCTTCACATTTTGATTCAGTTTTTCCGTAATGAGCACTTTGTTTACATACCCAAGTTCCCTGTTTACATCAGACTTGTATAATGTTCCCAGATAAAAAAAGTTATAAAAGGGGACTACTTTTTTAGAGTATGCATACACAGATTGAGGAGGACTCAGCTTATCTTAGATCACAAAGCACTGAAGCTGACGGTAAAAAAACCAAACCCCTATAAAAACAAGGAAAACTTCATAAATAACCCCAAAAGAATCTCTTCTGGAAGATAAATCCCCACAGTCATGTGATATCCATAGCGTATATGGAACAGTTTAAAGATTAATACTGCTTACTTTTCAACATCATTATGTTATGTACTACTCTGTCATACTGTTTGCTACTGGGAATACTCGTCTTTGCCATCTAATTTCTTAAAAAGCATAATGAAAGACATTCAGCAGATCAAAAAACACCACCATGTTTTTTAAACAATACATCTCAAAAATACAATATTAAGGCTTGGTCTAAAGGAAAAATTATGTGAGTCTGCATTTCTGATTTTAAGGTTTAGCATGGAGAATATGTTTCTGATTATTGACCTACATGAAGCCACAGTATTACACAAGACAAATTGCTTTAAATATTTCAAATAAACAGTAGAAAAAATTGTTTGTTCAGATACGCTTTGCAAAATATCCCTAGAATGACATGCATGAGACTTAAAATAAGATTCAAGAAGATAAAATAATTTTTAAAACCTCTTATTTGGCCCAGGTGAAAAAAACCAAACTCCTAAACTAAGAAATGTTTTTACCAGAGGCTGTAGTTGAAGTTTTTTGTTGGAAAATTTCTTGAAGAGAAAAAGTTAAATTCCCTCATGTTGATAAACAGAACTCTGTCAGTCATGTTACCTCACCCATTGCAAGCACTTGTCTTGTCCCAAAGAAATGTACTGTCTATTATTCAGACAAGTGCATTACTCTCCAGGCATTACAGGCTGACATTTATCAGACATATCAGCCATGGAAAAAAGACTGATGGTTGTTGAATGCTCTCTACACGGGATATTTATAGGACTGCCAGTTTATACTTCATTATATGAGCACTGGATGCAGAACAAGGATAAATAAAAATATTGCTTGATATGACTTCTCTTCTGCTCATCATATGACTTCCACATTAAGCTCATGTTCCTCCCTCTGCATTTACCTGATTTTCTCCTTCAGCCCAACTAGGTTTCTACCTCTCCATTCTTCAGTTTCTGCTAGTGCAGGTGAAATGCAAAATGCCTGGGGGAGTCTTCTCCCTCGGCATATGAATTTTACAGGGATCTCTTTTCCAATTTGGCAGACTAAAAAGTCACATTCTTTTTGTTTCATTTGCAAGATAAAACATTCATTCCCATAGCACATAAGCAGTTTTTCTCTGCATCTGTTCTAGATTGTTGGCGTTTTTTTTCTTCTTTTTTTCCATTATGGTTGACCAGGCAGTAACAACAGTCCCATTCAGCAGTCAGAGGACAGATGCCTTATATTGATATGTGTAATCAAGTCTGCCTTCATGTGCCTGCATACTCTCCTTATAGACTTATATATAAAAAATGTGATGGTTTTGCTTGTGCAGCGAGACTGGACATTTTATTTTTCTGACATTTGATCATCAGTGCATCAGTGGCTAATGAAATACTAAAACTTTGTTTTTACCTTAAAAGAAAAATCCCACAGCCTTTGCCGTGAATTTACTTATTTTCAAACAGAAGCCATTGCTTCCTGAAGCCCAGTTTCAGACCCTCACCAGTTGCTATATTTCTTTTTAAATAGTCCCTTGATACAACTTTTAATAGTTAAGAAAGAAGTGAAATTTCATTCAGATATTTATTTTCAAATATTTAATGGTACAATGAATTGATCTAAGTATTTTAGTGTTTTCTTTGGAGTTGTAGGTCACCACATGTATTCAAATAGCTTTTTTATCTCTATAGAAAAACCAAGTCCTTCAGAAAATGTTGCCCTCGGTAAGTGACTTTGGAGTTTATATCCTATTTCAAAACCCTCCTTAGACTAAACAGCCTGAAAAACAGTTTCAGGATCAGATTTTAAAAGAAACTGAGGTGGCCAACTCCCACTACTCACAAAAGCAGTTTATTATTTAAGGACTTTAAAATCCTGGCTCTTTGCCCCTTATGAAAACTTCAGCTTAGTTATTTTATTTCCATTATCATACATTGACTCTATGAACAGATATCTATCCCAAATTAGGATGTAAAAGCCTAAATAATTTTCAGTAGCTAATTTGTATTTTCAAGAGTCCTGATTTTTCAGAAAGCCAATGTCATCAACTCTGAAAAATCTGTGTGAGATCCTTAGAAAGCATCAGTCAAAATATGTTAGATGCGTTTGCAAAAATAATTGCCATTCTGATAATTTGAGTATTCCAGAGCATACTCTTCAGGCAGGATGTGTACACTTACTGTGTAAGTATATAAATAACAACATGAATATGACCAGAGAATACATGGGACTAAGAAGTGAACCATCCTTCAATGCAATAAGCCTTGCTAATGCACAAACATAAGTACAATAAAAAGGAAAGTAATAAACATGGGGGAAAAAAGCCAGTCCTCACTCTGCATACATAAAAGAATATCCTCTGAAGAAGTTATCGTTATTTAGGAAAGAGTTTCCAAAGTTGTAATGAATAGGTAATGTCCAGCAGCAGTCAAGAAAAGCAAATCCAGTATCAGAAGTCACAAGAAATGGGACACTATGCCACCACCTATGCTCTTGTTGTGCCTCACACATGATACTGTGTGGTTTTGGTCCCCATGTTACAAAATGGACACAGAGAAACCATACCAGATACAAAGAGATGTGACAAGTTAGAGTAAACTATGGAACAGGGCTCTACATCCTCAAAAACTGAAAACTGGTGAGGACAGGACAGAGGTCTATGAAATTGTGTAGTCATGACAAGCTGAATAAGGAACAACTGGTCTTTCCTAATAGGGACATCAAATAAATTATGAAGTCACATATTCAAAATATATGATAGTATATACTTCCTTATCACAAATCAAACTCAAGTGTGGAATTCCTTTTCATGGGATGCTGTGGATGCTACAAGTTTATGCAGGCTGAGTGATTAAAAGTGTTCACAAAGTGTAAGAAAATTCCATGAAGGATACTTATATCCAAGTTGACTACCTAAAAATCATGAGCTTCATTAGCTGCAGGTTGTGGGGAGCATGCAAAAGAAGTATATTTATATGCTTGTATTTGTACACTCCTTCCTACACAACTGCTACTCTTGGAATCTGAATAATGAGCTATTTTTGGCCTGATCATACACAAGACGTATTACCAAACAAGTTCCAGTTCAGGAGAAGCCAAATATTTTGTTTACAAAAGAAAGCACCATCTTGAAGCAGATTTATGCAACCCCTTTTAATATATTAATCTCTGTATGTACTGAACTGATACGGTCAAAACTTTCTCAAAAGTATAGAATCATAGAATACCTCAAGTTGGAAAGGGCCTATAAGGATCATCAAGTCCAATTCCATGCTCCTCACAGGACTACCTAAAAATAACCATATGACTAAGAGTGTTGTCCAGATGCTCCTTGAACTCTGACAGGATTCATGTCGTGACCACTTCCCTGGGGAGCCTGTCCCAGCAACAAACCACACTCTCCATGAAGACTCTTTTCCTGATGTCCAACCTGAACTTTCCCTGACACAGCTTCATCCCATCTCCTCGTGTCTGATTGCTGGTCACCAGAGAGAGGATATCAGCACCTCCCCCTCTGCTGCTCCCCTTGAGGAAGTTGTAGGCTGCAGTGAGGTCACCCCTTGGCCTTCTCTTCTCCAAGCTGAAAAACATAAGTGACCTCAGCTGATGCTCCTAAGTCTTGCCCTAGAGGCCTTTCATGGTCTTGGTGAAGATATATGTATATATGATTCAGATTCAGATTTAGATTTAACTGTAGTTTAACAAATATATGAACACCATGAGTAATTTCTAGCATTCCGTCCAGTTTACTTTCAGTGCTGTTCTTAAAAGGAGGAATAGCATGAAGAAATGAGAATATTAATTTGTATTAGCAACAGCTTCCAATGCACAGATCAGTCCGTGTCAGTGCAGACATGTCAGTTATTTGCTTAAGGCTTGTTTTTCACTTATTCCAGAATGTAAATCAAGAGTAAAGTAATGCAAATACTGGATTCACACCAGATTTATAGTACTGTGACTGAGATCAGAATCTGATATCTACATTATTTCCTTCTTTAGTCATACAATTTTAAATCTAAATAAAGCAATTTACAGAAATGTTATAAGTTGACAGGTTTTGCCACAATGAAGAAGTTATTTGGTACATTCAGTCCAGCAGCATGTCCCAAGAAGTAATTAATACCTGATGATTCAAAGTAGAAAAGATAAACTAAAACTGTTTACTTTGCCCAGCAATCTGTTCTTTCACTTCAATTTCTAAGCATAGGGAAGATTATAAAAAATGATGCAATATGCTTAGCCCTGTTTTTTTCCTCCTAGCCTTTCAAAAAAGCTCTCCTGACCTCATTGAGTATCCCATGTGTACTCCTGATTTAATACATCATTTAATTTAGGTGGGTAGTTCTTACAGAGAAAATACTGTCTTCCTATGTATTTTTGCATACACTTACAATAGCCTTCTGCTTAACTCATTAGTTCACCTATCCAACCAGGCAATGTTTTCTGGGAGAAGAAAATAGGAAGAAACATTTCTTCACATTTCTTCCCTGGTGATCAGTGTATGCTTAAGAATCATCATCTATTCCTTGGTTCATACAAGCCTAATTACCAATCAGAAATTGATCTGAAACAAAAAATTACTAATTTATCTGACCACCATGAAAAAGACAAAAATGTCAGAAAATCCATTTATCTTCTGTGTAACTCAAAACCATTTAAATTCTCCTACTACTGCAGTACACCAAAATAACTCCGTGACCCTTTGATGCCTGCAGTGCTACATGGTAATAAAAAAAGAAGGGTTGATCCAGTTTTACTACATTTTACTTCTCTAGATGTCTTACCAGAAGCTCTCTACTCCTCTTCCTGTATGGGGCCTATAAATCCAACTTGTTTATTTTTCTAAGTCTTTTGATGTTCCCAACAGATTTCACTGATATTCTCCGAAATATTTAATATCCAATCAAGAAAAAATACTAAAACCCCCCCGTATTTTCCTAATGCAAGCAAAATAAAAAAATAGCAAAGACAACAAAAAAAAGTCACTGTAACGCAGTACTTGATAGGTAGGTTGGGAAATTCAGATCTGTCAGCATCTTTGTAAATATTTCCTATGACTTGTTTCAATCTTTTGCTTTCTACTTTGAAAAGCAAATATTTTAAGTACCACATAATCACATCTGTAAAAAAAGATTTAAGGATAGTCAATA
The DNA here is from genome assembly GCF_965140245.1 of Athene noctua. Classification (NCBI taxonomy): domain Eukaryota; kingdom Metazoa; phylum Chordata; class Aves; order Strigiformes; family Strigidae; genus Athene; species Athene noctua. The sequence goes on along the minus strand of NC_134077.1, from coordinate 26,507,327 downwards.
CCCATATTGTGTAAACTGGCAAGGTTTAAAAAAACCCCAACAAACAGGTACAACCTGAACTTTTTTTTTTTTAAAGAAAGGCTCCTTCTTTAGGATCAGTCTAAAAGATAAATATGTGGAAATATTTTTCTTAAGAGTATATTCATTTAACCTTCACTATCTAATTTTTAATCATAAAAAGGAAGAAAAACTACAGATTTTCAGTTGAGATTTTACAAAGGGAACATATGGGGAATACATATTCTATATCTATATATGATATTCGCATAGATCTAATAAGCATAGATCAATTACTCTTCTCATTCCTCTAGCTCTTCTTCTTTCTTTCAGTGAGACCAACTCAAGCTATTGGTAGAGACCTAAAATGTTGAGATACAAATAGACAGTACATCTAAAAATAAAATGTGCCTTCAGTCTATGATTAAGATGATGAAAATGATCTATGTTGAGAAGAAGTTTTCTTGGTTGGCAGAGATCAAAGAGCACACAGTTCTCTCTAACATGCTATTTAAACCACAAAATTTAAAGGGTCCAAAACAATACTGCTTGAAGCATGCTGTATTTCTGGCCACTGTGGTCTGCAATACTAGTGTGCAGAGAGGCAATGTTGGGTACTGGAGAGCAATTTCAGAGAAAGACAAAAGAATGTTAATTTATTAATTATTTGGGAGATAGAGACCTGCCCAAAGAGTTAATCTAAACAGCCTATGTGAGTGTCAGATTGACTATGCCTCTACAATTTTCCAGTGTCCCACACAGTAACAAAAACATGCTTTTATAAGCAGCTACATATAATCAGTGCCCTTTACATTCAACACAAGCAAATGAACCTTCTACCTTGGTTTCTTCATAAGTAAAACAAGGACATGAGAAGTTATCTACCTTTTGCAGTATATTTCCCAAAGGGAAAATTTAAAAATATCAGCATTCTCTATAGTTAAACTTCTATTTATGATAATACAATGTAGGAATAGATTCAGTCATATGACAGGGAAAATACAATCACAAAAAGTTCCAAGCTTAATGACAACCTCCTTGATGGAAAAGACTGAAAAGCATGCATTAAGAAAAGCCACAAAACTCAGGGTGAATTAACATTTCAGATGGCTCACATTTTTCCCAGTGAAAATTAGAAACACATCTGAAACAAATAATAAACAGGTGCTACTGCTTTGCAGGTGTAAAGTACATTTATGAGCTTTCAGCCAAAGGAGGAATATCACCAACATTTCCAGCAACACAAGTGTATGTCTACATTACACAACCTGAATGTCTAGTTTGATACCTTGCAGTTTACAATGTATACTGCACAAATGGATTCCCCAGATACTCTCTTAATAACTAAAAATTCTCTATGTAGTTCTCAAGACTTCTGTTTCAGTATAAATCTTGTCTTACTATGCAACATCCCCTATCACTTATTTGGTTAATCCACTCTGATATTTAAATAATATTTAACACATAAATAATGTTTAATACATAACAGGATCCACACAGAACAGAAGTTTATTCCTTCTATCAGATGGCCATCTAGGCCAAGAAACAAAGCAACCATGGGACAAGAGGTAAGATCCCCAAGTGGACAGAAAAGTATGCAATTAAATGGGAAACAAAAAAAGTTTTGATTTCACACTGGAGAGTCTACCATTGGATTCCTAAAGGAACTTGTTCTGGGACCCATATTGTTGAACGTATTCCAAATGACCTCCAAAAAGGGACTGAACAGTGAGATTACAAAGTCTGTGGAGGATGATGATGATAAGTTATTTAAAATTGACTGTAAAGAATGACAGAAGGCCCTTATAAGACTGTGTGAGTAGGCATTAAAACAGGCAATGGTATTTAACATAAATACAGGTAAAGTGATACATGTATGAAGTAATAATCCTGAATTCACACATAAAAACAACGACCTGCATGTCACCCATAATTGTCCAAGAGTAAAAACCTGGGATCATGACAGATCGAGCTAATGCTTTTTCAGAATTATGTCAGCACTGGTCAATGAGTGCAATAAATTATTAGAAAAGGACTTATGAACAAAGCAACAACCTCTATGCAACTGGAAACCTGTGGTCTGGCCTTCCCATTTCAAAAAGAACACAGTACAACTGAAAAGGTTCAGAAACCAGTTGCAAAGTTGGGTGACATGCAATCCCTCATGATTATAATCTTCTGCTAGAGGTACATTCTGTCTAATTAAATTTGTATGTTCTTTGGAACTCCAAGGACCAGGCTGCTTCCATCCCCTGCGTGACCAAATGGTCCCATTTTGTGTGATGTTGAGCCAAATCCAATCAAATAATCAAAACCTTACTGTTTTAATTGACAAGGGACATATCACCGTAACACAGAGTTTGAGTGCTTTCCACTCAGACCTCATGAAGTATCTTGAGTGAAACCACATCACCTTGGGAGTCGATAGTATATTCAGTGCAACTACAGTCTCTACCTGACCTGAATAGACATCACCTAGAATGCGGAACAGCACTACTGTACTGCACATACCCACAGTGAGAAAAATTCAAACATACTAAAACACTGGATGAGACAAATTCTTTACTCAGGAAATGCATCATCTGCTTTTGCTAGTAACAGTCATATTCCAACTGGACTAGATTACATTCTCTGAATAAATATAATCTTGGCTACAACCTCAAATCCAATCACATGCCATTTTTTTTCAATCACCAAAGATGTTTCATGGAAAACCTCCACATTATTCTATCACTCTGTAAAATCTTCTTTTAATAATATCTCAGCCTGTTGCTATCAGAACAGCTAGAACACCTCTCTTTGCTGCTGGTCCCCTGACGCCCTTACCCCTGTGTGATAAAAGAGGTTTCATTTTGTCAGTAGGCACCACATAAACCACAATTGTCACTAAGGCAGTGTTGCAATGAAGTTCTGCTTGTTTGCAAAGACTCTTCAGAGGATCACTGAGAGGGCTCACGTTTTCAGACATATCTCTGCTAAAGGAGGCTGGAGAGACACATACAGAGATACAGGTGTGACAAGAGGCACCCATCATGGGATTCTGTCAGTTATGCCCTCAGTGCAATGAACACCGCCATAACAAGGTTGCTTCTCACAAGAAACTACTGAACCTCAGAAACTAGTGGTTGCAGGAAGGCCACTTTAGGGAACGAAAACTGTCATTCCATGAAGGTAGGCTCTCAAAAGGCTGCGACACTTAGCAATGAGAAGTCTCAAGGGGATAAATGTACAATTTAAAAATGTTTAAGTCTGCAGAGATTACACTCTAAAACATTATGAGTGATTCAAAGTTTCTTTACTTTGTAAAAATGTTTTTATTACAGAGGAGTGAACATTGTATGTCATGGAGTAGAATTCTGCTTAATAGTTGAACCAAACACCGGGAAAAAACCACTCAGCCTTCTTTCACTAGAACTTAAAAGCAATAAACAATAACCAGTATCATTTTCATAGTAAGGCAATGCATATGCCACCCTGCCTCTTCTGATCTGATTAGTAGTCTATTAAAACTACAGAGGAGATCCCCAGACAGAAGTCTGGGACTGATGAACCAAAACCCACTTATATATGAAACCCGAACAGAAAGAGTATTTTCTAGTATGTTCATTATCATCTTTAAAATCAACACACTATTTTAATCATCCAAGAAATCTGTGTTGTATTCACCAGCATTTATATATTGTCAGAAAAATGGTATCATTCTCGTACTGTTTCCATTAAAATAAAACACAGCTTTTGCACATGACAGCTTCTGTTCTAATGTAGATCATTTGACTCTATCATCAGGATCTAATCATTTATTTACATGATGCCCATTAAACAAAAAAGAAAGAAAACGCAAGAAGTTCAAAAATCACAGGTGATTACTGTGGAGTGTTAATAGACACTCCACACTTCTTTGAATCACCTTAGCCTGCTTTTGTGCTACCATAGCAGAAGCAGTAGGTAAAAAACCACAGGATTTCTCAAATATTATGGAACTCCATATAAAAATTATTCTCCTGAAAGCAGTCTTCAACCTCCCAGAAATCTCACCATACGCATGCATGCAACACCTGCATGATTGGCAGGCTCACTGACCCTTGCTAACACTCAACTGTGGAATAGGTCTGTTAGGGCTTGAAAAAACCCACACTGAAATGAATGGGAACGTTTCCATTAATTCCAGGGGCCTCTGGTTCAGACTAGTTAAACATCAGTAGTAACAAACAAGGAATTTATACCCTACCAACTTCCTTGAATCTAACAAACCTAAGTATAAGTTAAGATTTAGAAACCATTTACGTAAACATATTTCTTGATCTTCCCTGCAGCACTGTAACAGCAGAATAAAGGCAGACTTCAAGTAACAGGCACCCAAACACTTGATTCTTTATACAAGCATGCAGCCAGAAAGGGAAACACAAAGTTAAGAAATTAACTGTAACTTCACTGCAGTAAAACTCAGGAAGCCACTGTATAATTTTTCTTTGTGGTCAGTGCTGCTTCCCACAACCACATCTTCTGAACTTTCCTCCAACAGCATTTTTCCAACTGTCCAATAGTTTCCTCCCTAAAGGAGGAAATTCTCAGGTCACATCGAAAGCCCTAGCCAACTGCATGCTATATAAATTAATGTTTGTCCACTAAAGCAATTAGAAACAGATGCCAATTTGATGCTGAACTTACTTAATTTTCAGTAAACTGAAAATAAAGAAAAGGCTCAGACTAGTTAAATGTTTAACTTACATGCATGTTTAATAAAAATAAAATTAAACTGAAAACTAAGGGTTAATTCATATGAGGATGTAACTGACAAAATGAGACATTTTCTCTCCCTTCCAAAAATCTAGCCCAACCTGGAGATATATTACTGGGCTTGAGAGATCCAAATTCACGCCCTGTGTTACCCTGATTGTTACAAAGGGTTTTGAACTGTGATCTCACATCTTTCAGGAGAGATTTGTTCTCAACAGACAGCATGAAACTCTAGGATGGAAGTTTTCTCCATATTTTCCATTTCACATCATACAATACATACAAATATTTTGAGTGACAACACAGAAGATAAGCCCTGAAATTGATCATGGGATATCCAAATGGGTTTCGGTAATTTCACTTTCCACTCATACCAAATTTGTACTTAAAACTTTTAATTTATATAAGAAAATAAGCAAATTTAGTGGGTACACAATTTGAACTATCTTCTAAATTTTAATTCAATGATCTACATGTTTTTCTAGCATCCACAGATCCAAACTATTCTGTAGGCACAGGATGGTTTCCATTTGCAAGTAGTCTGCTCAACAGTTTGAGTTGCAGGCAGTCTACAAATAAATCCAGATTAGGGACACTATACTATACCATAAAAACCAGAATGGTATGTGGGGAAAAAAAAAATCCAGATTTCCTTCATTATTTCCCATTTTGGAAGTAGCTGGATCTGGAGAGAACAGACAGAATGTGGCAGGAAGGTTTAATGTGGGAATATAAGAACATATAAATACCTTTCAGCATATACCATATCTAGTGAAAGCCATTTTAGTAGTTTGAAAAATGTACTTTTCACACTGTTCAGCTGCACATATAATAAAAGCAGTATGAATCTATGGATTGGGTCAGAAATTACACTGGCTTTCCATTCTATTCAAATTTCTTTGCTTTATGTTTTTGGATTAAACACCAACAATCTTTAAGATAAGAATTTTTTCTTCCTAGATATGAGGAAATAATATATTGAACATGGTTCAAGTTTTTAATATGTACACTAGAACACAATGGTTATAGCATTGAGAGCAAAGTAGTACGTTTTTCATTTCCACTGATGAATATTAAACCTTCCACACACTCTGAAAATCGTGACTGTCTCTAATGTAGTAATATAATCTATGCAGACCCTAAAATCTTAAACCAGTCAGATGAATCAACTACTTACCTGCAAGGTAAGACTACATTTTCTAAGAAAATCTTATTGAGAAATAAAAAGCAAAAGAACAAAAGGCATAGTTAATATTTTTACAATTAGGAGACAGACTTAGACCTTATATATCTTCTATTGATAAAGTCTTGTTAAATGTCTCATTTGTTTGTCAAGGATATGGAAACACATGGCTGTTCTCCATATATTTATAAATAGAATTGGAGAGGAAGGAGTATTTCTCTCCCCTACAGTTACAGAAGCATAAAAAGTCTTAGATGCAAGTAGATGATTTCACAGGCAAAACTATCACTTGCCCATGAACAGAAAAATTTGCACTGTGTTTCACACAGATGCATTAGAAATTTTTAGATGGTGCTGTACTGGAAATTAATTTTTAGCATTTATACAATGGAAACTTCATGACAAAAATTACCTTTTGCTAAACTTGACTCTGTGAAGGATCGGTTTGATCCTCTGCAAATTGTCTTAGGTCTTTACTGGTAACTGCTGAACTTCAGCAAATCTTAGTCAATGTACTGTCAAAATGAAAGTAGAGATATCTTCCACAAAACATAGGAAATTTTTAAAGCTTCCTGATTATAATGGATAATGCTATAATTGTCTAGCCTATTCTTTTCTGGGATATATAGTTGGAAGAAACTTCCTTGTATTTTCTCTGAATTAATTCCTACTTCCATGACTGGGATTTTGGGAAAAGATGGAGACATAGGAAGAGGTGGAGAAACAGGCAGGAGAAAATGTTTTGGATACTTATGGTAAAACTCACAACCACCATCATCCACAATAAAGCCAAATTTAGAGCTTACTGCATGTCTCAGAAAATACACATATTTTAAAGTCTTGCTCAACACTTGCTTTATTAGATTTGTAGCTGTTTTACATCCATTGCCAATTTAGTCTTTCTGAGAGAAAATCTACAGGGAAATACAGAAAAAAATACTCTTTTACTACAGGAGAAGTTAAATATCAAAGTTTCAGTGTCTGACTTTAAAATATGAACACGACTCTGAGCCCAAGCAGATTATTTAGACTGTTTTAAGGGAAGTATATATAGGAGTATCTTGCTCGTGAACAGACTGGTTTTGCATAGACATTGTTTGTTGTATATTAACAAACCTATCATCAGGAGCTATTTAGTGCTTCTTAGACTTTTGACTCCTTATGAAGCACCAAAGACAAAAAATCTCATAGAACTCAAAGCTAAAAGTTACAAGATAGCTTTGAATAGCACTGTCTAATTAAGCAGCATTTTCCGTCTTCATCACTAATACCAGAGTTAAACAAGTTCTTCATGATTATTTCTAGGCCTACTGCATTGCTACGGACCACTGTTGTTACTGATTGTCTGTACTACAGAAGACAGACAAGTCTTCTCCCTACCCGAGTGAAAATGTTTTTTGAAAAGGCTCAAAGAGCACCTTCTTCCATCTACACTTTTACTTCCTTACACAGATAAAGTCGATTCATTTTTGCTTTCCTTCTCATTCTTTTAAAGCAAATAGTTTTTCTTTCATGCTTATAACCAATAGAATAAACAAAATATTCTACAGTGTTTCTAAATGATAGCTCAATAGTCAGTCGTAGCCCTTCAAAAATGAAGATTTTTCCATTTTAGTTATTCTGTATGATCTTTGTCTTTGCTCATCCTTACTTATATGGTATTTTTTTAAGTTGCACATGTGCTTGTAGGTCCAATGCCTTAATTAACATAATAGTCTATGAAAATGTGCCAGAAGGAAAGGTAAGCTTACTACAGTCACGCTGAAATGCAGATGGCTCTGTGGGTTAACAAGACCTTTGCATATATGTACTTTTAACTATCTATCTTTTTTTGAACTATGATGTATAGAGCAATTATTTCACCTCAACAAGGAAACTGGAAATGTCAAGGGCTCTTCCAGCCTGTAGTGTGACCATGAATAATTGAAGAAATAAGGGGTTTGCTACTTCACTGAGGAGAGACATTTTGTGACCTTTTGCTGCTTTATGGCAATAATGAGTTTTCTAAAAAACTCTGAGTCTTTCTGTTACTTTGTTACAATAAAAACATTTGAGTAATAGCTGTGACCTTAACCTTGGAAGAATGAATAGAATACTGATCTCCAAGAAACAGATAAGACCTGAGACTGTATAACTTCCTACCTTTACGCTGATGTAACCGACTCACCCAGAGAAGCTCACCTACCTTAATTCACTTAGTTGAATGCTGTGAACATATAAATCCACTACTACCCCTTCTGTTTTCAGTTTTCTCATACTAATGTTTGATTCCAAAGGAAAGATTTATACTAGAGTATCAAACTCGGTCTCCTACCTTTCAAAATGCATAATCTTCTTAATTTCAACAAAGCATACAAAATTACTCTTGTTCTTCTTTCAAAGCATTCACCTTGATTTTACAACAGATTATATCTTTACAAAAAAACACACCACACAAACAATCGACTAAAATCTAGTATTAGTCATGGCAGGAAAATATCCCCATGAACATCAACAGGGCAAAGCATTTATCCAGATTATTACTAAATAAGAACAAACATTAATACAGTCTACAAGGTCAAACCACAAAATGAGAGATAGTATAAGAAAATGCTCAACTTTTGATGGAAAAATAAGAAAAAAAGATCTTTTTTTTTTTTTTCCCAGAAAACAGATTTGAACCGAATGGAATAGTACTTATGAATTATTGAAGACATCAAAAGTCATGCGGAGATGGTCTTATACATGAAATACCAAGACCCCACTTGCATCGCTGTTGTTCAAGGTAAAGAGATCTGAGCAGTGTATAACCTGAGTCTAATATCCTTTGCACAATTAAAACTTTACAGGTTTATAGCACAGAGATATCTCATTTAAAAAATGTAATCTAACATTCATGTCAAGACTAGCATAAAAATATAAAATGTTAGTGTTATGTTCAAATAGGTATTGTATATTATGAAGCATAAAAAATAAGTAGTACTGAGGGATTTCTGAATTCCAGTCATGATACTGGCATTAGACACTTTATCAAGTGACTTAACATTTCTAAATTCTAAAATAGATTATCTACATCCCAAAGGAAACATGGGAATTAATATTTATGAGACCCACCAAACGTGCAATCCCTGTACACTTAGTATTGAATACTGCAGTGATGGATGGTTCACACCGAGATGCGGGAGGGCTAAAAGCCAACACAATGTACAACCACTGTCCAAACTTCCCATCAGCAAGAGCTACACCCCAGAAACTTCATATAGCCAACAGCCAAAAACCCACCACCACTTATCTCTGACATGAATGACAGCAGAGCTGGCTCGAACACTGGTCTCCCATTAGGGAGTGAAGCTGAGCTCTGCCCAAAACTGCCAGACCAGCATGAAAAGCACTGCATGAAGTGGCTGAGGGCCATGCTCAGGGTCATGTTGGCAGCTCCTGCCTTATAAACTTACAGGGGGTCACTGGAATCTATGATTTTCTTGTAATGAAAAGATGACAGAGTCCAGATAGTCAGCAAGCATATGTATAATTTTGCAGAGAAATGGAAATTCAGAGGAGCAAAGAATGTATGTGTCTTTTCTCCCATTCTTCACATTCTCCAATTCCAGCTATTGCTATGTAAGCTCAGTCAGCTAACCATGCTGGTCACCTTTCTGCACACCTTTGACACTGAGAGTGGATTCTGGGTCTTAGCCTGGCACAGAGATGGAGTATATTTATCCCATTCAAAGCCACATAACATATTCATGCATACCTATCCCTTCTGCTGCTACTGAGTAACTCCATTAACAGAGATTATTTTTTCACTTTTTTTTTTTTTAATACTTCTAAGCCAGCTACATAATTCTAAACTTGCTATATCACCAGTAATAAAACTGAGGAAGAAATCACTTCTGGGGAGCAGCCTCAGACATCATCTTTAACCTGGACAATATAAGTAATAAATGAAATCTAAAGGAGCCTAGAGTGTGTATTCCTTAAACAAGATGAATCATTTTTGTATATGTACAGATATAATACATAAAGCTACAGCCATTATAATGCAATTTTAATGGCCATGAATGATACATCAGTTCCAGAACTGTTTTCTCTATTGTAATATATCATATATTCATTCTGCATATAGCAGACCTAGTCCTTTATAAACAATCATTTATTTTGGCAATTAATAGTGCAATATATGAGCTAATGCCTTTTTTCAAATGTCAAGGAGAGCAGTGTAAAGTTTGATTAATCTTGCTCAAGGCAAATAAAAGTTTGGAGAAAAATCACAAAATGTCTTTACAAGTTCTCTGTCTTGGATGTGTGCTTCTATGAATAGATATCTTCAAAATAAATTGACTACAATTAGCAGTCTACAATTTTATTATGCCTTTGAAATTTTAGTTTTTGGTTAAGTCTGGAACTTTAAATGAAGGTAAAAGTTTTTTCAGCCTAAAACAACCCCACCCAGCAACATATGTATTTTGAATACATCTTTAATTTAAAGAAATTAAAATTCTTTTTGAAGATAAAGTGATGCTACACGTGTAGTCTACAAGATCATGTGAAAGTCACTAAATTCATTAATAAATTTAGCAAGTGGAATTAAAAAATAATACAGTGTGTACTGACAGATTTTGATTAACAACTCTGAATTAAAGGGTATATTTCCTTTCACCATGTCATTTAGTCCCGATTCTCAAACTAAAATTGCCTTCTGTGGGATATAAAGTTTCAATACTGCTTCAAGACAGACCATCTAGCAATGACTGTGTGGTCAGAAATATGTTTGGTTTAGCAGTTAGGGGAATTTAGACTTAAATCCAGTTGGTTTTTAATTCAGCTGAATCACCAAAACTTGATGAAATGCCATAAGGCTGTCTAAAAGAAAACAGATCTTTCACAAATGGAAGAGCTGATGTCACCCACACAGCTGCCAAACCATCAACAACTTGACTTTTCTTTTTTAAAGACAAAGTCACAAAAATTGGGCAAAACAATTTTGTTTCTTTTTCCTTCCAACACATGTAAATCAGATTTTTGGTCTATGAAACTTTTAAGTTACTGTATGCATTTTATATGCACTTTCTTAAGCTATACATTACAGAGAAAATGATACTCTGTTTCAACATAATTTTAGCTTTCTGTTTTTAGTTCTCCTATTTTACTACCAAACTCTTAAAATTAACAGAAAATGGAAGACAGTAGATCTTTCATACCAACATCCTGCTTTTTTTATGTAATTGCAAACTCTCTGATAAATTACAAATCTACACTGAGATCCAACAATTGAGACATATATTCATCACTTTTGAAAATAACCAACAGGGTGATGAAGAAACAACCAGAAAGACAAAAGTGATGGCTTTTAGCAAGGAGGGTGAGGAGCAACAAACTCTGAGGAGCCTGGGTCCAGCTCCATCTGCAGAGTTCACCAGACTGGTTTAGCATGAGGTCCAACCAGTGTGATTCTCCACTCCTTTCCCCTGGGGCTCTGGCTCCAGGAGCAGCCAGAGAGAACATGGAGGGTTGGCTCTCCCTCTACCTCCCCACTTCCAACCTCAGGGCCCTCCTCACCCCTGCCTCGTGCTGCCTCCGGCATCCATCAGTCCATTCAATGAGCAGATTCAACTTACGTGACAGAGTAAAACCAAGCCAGCAAGTTGGATCAGTCCATGGAGGTATCTAAGAAGTGCCAGCATGGATGCAAAGTAAGCATCAGGAGTAAGCAGCTGGTAATGGGGAGGGGAGGAAGTGAAGCACATACCCAGCAGAAACTTACTGGATCACTTCATCACATATGGAAGAGAAACCTCAGGGTTTAATTTCAGAGACAACAGAATCAGTCTCACGTTTCCCCCGAAATTCCTTCTAGTCCCATCCTTTGTGCCAGAATGATCACTTGATTATCTAACACACATCCAAAGAAATTTTTTAAAAAATGGGTTATTAAATTCTGAACCAATATCCTGACCTGGCTCATAGCCTGGCTCTGTGAGTGGTTTTGGCGACCTGCGAGAGAGGGGAGTGATGGTGAGGCACTGTGGGAGGCAGGATTTCCTCTATGGTAGCAGAAGCAACTCACACCAGCTTAAACTCCATGAAACTACTGCCTCTGGCTGAAGCTCCCTTGTGGCCTGAGCTGATCTTAGCTGCTGGGTCCTGTGGCCAGTCCCCCCATTGGCCACCAACCACAGACTCCCAAACCGCTCCCAGTCATATAGCTATAGGACAAGTTGATTCAGCTGGCTCATGTGGTAGAAACCTTCCCTACTCTTTCCCCCTGCCACCCAGAGTAGTCTGAAAGCTGATAAGGCAGAACACTCATCTTGTTACCATGTGATTTCCAGAGGGAGGAAAGGATGGGAGAAAGGGAGAGGACAGGCTGGTAATCAGCAATAGCTCACCATCAAACACTGCAACCCACTCCCTCCTCATCCCAGTTTTTGGAGATTACACCCTGTTTTTTCGCTCCACTGACTCCTCCATTACACCACCACAATTGTTGTAGGTCTGCACTGCAAACCAGATCAAGTTCATTAAGAGAAAAGATTGTTTTTAACCCTGACCTCTCCACTGGGCTGCCACAGGTCAGAGGGAGCCTGCAGGCAAAGTTTGCCGTTACAGACAGGGACCTTGTTAATAGCACTGAAGATGACAAATGAGAAATTACAGTCTGAAACACTGCAATATGTTTCAGACCACTGGAAAGGTTTATATTTGAATGAAGAAAGTCTGCCCTCTGAGAGAGGCCAATTACTTGAAAGTGAAATAAGACCTGTCAGCATGTTTTTTGTAAGATAAAACTGCAGACAAACTAGTTCACAGTGTCTTCCCTCTTATACTGTTTAGTATTAACAATAGGAGAGAAGTACAGTACTTTGACACAAGACTACTGCAGAGCTATAGTATTTACCACTGAACATGAGCTTCTGAAAAAGGGTAAGTAGATGATGATCAGTAGATTCATCAGATCTGCTGGAGTAACCCTGGCTGGTGCTTAGAGCTCAAAAACCAGTACTCAGTCTGAGAACTTGAAAAGCTGTATGATGCTACCCCACAAGCGGTAAAGACGCAGGTCAAGGTCAGTTCTAACAGACCACAGCAGCAAAGATGTAGTTAGCACTGTAATCAAGACAGCACATCCTACCTTTAAGTTAACATTCTGCTGAATACTTGGCTGTAACCGTTAAATTTACACTAAATAAATTAATGTATTTTGCATAAGTTTCCCCCTAAGAAATGCTCATTTTGATGTAAAAAATCTGAACAGAACAAACCTTACCTACTTCGGTAAAAAAAAAAAAATCAGTGAATTGCATGAGACATCCCACCATTCATGCTACTTAAAATACACAGTACTAGTTCATTCAGACACAGATGAAGATAAATAAAAATATTATGTTGAACGAATGCAAACGCATTCAAGAGTTCAGGAGCACTGAACCTGCATTGAATACAACAATCACTTAATGCCTATGTATGCACAACTACAACAGTACAGTGTCTTCCTTAATAATAATGTGCTCAGAACTCCCAATTATCCACAACATCCTAGAAGTTTTTCTGGTTATGTCTAACAGTACCTTAAAATTTAATTTCCTCTTTGCTCCTTGACAGTACTCTGCAACCCAAAAGATCTGGCTAATCTCCCAGTCATTATTTTACTTTGTAATTCAATTTCTACGAAAAAGAAAGTATTGGTGTAATTATGAATATTTCAACTGACACAAGTTGATTTAGGTAATGTGCTTTTTTAAGCAGACTACGACAAGGGAAAGATGGGCATAAAGAAGGCCAAAGACTACAGAGGAGGTGAGAAAGAACCCAGCAAAACATATATTTTAGCACTGTAGACAGAAGAGTACTCTTAGAACAGTTAGGACAAAGAAACAATTAACAGTCAAGGAAAGAGTAAGAGTCCAGAGTGAGACAAAATTTATCCCTTTGGTGACAGGAATAATGTATGGACAGTTTAGTTTAAGATGCTTTTTTTAAAAACATGAAGGGAGCCATGATCGTTGAAAATTTGAAAGTACTTGCATATTCCAAGCTTTGTGTCTCCCTAATTTATCCATATCAACATCATCTATATTAATTCTGAACTTAGTACTCAATTTGCAAAAACGAAAAACAGACACTAAGTAGAAATCAGCTGAGTTACATATATATACAGTTACTCCTAATAAATTGCTAAGTAGAAATTTTAATCCTTATATGACAAAGCATAATTTCACTAGCTGGGTCAAAAACAAAATCAAAAATATTAAAACGATTCATTCTGCAAAGCACAAAACCATTCCAACTTCCAGTTAATTTATAAGAAATTGAGCACGTTATGACAATAGATGAAGTACTAAGAAAGCTGGATTTCTTGTCGCCAACAGTGGACTATAAATTAACATGTTCTGTTGCATTAGAAATAGTACGTTAATTAGAAGAACAGTGATCTGAAAAAGCACAGTCTAATGTATATTTTGTCATGTAAAACAGTGATACATCTTGTCAAACCTATCAGAAATACAATTACTTACTCTCAAATCCTTTAAGAATGGTATTATAAAATCAAAACTAGGAAAAATGTAAGGTATACTGATTTAGAGGTCAACTCTACCTGTTCCTGATCAAAAGTGCTATTAAGGGAGAACGCAAAACAAGTGGCACAAAGTAACTTGCCAGAATTATAGCCCTTCGCTGAGAAGAGACAGGGAAATCCTCTATGGAGCATAAAGACATGTGGGTGAAGAGCTATGTTTTTGTTTTTAATGACTGCAGTCTTGAAAGGTACGTAAAAACATTGTCAATTTACAGGTATGCATACCCCCTGCACTGTTCATGATGCTTGAAAGTCATATCTCATCCAGCATAAAAGTACCATTTACATCTTCTGCTCACCTGCCCTGCTCCCTGCCCACATCTCACACAATGCACACAAAAAGTAAAGACATGCTATATGTAGCAGTGAAGTATTACCAGTGTATGGCATCATGGAAGCAATCTAGGGAAGAATTTTCTGAGCTTAGACTCCTGAAAACCTCCTCTGCTCATCCCCCTTCTATTTATATCAGGAGTCTGTCTACTCAAATGTCTCCACTGAGCTCAGCCATGGCAGTTCCCAGAAGGAAAAGATGGTCTCTGAAGTATGCCTGAGAATAGCACATCAGGGCATAATGTCATACAGGAATGCTATGATTCACTGAGCATCCTTTAAATGGATGTTAGAGTAGCCACACCTTAATTCCATCAGTATGTCGGAGTTAATTGCAGGCAGTGCTGTCCAGCCAGCACTAGATAGGCACAATGTTGCTCCTTTTGAGAAAAGCATCACAGAACAAGATGTGCATTGCAGAAAGCCACCTTACCCCTTTTTGTCCCGTTACTACAGCACAATGTGAATCTGTGTGCAGGCAACAGATCACTGTCCCCACTGCATTAGTTTTCCTCTGCCTGGAGTTATTTCTTTATTTAATGAAATACAGAAACACTGTAAAAACACTCAAAAGAACCTGTTCCAATATTCTGTATGAAAAAAATGTCTGCTTGAGGAGTTTGTATTCCTGAGCAAACTAATAATATTGAATCATAAAACAGATGGTGCTTAAAGAGCACTTCATCTGTGACTGAATTGGCAAACTTAAGCTCCAATTCATGTGATTATGGCATTAAAGATCCAATCCACGTGATTATGGAACAAAAGCAATCACAAGGCTTGGAACTTGTCAGCTTCTCACAAACTCAAGTTTTCCATTTGAAAGGTCATATTGTATAGATGTAACGATGCATTAGGGCGAGCAGTTCACTGGGAGCTACCTGCCAACCTGGAGCACTGAAGACTGGGTTTTGTATGGCTTTTTGGCAGCGCACTTCCCCATGCGCTTCAGGCACATGGATGCTCCTCAACATTTCCATGACGCAGAGCACTTTATTCATTACTCAGCAGTGCTCCAGAGCTCTCTGAAACAGGAAGTGCACGTCGGTCACAATTCCGTAAGGACTTAAAGCACCTGGGGGATGATGTTTCTGTACTTTGAAGCTGTTTACTTAAAACAGAAGGCATCTGACTCTATTTTGTTTCACCTAGAAGGAAATATTTCACTTAAGGAAAAGAAGGAGTGTTCGTAAGATAAACTATATGTTTAATAAGACATGCACAATCAATAGCATACTCACATGGGAAGTCATCCACAAACATGGGGTCTATGTTATGCAGCAGTTCCACTCTGGGGGAAGGTCTTCCTTCACTAGGAGAGATTTCAAGACGAAATGTTAATTTCCTTTTAAAGCTCATTAGGATTCTGCATGTTTTATTTTAAGGCTTTTTGTCATCCTAATACAGAATGAGCTCATAACCATAAATGAGCTGCTATCAACTTTAATTTGAATGCTCTTTTCCAGCCTAGTAGCAACAGCTTTTGCCCTTATCAGTCTTCCCTGCCTTCAGTGTGTTCACTGCAATTATTCATAAGTTTACCAAAGCAGGGTTTTACAAAAGTCAACTTTAAAAATCAAATTTTGCCGTGAAAGCTGGCATGGCACTTGCTATGCTCTCTGCATACCTGAATGAGTGCTGAAAGCATTTTGGCTAAGTGCCTCAAAAAACACTAGAGGCATTGGCTATCACTCAAAAAAACCACCTTTGATTTGTAGTTGAGGTCACAAGAATTATTTAGATACTCTGAACATTCTTGTGAGAAAAAAAAAAAAAAATCACCCTTTTTTTCTAGCCATTGGCTACATAGGGATGGTATGGAATGAGCCTCTAAACTTACCCATAAACTTTCTGAATTAAGTAAATCTCAGTCCTAAAAAAAATGAGTAAAAGAAATATAAAGGGTAACACGAGTAGGAAGACATAATTAGAAAAAACCTTGGCTACATCATGACACAATACTATTTTATTATTTCACAGCAAACTGAAACACATCTTTCTAGAAACTTTCAAATAACTTAAATTGTTTTCTTTTCTGTTAAGGTTCTTCACTTAAGACCCAAGGAGTCAACCATGGCCTCTAAACTACTTGACATTAAGAAAAAAAAATCAGGTAGTATCAAACTTAGCGGAAACCTCAGAAATTAATGTTATTTTAATATGTAAAATATATAATTAAACAATATTTGCCTGTAATTTAAAGTTTTCGATAACAACTAATTAAAATGAGTATCATTCTATTCCATTTCTAAACCATTTCTGGATGCTATGCATTTTGACTACAAAATTAACAAGGAGAATTGGATGAAAGATTAAATATGTTCAGATAATACAGTCTTGCAATTAATACAGGTGAAGTACAAGAATTAACCTACAGTGTTAGTAATTCAGTGTATATAAAACTGCCACAAAAATGTTTTTCCCAAAACATGTGTGAAAGCTTAACTCCCTGCCCTCCCCTAGTCTTGATAGCAGTCACACACTTAACTAAGGAATGCCTGGCCTTATTTAACCAAATTTTATCTTGGATTTAATAGACTCATATACTGTCTCTAGGTACTCCATTTACAGCTGTGGTCAAGTGTGCCTTTCGCCATCTGTTCATAGGTAACAGTAACATGAACCAGTTAGCACAAGTTAAACTAGGATGTGAATGACTCTGCAGTAACTTCTTGGGAAGATACTCTTATTTTGCAGTTTCTGAGCTGCTTCTACATTTTTCAGTATCCTTTCAAAAGAAAGCAAACACCAGAGTTATACAAAGTAATCTACCATCAGGGCCAAATACAGAAGAAGTAACTTATTCCCATGTGTTTCTCCTGTTTATATATCTGGTATTCATACAGTACCACAGTAGGTAGAAAGGGAGAACCAAGGATATTCATGCTGTTTGAGCAGACTAGTATTACTATCGTATCATTAAAGGTAATTTCCTTTATGGTTTTTAATCTGGAGGGTGGATACTGTACACTGAACGTGGCTATGAACACTGTTGCACAGCTGGTAGAACACAAAATACAAAGACTTCACCTGCATTAATTTAAGCTTTTCATGCTGCAGTTGTAATTTTTATTGAATCAATTTTTTTCTTGGGATAGAATATTGATATTAATAACTTGGAAATGTGATTTTTATATAATTGTGAGATACACCTCCTGAAGTCTACAGCATTATTTCATTAAGCTCTACAGCACTACTAACTAGTAGTGAACTGCTTGTTCAGTTTGGATGTTACTCCAGTAATGCTGTTGCAAACAACATGGAAGTCTATAACCAGCATGCGTTATTCATAAAACAATAGTCAGAGAAAAGAAGATGGCATTGTACATTGAAGAAAGCAGCTGCCTGACAGAAAAGGGCATCAGGAAGACAGAAACAACGTCCTGGGGAACAAGTAGAGAATTTACACTTGTAGCAGAGTTCTCTTTCCCTGTGCCTAAACTCTGTCCTCCTTCCTATTTACAGAGCTCCATGCTGACCTTAGTCCCTTCCAAAGATACTGTCTCAACTAGAGTCACCTTGGCAGACATTCTGCAAAGCATATTTTACATCAGGAATATGATCTAACAGACAGAATAAGAAAGCAGTAATATTCTCTAGAGAATCCTGCCTTTGTATTTTAGTAGCTTCCAGTGTAACCATAACTTACAATGCTCTAATTTTAGAATATTTATTTTTAGACTCCAATGATACATTACTCCTCTCCCTAAAAATAAGGAACTACTTCTTTTGTCTGGATATTATTCTACATGTCTGACTGACTATTTAATTAAGCAGTTAAAAGGTATTGTTTTCCAAAAAATGTCCTCTGTGTGAGAACATCCTGATGGAAGTGTACAGACTAACTTCAGAGTTGGTACGAGAATCGCTGGTTTATGCTGAGAACATTGCTCTATCTTCTGCTCTGCGAAGTTTTTAAAACATACAGAAAATCTATTACTCTTTAGTGAATGTAAACAAACATCTACATGTGATCTTTCACTTTTTTTTGTTGTTGCTCAATAGGTAGAGGTGTCCTTGGGAAGGAATCCAAGGTTTTTCAGGGTAAATATGTTTACTTTGCACAAAAGCATCCTCAGTGTCACTCAGCAAAACCTGACCCTTTATAACCTTGCCATATATTTTATTTCTTTGGGTCATATCTGTACATGCTTTCCAAAGATAATTATATTTCAAATATGCTGGAAATAAACATTACTCTCAGCTTTAGACTGCTCTTTCTTCAGCTTTAATTTATACCAACACAATGGAAATTTTTTTTCAAATGGGAATTTAATTCCTTAAGTGAATGTAACCATTTGGTACACAAGAATTCAAGTTGATCTTGCCTCATTTACTTCACCCAATCAATTCTGATATTTTCAACATGAAATAAAATTGGAACTTACCCTGCAAAACGTGTAAGTAAAACTTGAAAGACTATGCTTGCTAACAAGCTTTGAAAAAATATTAGTTATTTTATATTAAAGTTATTTTGACTGCAGGGCATCGTTTTGTGACCCTCTGCCAAGGGCACTCATCCCACCCAACCCTGAAGGCAGGCTGGCAGGCACTCCTCTGAGAGCAAAGGCTGCAGCTGTTGCTGGGGTGTCTGCACCATCCACCCCAGCAGTGGCCAATGCCTCTCACTCAGATGGAGCTGCTGAAGGGAGAGGCTGCAGCGCAGACCTCGGACTGCAAGACGGGCCTAGACCTTTCTCCTGGGTCAGGGACAGGCAGCAGGCTGCCTGCTGAAGGTGTGTCAAGCTGGAGGAACTCCTGCAGCAGGCAGCTGAGCTGCAGCAGGCAGTGAGAAGGCCCTGTAGCATCAGGGAGGCTGACAAGGAGTTAGACAGCTGGTTCCAAGCGCCAAACAGCCAAAAACTCTCCCACCAGCACACACGGAGCCAATAATGCAGAAGAATGGAAGCTTGCAAAGGCAAGGACGTGTCAGAGGAAGAGAATTCCCTGGAAGCCTGAGGTTGCAGAACCAATTCACTGCTCTGCAGACTGAAGAGGAAAGACCCATCACATCAGGAGAGATGCTAGAGCTGAGTAAGGCAGCCTGGTCTACTCCCGTGTAACAACCAGTGCAACTAAGAAAAAGCAGTGGGTGATAGTAGTAGGCGACTCTCTTCTAAGAGGTATGGAGGCACCCATATGCTGATTTGATGCACTGTCCAGAGAGGTGTGCTGCTTACTGGGGGCTTGAATCGGACATCACCAAGAGACTACCAATCCTTGTACAGTCCACTGACTATAATCTGCTGCTGTTGTTTAATTTGGACACCAATGATACAGCCAGGAGCAGTCTGAGGAGTATCAAGAAGGATTACAAAGTCCTGGGATCAGCAGTGAGGGACTCTGGAGTGCAGACAGCTTTTTCATCAGTCTTCCTGGTCAAAGGGAAAGGGTTTGAAAGGGCCAGTTGAATCTGTCAAATCAACAAACGGCTACAGGACTGGTGCCACAGCCAGGGGTTCAGCTACTTAGACCACGGGATTCGCTTTAAGAAACCTGGTCTGCTGGGGGCTGATGGGGTCCATCTGTCAGAGAAGGGGAGGAGCCTCTTTGGTCATAGGCTTGCCAAGCCGGTGAAGAGGGCTTTGAACTAAAGTTACCAGCAAAGGGAAACCTTGATCCAACCCACTTGTACCAGTTTGATGGCAGTGTGAGCAATAGATGCCCAGAGACTGCAAAGGGAATATAAGTTAGTGGGAGAGAGCAACACAACGGAATTCCAGACTGTAAGTCAGCTTTATGCTAACTTTAGATGCATGTACGCAAATGCACATAGCATGGGGAACAAACAAAAGGAGTTAGAGATGTGCACACGCCTGCAGAACTATAACCTTATTGGCATCACAGGGACATGGTGAGATGGTTCCTATGACTGCAGTGCTGGAATGGAAGGAGACATGCTTTTTTAAGAAGGACAGACAGGGGAGAAGAGGAGAGGTGTATCCCTCTATTAGTGACCAGTAGGAGCGCATGAAGCTCTGCCTGGAGATGGATGAGAAGCAGACCAAGAGCTTATGAGTCAGGATCAAAGGTGGGGCAGGGACAGGAGGCATTACAGTGTGGGTGTGCAACAGCTCACCTGACCAGGAAGACCAAGCAGATGAGGCCCTCTATAGACAGATAGGAGCAGGCTCATGTTCACAAACCCTGGTCCTCATGGGGACTTCAACCACACCGGTATCTGTTGGAGGGCCAACACAGCAGGGCATAAGCAATCCAAGAGGTTCCTGGAATGTGTTGATAATGATTTCCTTCTCAAAGTGATAGAGCAGCCAACAAGGAAATGTGCTATGCTGGACCTTGTTCTCAACAACAAGGAAGGGTTCATGGGGAGTGTGAAGGTCAAGGGAAGCCTTGGCTGCAGTGACCATGAAATGGCGGATGTCAAGACACTTAGGGCAGTGAGTAGGATGCACAGCAAGCTTGCTACTCTGGACTTCATGAGAGCATGCTTTGGCCCCTTTGGCAGAGTACCATAAGTAAAGCTCCAGAGGGAAGAGGGGCCCAAAAAAGCTGAGTAATATTCAAGGATCACCTCCTCCAAGCTCAGGAGTGATGCCTCCCAACAAGAAGGAAGTCAGGCAAAAATGCCAAGAGGCCTGCATGGATGAACAAGGAGCTACTGGACAAATTCAAACACAAAAATGAAGCCTACAGAGGGTGGAAGCAAAGACAGGGACAAATACAGAGAAACTATTTGAGCTGCCAGGGATCAGGTTAGGAAGACCAAAGCCCTGACAGAGTTATTATCTAGCCAGGAATGTCATGGGCAACAAGAAAACTCTATAGGTATGTTGGTGATAAAAGGAAAACTAAGGAAAATGTGAGCTCTCTCTAGAAGGAAACAGGAGACCTGGTTCCTCTGGATATGGAGAAGGCTGGGGTACTCAAGGACTTTTTTTCCTTCACTGGCAAGGGTTTCAGCCACACTGTCCAAGATGCAGAAGGCAAAGGCGGGGAGTAGAAGAATGAAGAATTGCCCACTTCAGGAGAGGATCAGATTTGAGGCCATCTAAGGAACCTGAAGGGCACAAGTCCATGGGATCTGATGAGATGCATCTGTGGGTCCTGAGAGAACTGGTAGATGAAGTGGCTAAGCCACTATCGATCATATTTGAGGAATTGTGGCAGTTTGGTGAAGTTCCCAGTGACTGGAAATGGGGAAACATAACCCCCATTTTTAAAAAGAAAAAAGGAAGACTTGGGGAACTACAGGCCCATCAGTCTCATCTTTGTGTCCTACAAGATCATGGAGCAGATCCTCCTGGAAAATATGCTAAGGCAAATGGAAAATAAGGAAGTGATTGGTGACAGCCAACATGGCTTCACTAAGGGCAAATCATGCCTGACAAATTTGGTGGCCTTCTACAACAGGGTTACAGCATTGGTGGATAAGGGAAGAGTAACTGACATCATCTGCCTGGACTTGTCCGAAGTATTTGACACTGTCCCGCATGACATTCTTGTCTCTAAATTAAGAAACACGGATTTGATGGATGGACCACTCAGTGCATAAGGAATTCACTGGATGGTCACACTCAAAGAGATGTGTTCAATGGCTCAATGTCCAAGTGGAGAGCAGTGACAAGTGGTGTTCCTCAGGGGTCAGTGTTGGGACAGGTGCTGTTTAACATCTTTGTTGGCAACAAGGACAGTGGGATTGAGTGCACCCTCAGCAAATTTGCCAACAACACCAAGTCAAGTGGTGTGATTGACACGCTGTAAGGAAGGGATGACATTCAGAGGGACCTGGACAGGCTTGAGAGGTGGGCCTGTGCAAACCTCATGAAGTTCAGCAAGGCCAAGTGCAAGGTCCTGCACATGGATCAAGGCAATCCCAAGCACAAATACAGGCTGGGCAATAAATGCATTGAGAGCAGCCCTGTGGGGAAGGACTTGGGGTACTGGTGGATGAAAAACTGAATATGAGTCAGCATTGTGCGCTCACAGCCCAGAAAGCCAACCATACCCTGGGCTGCATCAAGATAAGTGTGGCCAGCAGGCCAAGGGAGGTGATTCTCCCCCTCTATTCTGCTCTCGTGACACCCCATCTGCAGTGCTGTTTTCAGCTCTGGGGCCCCAAACATAAGAAGGACATGGACCTGATGGGGCAGGCCCAGAGGAGGGACACGAGGATGATCAGGGGGCTGGAGCACCTTTCCTATGAGGACAGTCTGAGAGTTGGGGTTGTTCAGCCTGGAGAAGGCTCTGGGGAGACCTTCTATAGTGGTCTTCGAGTACTGAAAGAGGGCTACAGGAAAGCTAGAGAGGAACTTTTTACAAGGGCATGTAGTGATAGGAAAAGGCTTAATGGCTTTCAACTGAAAGAGGGTAGATTTAGATTAGATGTAAGAAATTTAGATTAGATGTAATCAAGAAGTTCTTCACTATGAGGGTGGTGAAGCACTGGAATAGGTTTCCCATAGAAGCCAGGTTGGATCCCAGGAAGGTGTCCCTGCCCATGGCAGGGGGGATGGAACTAGATGATCTTTAAGGTCCCTTCCAACCCAAACCATTCTATGATTATATGATTTTATCCTGAATATCTTAGTGCCTATCATACTGCTTCATGTGCTCTACCATTTGGTTTTCCATTTTTATGTTAATACACAGTAAAATCCTCTTTCTGAGCACAGACAGACTAGATATTCAGTACTGAAAACCAAAATATATCAAAACGATATATCAACCAGGGCAAATTTCTACATAAGGAAAATTATTTCGCCTAGTGTCTCAATTTCAATAGAGTACCAAGCATCTGGAGAACACATGTTTCTTAGAAACACAAATGCCTTTTGAAATACTTGCTTGGAAAAATGCAGTACAGTTTAGATTCCTTAACTAGTTGCATTTTAGTATTTTTATAAAATATATTAGTGATAATATCACTATATTTTCAGAAATAATTTCTAATATGTACATGGTTTTAGAGGTCCCAGCTATATTGTAGTGTTACCTGTGGTAATCTAAGGTATCAGAAAAGCCATCTACTATGATTTACATAGAAGGTTTATACCTGAGATTGGAATGGTCTGATGGATATCTGAAAATGCGTTGGTACAGGGATACTATCCTAAGCTATTTTCAAAAAGAAGTTAGAGACATTAAAGGGAAAGTTAAATTTCATTCCAAAGATACTTAGAGGAAAATGAAGTTTAGGAACTACATGTTCCTGTAGAAAACTTTGGCCTTTCTGCTAAGATTGGTATGAACAGAGAACATCTGGGAAGATCTGTGTGTGGAGACAACAGCATGAACACGCAGCAGCAAAAAGGCTCTCATAACGGCCTGTGTTAATGACATCCAGATTAGCAGGTCATCGAGGCCCCAAAACATCTAGGCCAGTTTCAAAGGACAGGGATATCTGGAGACAAAACAGTGATGGCATCTGGTGACTCATAGAGGTGGGACAGGATAGAGAAGCAGCACCAAAATTGTACATAAAGGCAAGACCAGAACCTGTGCATGGTTGCCAACCTAAGAAGAACCACAGAAGATGCTAGAAGGACTTCATAGCTGGCATCCCTGGACATCTGCATGGTCCTAATATACGGCTAGGATTAGACCCTGGGCCTAACACCTGGTCACAAGCACCATGGTGCCTGGCTGCCAGACAGAAAGCTTGAAAACCCCTTCCCTGCTGCCTGGCTGCTGGGCAGACTTCTTAGGTAAACACCTTCTGGTGAGGGTGTCAGACTGAGTGCAAGTAAAACCTGCTTTATTTCAGTTTCTATTTTAGGTATAACCACCTTCCTCTTCCTTTAAATCTCTCATCGATACAGTGTTCCTACACTAATAACTAATAGGTCAGCAGATCAATCTGGAAACAGAAGAAAAGCTTTTGACTTCAAAGTCCCTGACAAAGAGCTCTAGTACCGTGCAAACTTTTATCTAAGAAATTCAAACAGTGAGAACAGGAACATTACATTTCCTCAGTTTCATGCATTCAGTGAAAGAAACTTAAAAGTATAGCTAGCTAAAAAGAATGCAAAAGAAGGTATTTTTGTTTACAAGAAACATGGGCTCCTGATATCTTTTCATGTCATTTGCTCCTGACAATTAACTTTTTTCTGGTTCTTCAAGTCAAAATTAAGTAGAGAAGGCATGACATCAACAGTTGGATACAAATGTGGTCTTCAGCACTTCTATTTACTACAAGAACTTAATGAGTGTCATGTTACTTCAATTCCTAATTTGGACTACCAATCATCTTAAAATCATGACAGAAGGTTCATTTTGCTCTAGGATTTCAGAATTTACAATTTCAAAATTTACATCTAATTTCTATATTGTTTATAGCATAAACTATATTAAAATTTATATATCTATATATTGTTATTTTCAGCATTATTTATATTACATAAATATAATATTAATAACACATCCTTTGAATACTGATCATTTATTGACAGATATCAAATACTGGAATGGATCCAATATTTTTGTTACTTCTAAGAGTATCTGCATTGTCTCATATATTCTTTTGAATATATAAATCAAGGTTGCAAATTCATAACTTCTTTCCTTTGGATTACACACATAAGAAACAGTAGGCTCAGGATCAAAGTCCACAAAAAGAATCACAAGAAGCATATGCAGCTATTGGTATTAGACTGTATTGAAAAAATACAGATGTAACATGATAATTGGCTATTAATTTCCTTTTTTCAAATGAAGGAGAATCTTAGCAAATTATAATTTCACTCATTATGAGCCATCTGTTCCAAGAAAAGCAACATATTTGAACCTTCCATCAGATGTCACCAAAAGAGCACTGTGCCTTTATTGTTTGCTATCCAATATTCAAGTGACCTTTTGAGTTATGATCATGAAATTTAATACATTCATTTATCCTGATTACATGGGCAAATCATGTGAAATTTGACATTTTGGCTGCAAGGTCAGCCAAAGAGCAGCCTAATAATTTACAAAATCTGACTTTTCTCCTCTCTGGACAGAGGCTGTCCAGTTGGCACAAGTGAAAATATAGGAGGTCACCTATTCCTTAAGAATGACAGTAAACACTGCATTCAGTTCCTCCACAAGTGCCAGGAGCGTGCAGAGGATGCACAGGTGTGCCTATTTTTCATCACATATAATCTTTCTGCTGAAGTAACCTGATCTGAGAAGATCAGTCCATGACAAAGAATATCTGGTTGAAACTGAACCTGAAGAAGGTGAGAATTCTGCTGGTAGCAGGAAGAAAAAGTCTATGGTTTGGGAGTACTCCAGGATCTTGCTGATGCTAAGTTTTCCCACAGTAACACTGGCATGTAAAGCATTTTACTTCCTCTGGCTGGACAGGAGTCTCCATTCCTTCCTGGCAGTTAATGGTCCCTGGTCTCAATTACACACATACTTATCTTCTTCCACTTGGAAGAGAGCCATACAGTACACCTGGGCACAACCCACGAGATCTCTGCAAACTCCAGCTAGTAAAGAAAACAACCCCATAGCTCCTCAGAAACAGAGGCAGTGTTAAAAAAGAAATCAAGCTTATCAGTTTCAAAGTAGGTAATCCTACTAAAGGTACAAACAAAACAATTCTGAACTCAGGATATGGGGTTTGGCTTTTTGGGGAGTGGGTTTGGGTTTTTGTTTTCGTTTTTTACTTCAAAGTCCATATAGGAGATGGAAGGTTCAGCTCTGCCTGCTTTAACTCTATTTCTCATCTCAGTCCCCAACACAAACAACACTCCTGCTCACACTTGTTTAGGAACTAACTCCTGTAATTCACAGTCTAGGATGCTAAGATAAACAAAACTCAGTGTTTATTGTTATGCACTATGTAGAAAACTGCAGAAAATTCAGCAATTGCTATATAAATAGCTGCATTTCTCCTGCAAGCTGGGGTGGGAACACTGAAAAGGTGGCAAAAGCCTGTAATACACCCAATATAATATTGTCTGACTGCTATAAAAAAAGTACAAAGACTATCAAAAGAAACAAAACACTTGCTAGTCCTTCTATTTTGCTTTTGCAGTATTAAACTTTCCATCCTAAATGATTCCTATGCTAATTAAAACTACATTCTAAGACCTACTAAAATAACTATAACTTCCAAGAACACAGACAATAGAATTTAGCCCATCAATTAATACATTAGATGTAACACAGAAGAAACAAAGGAATTTAAACCAATGTCACCATGCAATTTTTGCATGGCTGGACACAGAAGTATAAAATTCTGCAGAAACTCGGGTTTTAAGGACTTCATAATCCATTTTAGTAGAATAAAAGAAAATTAGAATAAAAGATAATCTTTGAAAGATGAAGAACTGACTGAATATATCTCATGATTGAAGATATAGCAAAGGGGCAACATCAGTTTCTTTTGATAGTTCCAGTGAAAAAAATCACCGTTACCAGTTAATGACTATTTAATGTATTCTTTCACATTTTATTCTACTTACTCTGCTGAGCCCAACATTCAGATGTGTCCAGAGCCTCCGGTATACAACATTTGTGATACCATTTTTATTATCCTTTTACAGAGGAAAAATGTATGGGATTTAACTAATTTTTCTTTTAATGCACAGAAGACTCTCCATTATCTGAACTAATGGGGTTTGGGATATCCCAGTTAATCCAGACAGCATGAGAGGTGTACAGACTCAGTAAAAGTCATTAGTTCGGTCTCAGTGTCAACCCAACTGACCTAAGCTGCCTCTTTTTTCCAGCCGTTTAGGCATGTCTGTGATCCTTCCAGCATCTAAGCACCGCGCTCCTGAGCGTTCCAGCTTGCTTAAACCAGGCACAACCTCATGACCTCTCAGGAACCAAGTCAGGTCTACTTTTGTACTCAACCTCACATGTTTTCTGAGACACTAGACAGCATGATACAGACCTGTTCAAATGGTTACACTTTGAGCCAGCCTGACAGGTTCTGTACTGAGCAAACAAACCATCCAAGTGGAATCCATACTCAGTGAGTTCAATGTCTGCGTAGATTTCCCACATGTCCCATTCCAGATGCATACTGCAGAGACACCCAACTGGGCTCTGTAGAGAGCAGGCCTGGGTCTAAAAAATTTACTAACTTGTACTCCATGCTGTGCAAAATCACTTAACATATTTCTGAATCACAGAGCCTTCTTGAAAAAGTATGCCATATTTACCATATTTCTGCATTGTTGTGTCCACACTGATAAATTGAACAGACCAAGTTAAAGCTGTATGGAGGTTTTGCATCCATCACCAGCATTAAATTTGAAACCTGTATAATTCTCTCATGGATAGAAAAATTAACTGCGCTTATACCTTCCCTGTATTTAAGGAAAGGAACACATAATATTTCCCTCCCCAGTTCCCGCTCTGTTCTTTGGCCTGATTAAATTCTTCTTGTACCAGAATGCTGACTCAGTGATTTGACGTGCAAGTTACCTGATAGCTTTCCAAACATTAAAGCCATCCAAAGGCTTAGTGCCATTGGTATGTCCTCTAGCAAGGTGCACCAGTGTTGGCAGCCAGTCAGAGATATGGATGAGTTCATGACTTTCTACACCTTTTTGTTTCAGCAAAGGACTTGCAACAAAGCCTACTCCTCTCACTCCTCCTTCCCAGAGGGTCCATTTTCTTCCTCTCAGTGGCCAGTTATTCCCACCTGCCAAAGTCTGTCCTCCATTATCTGGAAAACAAGTAATTAAAGGGAATTATTGGTAAGAAAGAAATAGAACAATCTTCCCTACAACATTTATTCATCCATTGGAAAAAATATTTTCACAACATAGGTGTGTCATGCAAGTACTTACATAATGCTGTTAAAAGTTCATAGAGTATGTCGCATGTTCAGAGCATATAACAAACTTACTTTAATTCCTGTCAGTCTTACAAGTTACTACAATGAAAAGGTATTGCTAGGCAGAAATGATACCATATTATAAGCCAGTGATTTAGAAAGACTTTGTTAAGAACCATCTCTGATATTGATTCTAAATATCATTAGACATCCAAAGTTTCCAGAATCAAAGATTTTAAAATTTCAGTTCCAACGACTTTACAGACCACAAGAAGAGTTATTCTGTATAAACTGTTATTCCATTGTCAGGATAATACCCGTACTCCTAGTTTAGAACCATTTTTTCCTAGATTTTTAGGCAGCCACATTGATTTGTCATGTCGCACAAACCAGACAGTCTCTCAGGCAGAAGGAGAAAGCCCTAACGAGTTGAAACTAGTTAAAATAGCTGAAGCAGTGTGGAAATATACTGGATTTATTGTGTTTGGTGAAAAATATAAGGTTACAGAAAAGCTGAACCATGACTACAGTAACTCAGAAATATCTGAATGAATTAGAGATAGCTCATGTAGCTCTTTTTTAACTCTCTCCGAGTTAAGCAGCTTCCACACAGAATAAGATTCAGGTTCCTAAAGTTAACAGATTTAATGAGTCTTTGAAGTTACTTTTAGTACTACCGTACAGTTGTTCTTGTTCAAACGAGTTGTAATGATCTCGGAAGTTATTACACTTCTTTGAAGTGTAATTTTTCTGGATTTTAATGAGGTTAAAATGATTTCAAATAGGAGTTCTTGAACCGGCATTCAGTATAATTTGACATGTTGATACTGTATTTTCTGATTAAAAACCAGGAATTTAAGGGAAGAAACAAGAAGTACATCTCCAACACCTTACAGATGAACTTTATTGTAACCACACCACAACAAAATGATCTCACTTCTGTTTCATTACTTAGGGATCAATATAAACCCCCACTGTGAACATCCTTCTACTGCACACAGAAGACCCTTTCTGTTCTACCAAGGAATAAACTAGTGCATGCCTCTGTGGAAGTCTGAGCTAAATAAAGTACTTGGAAAAAATACCATTATTTGAAAAGTGTAAGTGTTCTGTGGCCCAACTAGCTTCCAGCAGGGCTGCTTGTGTGTCTCGCACTCTTACGTTAAAAATAAAGAAAGAGCTTTATTGTCTTCAATATGAAATGCAAGCAATAAAATACTAGCTACCAATATTTCTCACACAACAGTGCTGAGCACTGAGATCTGAGAATGTAGGCAATTGCCAGTTACCCAAAAAAAAAAAAAAAAAAAAAATCAGTTTCAACAATTCTTTCTGCTCTTAGTGTAAACAGGAATTCCTGTCAGGAATACTCACAGGACAAAGCTTTCAGTAGCTTTTAGCCTTTGTTGGCCTTAAAATAAAAGGTAACTTATCTACACTATATTAGAGCACAGCTTAGACATACAGCAGGATCAGATCTTAAGTACTTTAGATATCTTCTTCATATCACAGGCTACTTACTGTCCATATCAGTTTAATAATGACATGACAAGTTTATGACATGACATAAACATGAGATTTCTTCTTAGTCCTAAATACCAGCAACAAAGTAGCAAGGAAATTATAGAAGCAGACTATTTTTTAAAAAAATAGAGAGATAAAGTGTGCATTTTCTGGTTACAGACTTATCTTTGTTATACTTAACTTTTTCTTTACTTACTGTAGCTGAGTTGAAGACATTCAGTTTCCAGTTTCATTATAAATAAATTACCTGAGACAAGGAGTCTATCTAACATATAACCTGTAAAAACTTGTGTGTAACATCAGCATTCAGATATAGTAGACTAAGTTTAAAAAGCTACCAGGCAATGACATAGTGAGGGGATGTTTGGCTACATCCTTAATTTGTGGAAGTACAGCCATTCTTGTGTTCTCCCAAAAAAGTTATTCCTTACTAACTCCTCATGCTACTTTTACTTTCAGCAAAGTATCTCAGATATGGAACAAACTCCAAAGTCCATATGGAAACTCCCACTAGTTTAAAACACATGCTTAATATCCACTTAGGTAAGAGACAAACAGGATCATTGTTGCTTCATGTTCTACACTGGCTTCATATCCAGTTCTAAATTCACTTCAAAACATATCTCCTGAATGATTTATCATCCATTTTTGCAACTCTTTCTCTCTGTGACTCATCCTAATATCTAATCTCAGCAGAGAGTCTCCAGAGCAAAGCTTTTGGAATCAAGGTACCTACAACTAGAGGCCCTGGTTTATAACATTTCCTGTTATTAAAGCTTCAGCCTTGCTACTTCAGCTGAAAATGCAAGCCTCCCCCAAGCATGATACTTCAATTATCTCTTTCCTGAAGACAAACATCAAATATGATTTTCATTAAAAATAATAGTGAAATCATCTGGAAAATGTAGTTAGCATATTTTTCCTATCTGTAAGAATAATATTTGTATTTACATCTATATAATTTAGATTTCAGTAATATCCACAACATATTATCTGAATTAGAAAAATCATAAAATAAAACACCTTTTGACCCTAAAGAAATGATGAAAGTGGAGAGAACAAGGCTACACTTAAACATTACAGTATTTGGCATAAGCGCTACCTAGATAACTTATTCATTTGTTTGCTTTCTTAAATGGAAGCGTTTTACATTTTTAAAAACCTTTCTTGTTTGCTAGGTTTGGTTTGTTTTCATAGGTGTTTAGCTACCTTTATTTTCTCACAGTGTTTTTACCACTTTCATCATTCTGTGTTATTTTAAGGAGCAGGGTACCAAAACGTCTTTTTTTCCATTCTGATTTGAGTCTTCTTCTACAAGCTAAAATCTGTAACAATGAAAGAGAACACTGTGGAGAGGCATTCTCACTGATACAAGAATGGACTGAAAGAGAGTTTGTAGCAGGCACTACCACCACCAATAAAAAAATGCACAGATGACATATGCAGGGTGAATGGCAAAATGATAGAACAAAGGAGAGAAACAGTAGCATCCTGGTTACTACCTACTTAAAAAGGTAGTTTCAGTCAAAGCTGTGCATCCTTGAACTAACATCAGTCTTGTTGACTTGGAGAAATCTGTATAATGTACTAATTGTATAAAACACAAATGATACGCTGCACTGATCTGGGAGGAGGTGTCATTCCTGCTATGGAAGAGAAAGCAAAAATCCTAAAGAGAAAAGGAAGCACACTGACAGTTGTAAGCACTGGGAAGCCTGCAGCAGTGAAATCTGAGGGAACCACATAATCTCTGATAGAATTGTTTCTTAAGGGCTATAAATATTTCTGAGGGTCAAGAGTAGCATAATTATCTTTTAATTTCGTTTTTACCTTCAGTATCCAAGGAGTAGAAATCTGACAAGATCTGAATGTATCTTAAAAAAAAAAAAAAATAGCCACACTGAATAATTTCATTGTAACTGTTACTAAGTAGGTCTAAACACCCACAAAACCAATGCAGTGCTTCCAAACCCAAAATACCACATTTTATGTTGGTTCTCCACATGAGTGTACTGTGGGACATGTATCCTGATAAAATAGATTGATATAAAGCTCTCCAGATTAAATAACTTTTTTCTTCAAAATGTAGTCATGCACAGTACCCTAAACCCTTAAATACTTTCTGAAGTACTGGCAAAGTTGATCCTCAGTAAATATCATGCATTGCTATAGCAAAAAGAGAATTTTGAATCGAGAACTTCTGTCTTCTGTTTTGATTAAAATATCTACAACAAAATCAAATATTTTTCTTCTAACTTAGCAACTACTCCAACATGAGTTCAAGAAAAAAAAAATTTCTTATAGGACTATTTCTATATTCTTTCACTCTCATACACCTATTTATATCTAACCACTTTCTCACCTATCTTAAAATCCATACAATGCTGTTCTCATCAAGATACTTTGATGGAGCAAGTTAAAACAAAAAGAAGCTGTAGTGCTTCCCTCCCAAAAGACTTTGACTGAAAATAGGACACCTTTCCCACACAGAAAATCAGAGAATACAAGCCATTTTCAAAAAGAACTGTCTTTTAAACTACTGTGGGGTTTTTTTGTTAAAGGTAATGACGAGGAAGGGTGCTTTTTAAAAATTTATTTATTTTAATAAAAACCTTTCAACATAAGCAAATAAAAGCAAAATACAGTTTGTGCATCTTGAATGTATCTTAAAAAATGAAGGCCAATGTTTTCTTCTCACAAACATCTGCTTTTGTAATTAATGTTCACTGTCATATACATGAGGAAGACTTTAATTTGTTAAATTTGTGATTTGTAAACTGTAAAAGACATTCTGCTGGAGTTCTTAAAGGAATCAATAAACAAAACTAAACTGAGAAGCTTTTCTCCCAAACACTTCTCTGAAGAGTTGCCAGCTGCCAAACATTTTGAGTAGGGCGGTATATATATGCAGTGATGTGGAATGTAACTAGTAAACATTTTAATGACTAAAACCTCTTTGAAGAGCAGTTGGACAATAAAAAACATCAATGAAACAATTCTGAGAGGAATAACTAATGAAACAGGTATGGATTCAAGTCTTCAGATGGACTCTCTTATTATTGAATTATCCTGGATCTGAAGCAACAGTCTCCTTCATACTATGAAGATAACCCACATCGCCAAGAGTACTCACAACTATGGGAAAAGCCTCATTTGGGATTTATACCTCATTAGACAACAGAAAACCACAAAAGACAAAAGTGTTGACGATGAACTTTAACAAATGTCGTTCCCAGGATCATAAATATCTCTTGCTTTTGTGCATTCCTTGCCAAGTCCACAGTGGTGACTCAACTCAGGCAATATTAATAGCATTAATAGATTTGTCAAAACTTCACACATCAGACCTCACTCCCTCTCACAAATTCCATTTTATTTGATCAACTGGCTTGAAAGTTATTGTTGGGAGAAGAAATGAAACAAGTTCTGTAATACTGTATAAGGCCAGTTTTCTAAGAAAGTAAGCTTAATCTCCCCCAGTTGTATGCACAAAAATCATTATTGCCTATATAGTGGAATGAAAAACTTATTTAAAAAAGCTATAAAAGGATCTTTGTCTTTTATTTTGGATGGTGGGAAAAACACTATAACAGAGTTTCCAAAGAGCACTTAAATACAGTATGGCCAACATGCTAACTTTCTTCACCATGTGGACAAGTGGCCCAAGAGACTCCCTTTCTGTGACTTCTACTAACTGCACACACTATTTTAGCAGGTTCTGTTTATGATACTGCCTCACATTAATACTCTAGAATAGAGGTACTATTTTCTGTGCAAATAGGCCAGAAACTGGTCTCCACTTTAAAGATTTTTCAATGGCTCTTACTTAGGATTTAAGGATTTAACTAAAAATGGTAAATAATACATAAAATAATTTTGCATCTTTTCAAAAGCAAGTGTGCCTTGTTGTACAGCTACTTATTTTCTTCTAATAGACTAGATCTTGTTTCAGTTATACTATAGAAAAGTAACTCTTTTGGCTTTTTTAAAACAAAGCATCCTTTTTGTCTCCACTGTGACCACTCACGTTGCTGCATCCTTCCTACAACCACAATTGTGCTACACCCTGCTGTCCTGTTGACACGCCTGGCAAACTGTTCTAGACAAGCTCTTCAGAGAGAGATTCCTGGAATTTCAGATTCATCCAGGACTATATTTGGTACTGTTATTAAGCAGTTTTAACTCCAGTATTTCAGTCTTTGTATTTTCTTAGCTCAAATAAAGAGCTAGTCATAAGTCTCTTTACTACAAAAAAAAAAAAAAAAAAACCAAAAAAAAAAAACCACCACCCTTCCTGACTTCATTTAGTGTGCAAATTGTGTTGGACAGTGAGAATACCTCATAAAAATATGCAGGGTTTACATAAATGGTTCTTAAATTCTGATTATTCTA
Source organism: Athene noctua (assembly GCF_965140245.1). Taxonomy (NCBI): domain Eukaryota; kingdom Metazoa; phylum Chordata; class Aves; order Strigiformes; family Strigidae; genus Athene; species Athene noctua. The sequence goes on along the minus strand of NC_134077.1, from coordinate 26,472,863 downwards.
AACTTTCCATTCTCATAAGATGATAAACCCAGAGAGTTCAATTTTATGGTATCACACAACCTTTGTTACAATGGCAGAACTGTAATCCTATGTGTCCTAGTAAACCTAACTATCCTGGTAAATTTAACAGATGGTTTTGGCACTTGTAGAACAAAAGGGTGATCCAAGAATACAGAAAATATTTACAACAACTCTGGAAAATACAGTAGTAATTAATTATTTCCTGTAAGAAAAATAATAGTCTTAACAGAAAAAAACCAAAACAAAACAACACAACTAACTTATTTGAGCACAACAGTCCAATACAGTAAATATTTCTAGACTGTTTTGTATTATATGTCTCACAGCACAACATATTCTGCATAAATAAATTTTAGCAATAAGGAGCAAAAGACCAAAACTGCTTGATATTACAAAAAAGAATCAACATGGAAAATATTTTACGATACTGAGGTTAATAAATTTAAATATGTAACTTCTTTTAGATACCTGGGTTTATTTTTAAAAATAGCCATCCAAAAGTTTAACAGATCTGTATGTATATAGCTCATGTAACCACAGAGTAAGAAATAACTGACCAACATTTAAAGAAAGGATTCAATTAGGAACCAGTAAAAAAAAAAAAAAAAAAAAGGAAAAAAAGGAGAGAAAAATCAAGTGCACTGTGCCAAGAAAGTCATCACAACTCAATCCATTAATCACTTATCATGTACTATTGCTCAATAACTTTAACCAACTATTAGAGTCTGTAAAGATCTAGCCTAACATTCCTGGCTTCTGGCTGCAAACACCTAGGTCTCCTTTCTTCCTGAAAACAGTTACAAAATACTTGCCCAATGCTCCTACTGTATGTAAAGTACTTTTCAAAACCAACATTGGCATGCCCAAGCTTTTTTTCTGTTTTCCACTCGTGCTTAAGCTCCTACTTTTTTGAATTTATGAATTTCTCTGAAGCTGCAAGAGAAAATTCCCATACCCTTTAATTTCTCTTCATGGGCCCCTGCAGTAAGCTGATCTAGCACACATCTGTCTGATACGTAAACCAAGCCAAGCTCTGTTTGAAAGGCTCATCTAAAGCCACACAGTATTTTTTAAGTGAGTACAGACCAGAAAAAAACCTCCACTTCTGATTTATTTTATAATGCAGATTTGGCCATTTCAATACATGATTAAATTAAAGCATCTTCAAAATAATGAGAAAAAGGAACCTCTTAAGCTCCTGCTACTCCTGAAACTAAAGGCTGCCAACATAGTAAGCCATCAACTGCATGTAATCTAGCATGAAATATGCACAAAATGTTCAAAGGGGAAATATGGTCAATAATTCCTGGTGCTTGTTCCAGTTTCTTGCTTCTGATTAGCAGATTGTTTTGTGAAGATGAGAGTGGAAGTAAGGTGGTTGTTTACTCTCTGCTAAAAGCAATGGAGTCTCTCCTATATGCTCCCTCTTTGCACTTAAAATAAGTAAACGTTGTAAATGTAACTCAGAAGAATGTTTAGTTTCCAATTGCATTGCCCCTCTCTCCCTACCAAACAGAAGAGGTATATCCATATGGTAGACAGACACTCAAAAGGAGGACTGGATAGGACTGACAAATGACCATAAGTATGTTGGGAAGCACTGAATTTCAAGCATTAAATTTTCTAAGTGCACAGACTGCCCAATAGTTGGCAACATCTAGGTGTTTTTATTCAGTATAAGCATTCAGCAGTTTATTTGAATACATTTGGGCTTCTTCCTCTGCTTCTGGAAGCAGCGTGACTCTCTTACAACAAACCTAGTGCTGTTATCCAAACACTGTTATGGATCTAATTAGAAGACATATTTATAGTAGCTTTTGGAGGAAAAAATGCAGGAAGCCAAGCCACTGTTACTGTGCTTATGGACACCCTGTATAAGCAGCGATCATCCAAAACTAATGCACCCATACTTCCAGATGCATGGAAAATACCTGACCTCAGGCCTGCTGGTTTTGTACTTTATGTTGCAGCTGTAAGGTAAGAAAAGAGAATCCAGTTCCAACCATAAGGACAGGAGCTGATGGCAAACTAGTTTTACATCTACCGCTAATCAGAGTCGCGTACAAGAAAAGATGTCCCTGACTTCAGATGCAGCAGAAGTGTTAAGGTGTGCAGGGAAGGACGCCAGCCTTCAGGGATCATCATTCCACTTTTCTCCAGTTCTGTCTTTTGAAGCAGAGGGAAGAAATGACTACTTTGACCTAACACCTCTTTTCTTCCCTTTAAAAAAACAAAAAAAACAACAAAAAAAACCACCCCCAAAGAGCTTTTCCAGGGATATGAAGCTGCCAAAACTTAGAATTATATGCAAACAGCAGAGACAAATGATCTAATATACAGGCATTAAAGCCTCAGGGTTGTGCCCAGAACCCATTTTCCATCCTAAAATCCTGTACCCCCTTCTCCCTTGGTGTTTACTTGAGGGTGGACTGCTCTGATTGCCTTCTGTCACTTCTCTGGCACACGATAAACAGAGCAATCTGGAGCTAATTTAAGTGGTTTAGCACATCAGGATACAGCTGGGAAAGGCTTCAGGAGAAAGGCTGGGGAGGAAGCGTGCTGTGTGCGATCCAGCCGAGCCTGCACACAGGAAGGTGGTGCAGATGGGCACCTTCCAACAACACTGCCTGCAGGCAGGGAAAAGTGTCCCATGTCGAAACACTCCAACCAGTCCAGGAACAGCAGAAAACTTAACTCAGGGAATTAAGAAGTCTGCTCCTAACAGCCAGAGTGGTAGGGTCGCCACTCCGTGTCAGGAGCATTTTAGTTCGTCCTTGGGTTATTCAGCAGTAACCCAACCCCTCCTGTGTGTCTATGACTTCTATATTCCATCTGCTGTGAGCCAGATGGTTTTTCTTCTTCTTAATATTAAGGGTAGGCACATGCATTGGCTTTACACAGTGCAAACAATTACTTGATTCCAGCAACTGGACAAATCTGTTTTTCACATCACTTTTGAGAGGAGTAACTCAAGTTTTTAATCACCTGGGGCCCTACCTATACCCAGAATCTATTGGCTCAGATCACTAGCAGAAAGAAACACACATCTGCTGGCATACAGACATAAAAAAGGAACAAAACTCTTTAGTTATTACTTACCACACTGGACATTTAAAAAAAAAGGGCAGCACACAGCTTTGTAAGAAGTATCTGTCCCTAAGCTAACTCTCACATCAAGCACATAAACCACAAAAGCTGAAATTCCATCTGACAATTGTCTAAACCAAATATATCAATAAAAGAGTAAATAAAACTAAATCCTTTAAAACCCTAGTTTGAAATTCAGGAGTGGCAAAAAAGGTTAATTATTTTGTGATATGTCGCAACTATTCTGTCTCCTATAGACTATATCACTCTTCTAGAGATGACAATTAAATGAAACAGGTAAGTTTATTTGGCATGCACGGACCAGATGGAAAATGCATGTCTTGTATAGGTATATTGAGCAATGTCCAAGACTCTCCCAACAAATATCTCAGCTTTTACTAAATGCAATCAAGCTTACAGGGGAGGAAAGGGATTAGCTGATAAGGTAATGTGGTGACATAGAAACACAGGTAATAAAGAGAAATGGAAGCTTACATAAATAATTTCCTTTCCCTTTAATGATCTAAGCAGTGTTTTTAACCACTTTTCATAAATCTGTTTTTCAGCAATGTATTATGTTTTCCAGGTGGGGAAATGGCAGAGAACATACTTCCTGAATGAGTACTTCAGAGGAATTTTTTCTTATAATTTCTTTCGTTAACATCTTTGCTGGGTGACAGGTAACAATGGCCTAATAACACATCGCTAACTCTAAGAAAAAGGATGTTAAGCTGGATAAAACTGAATCTGTTTTCTCCAAAAATCTAGTGTTTACAGTGTGCCTAATATTCTCTTCCTTCTTAATTTGTCACATCAGTGCTACATTCAAGTGAGTGACAAGAAGGAGCACTTGAACTCAAAATTTTTAATAACTATTATTTTATTTCAACTTTGTGATTTCTTTTTTCCCAGATACATGCCAAAACATGCTCTCTTCTAATTGTTCCCATGTTTGAATCTCTGCGGTACACCTGCAAGACACCACAGTAGTTCAATAAGGTCACCAGCAATTTCCTCTTGGCAAGATCCAGCCTTTCTCCAACACCATCATCCTTGCACCTTCTGCCACTTTTGATGGTGTTTCCTGAATCCTGAAGTTGTAAAATCTCTTCTCTTGGCAACTATCTAGCTTTACAGAACATGTTCAGTTCTCAGATATACACAGATAATTTTCAGCAATTTCAAAGGGGAGCTGTTCATATGCACAACAGAAACAACCATAGACTTCAAAGGAATAGTCAAATTGCATATTTTGCTCTTGGTGGGCATTTTGGTTTTGATGGTTTTGTGCCTAATGATAATTCCTTAGAATGTTTATCTTGGAAACTCTATCCTTTACAGGTTAACTGATTCCCTGTTCCATTCCTGATACTGGGAAAGAAGCAGAAAAATCCATAATACACTAACAGATTCCTTTGCTCAAAGACATTATTTCACTATAAACAGAGCTTCAGCCCTGGATGGCCAAGTGTTCCCAGGACGCACATACTTCAGAAGTTAATCCTTTTGATTTCAGAAGACATCTTGCCTTCTTTTCTCTGAAAATTCCTTTTGAATGTAGTGATACTAAAGCCTTAAAGTACATCTACACTTTATGGTTCAACCTCCAGTTGCAAAAATTTGTCTGCTATTGCTTGTCATCCCTGATGCCACCAACAGTCATAATTTATCATCTCTTTCATATTACTGACAAAACCACTCACCCTCAGCCCGTTCAGTCCAAACTTGCATCAGCAAAGATCTACTGTTTCAGTCAAATGAGCAGGGTCACTGTAAACAAGGGTGAGACAAGAAGGGATAGTGACATCCTGTATGGAGAACTCCTCCAGCTTCCAGTTATAGATGCAGTTTTATCTTCCTCATCAAGATCTTCTCTTTTGAGTAACCACTACCTGACTTGTATATGCAAGTCCAAAAGTCCCATCTTCCCCCTACTCTCACTATGGCAAAGTAGTTACTAATTCTTCAAAAATCCAACTCCAAGTCTCTCACAGGATTACAGAATAAGTGACCCATTAAATTGGTCAAGGTCTTCAGGTTTTTTCATGTTTTCCCAAAGCCTCTCTCCTCATCTGCCTTAGGCTGCATCAAGATGTGCTCTTTTGGCTCTGACTAAACTACCTTAAAGAGTCAAGCTAATTAAAAGTTTTCAGCACAAGAAGTCAACTGCCACTAAAAAAGGCTGGTATAATTGCATGTGTGCTTACTCTTAACACAGTTCCATCAAAATTATCTAGATTAATAAACTGAAACCACTGTAACTATTAAAAATGTTCAAGCTACCCAAGGTCACTCGGAGAGAATAACAGGAAGCCACATGCAGTCCTCAAACGCAGCTGAGAGACCTCGGGGCAACTGCCTGTGAAGGGAGGCACCTGTGGGCAGAAAAAGCCCCTAATCTTAGTCCTACTCATCAGCATCACTGTCTACACAGCTAGTTTTCCTCCTGAGGAAATGAATTTTCCCTTTTAATTTATTTGCATTTGCATTATTTTTGCTACCTTTGACTTTCTAATGAACTGTAACTGTTGGCCAGCAGTATCTCATAGTCAATGTGAACAATTCATGGTCAGTAAAACGTAATTATTAAACTGCTTTAAACAAAGGCTTTGCTTTTTCAATCCATTAAAGTGACTGGAATACAGCTTGATGTCAGTGTAATGTGTGATACATTCAGGTAGACAGTTATGAATTCATATCATCCGCAGTCACAACTGCAACTGTGTACAACTTTCATGAGAAAAGCAATGGAAGCCACTTTTTTTTTTAACCCTCATGAGAACAGTAGTGGAAGAATACTATTGAAAAAAATCAAACTTGACAGAAAAGTGTGCATGGGATGTCATTCTTAAGATCCACTTGTTAAAAATGCTTGTTTGAATGGAAAATGTGTTACAATGCTTCAGTGCAAACAGAATGCACACTTAAAGAGATGTAATTATTAAAACTGTAATTAAATTTTGCATATCAGATGTAAAATTCATTAATTCGATGAAGTATCTTCTTGCAAGATACCAGAAGCAGTGCAGTGCTCCAATACATGCAGTTCTCTGCAGTGACCAGTAACAATCTTTTGCATAGCCTAAACATGTAGATTGTATATAATATAAGAAGTTAAAAATTAAAAACATGCACTACACTAGCTGCATTATTTGTTTTAATATGTAGTTGGTTAAAGGCACTTACTCTAAAGTACAAGTGAAATTACAGCTGCAGATTTCTGGTTCTTCCCAATCAAGTTTAAGCAACTCTGGAATCTCAATACAACATTCAGGGTCAGCTCACTTCAATGTACACAAAGCTCTGGCTGTATTTTAACTTGAGAAAATGCAATTAGAGGTCAAACCTAAGAGCAGGCACAGGCAGCATTCCATGCGGCACCAGTGCTCAAAGTTCAGATAAAAAGTGGGGGTGTTTCTTCCTGCTTAAAGAGAAATGTAAAGATAGACGCTATATAGTATGAGACAGATATTCCAGTCACAGGAGGTACTTGAAGTTACCCAGAGATGCAGAGATTCACAAAGGGCATAAAGAAAATTAGTAGGAATGTACAGAGAAAATAAAGGATTTAAGACTGAGCTGTAAGGAACTGAAAAATACAAACAAGGATCCTTACAAAAGGAGGGGGAAATAGCTTATTAGTTCCAGTGTTAGTACAAAGAGGTAAAAAACCTGCAACAGCCACTGCAGTAAGAGCTCTCCAAGCCATTTTCACATCAGACATTTACATGATCTGATACACTCACCCATGGCCAAATATTAACACCCATGACTAATGTACACAGTCACTTTCAAACTTACCCTGCCCAACTTCACTAACGCTGAAGACACACACTTTCCATCTTCTAGCTTTAGCTATTTTACAGATTTTTTTCCAATATTAAAATCTTCCATTATAGTTCCCAACCCTGTTTCATAAAAAAATTCCTTCTTTTCTGCCTGTACAGAAGATGGGCAACACTAGACCCATCTAAGCTTAAATCCCTTCTAAACCTCAGCAAATCACATCATCAGGAAAATCTATAGGCAAGAGCACAAAATTATGATACAAAACTTTTCTTCTACTTTTAAAGTCAACTAATTTTTAACTGATACAATATTTTAGTAGAAATCAATTTCAATTTGGAATAACTAACGTGCATTTAAGGATTTCAGTGTTTCTCTGGGTTTTTTTAACTCAAAACTCTGCAAACTGCATGACTTCCTTGGCTTCTATATGCTGACACTTAAGTAAAATCTGCTGGTTTTACTCTCTCATGAATTAAGGAAGGGAGGGGAAACCTTACTCCTTTAATGCATGCCAAAGTTAAATAATCCACAATATATATCCATTATATTCTATGCATAAAAATAACATGGAATAATGGAAAGTGAGAGAGACGAAAGAATAAAGGACAGTTGCACAGAGCTTTTCTTCTGAGGAGTTTAGCCTTCAGTCACATGGCTATTTGGAGCATACTTTAATTCTGGAATATTCAAAAATATACAAAACAGATGTACTAACCAAACCACAGTTTATATGAACACATATTATGAAAAAATGGAAAAGGAGAGAAGAAAAACAGAACCAGAACATCTCAGCAGGGATTCCAAGTAATCTTTTTCAGTTATTACTTATTTGACTAAGGCCATCTTACAACACCTGCAGCTTCTTCCAAATTCTTCACCTAGTCCAGACAATATTGCATGTTTCTTTCCCAAATGAATCAATGATAGATTCTTCCTATGTTTCTATATTGATTCATAGAAGCAAAGGCTGTCCATGACTGACAAAGTAAGTCTCTTGGAGAAGCATTATTTCTAAATATGAAAGCTTTGTGTGAGACAGTTCTGTGTTCTTCCAAACAACATTTATCAATTACAAAGGAAATCTAAAAACTTGGTACATAAAATGTCAAATTTCAGTATATTTGCATTTGTTTTATTAAACAATTATTAAATAACTACTGAAATACAAAATTCTTCAAAGCAAAGTATTTCCATTTTGATCATTTTGTGTGAGCTTCTATGATGTAATGCACTAGGAGTGCATATAATATAATGATTGTGGAGTTCACAGTCCTGAGGAATATGGGACAGGCAGAGTCAGGACCCTGAATTTTAAGAAAGCAGGCTTCCAGCTGATCTAGTCAATGGGACCCCCTGGGAAACTGCTCTCAGGGACAAGGGAGTAGAAGAGAGCTGGCAGATCTTTCAGGACGTTTTCCACAGAGTGCAAGAGCACTCCATTCCAAGGTATAAGAAATTGGGAAAGAAAGGCAAGAGACCAGCATGGCTGAGCTGAGACCTGCTGGTCAACTAATAAGCAAGAAGGAAAGGCAGACAGTGGAACTGGGAATAGGTATCCTGGGAAGAGTATAGGGATGTTGCCTGGTTGTGTAGGGACAGGGTCAGGAAGGATGAGGTACATCTGGAGCTGAACTCGGCACAGGATGCAAAGAATAATAAGAAGGGCTTCTACAGGTATGTCAGACAGAAGAGGAAGGTCAAAGAAAGTATACCGCTGATGAACACGACTGGCAAACTTGTAACAACAGACAAGGAAAAGCCTGAGGTACTCAACAACTTTTTCTTCACTGGCAGCCTTGCTTCCCACACCTCTCAAATGGATGGACCTCAAAGCAGGGACTACGGGAGCAAAGTCCTCACACTGTAAGAGAAGACCAGGTTTGTGACCACCTGAGGAACCTGAACACAGGTAAGTCTATGGGACCTGATATGATGCATCCCAGAGTCCTGAGGGAATTGGCTGATGTAGTTGCCAAGTCACTTTCATTGATATTTGAAAAGTCATAGCAGTCAGGTGAAGCCTCTGGAGACGGGAAAAGGGAAATATTGCACCCATTTTTAAAATATAGAAGCACATGAAGGACAGGGAGGTGATTTGAGACAGCCAGCATGGCTTCACCAGGGACAAGTCCTGCCTGACCAAACTAGTGGCCTTCTGTTATGGAATGACTACATCAGTGGACAAGGAACAGCTACAGATGTCATCTATCTGGGCTTCTGTAAGGCCTTTGACACAGATCCCTCCAACATCCTTCTCTCTAAATTGAAGATATATGGATTTGATGGGTGGACCATTCAGTGGATAATGAATTGGACAGATGATCACATCCAGAGAGTAGTGAGCCACAGCTCAATGTCCAGATGGAGATCAGTGACAAATGGTCAGGGATCTATACTGGGACCAGTACTGTTTAATGTCTTCTTCAGTGATATAGAGAGTAGGACAGAGTGCACCCTCAGAAAATTTTCAGGTGACATCAAGCCGAGTGGCACAGCTGAGATGCCTGAGGGACAGGGTGCCATTCAGAGGGACCGGGACAAGCTCAATAAGTGAGCCCACATGAACCTCATGAGGTCAACAAGGCCAAGTGGAAGGTCCTGCAGCATGGGTTGGGGCAAAACCTGGTATTAATACAGGTTGGGAGATGAAAGGATTGAGAGCAGCCCTGCAGAGAAGGACTCGGGGGTACTGGCAGATGAAAAGCTGGATATGAGCTGGCAATACGCACTCACAGCCCAGAAGGCCAACCCTGTCCTGGGTTGCATCAAAACAAGCATGGACAGCAGGTTGAGGGAGGTGATTCTGCCCCTCTACTCTGCTCCTGTGAGACACCACCTGCATCCAGCTCTCGAGTTCTCAGCACAGGAAAGATAAAGACCTGTTGGCACAGGTCCAGAGGAGGCCGCAAAAATGGTCAGAGGGATGGAACACCTCTCCTGTGAAGAAAGGCTGAGACAGTTGGGGTTGTTTAGCCTGGAGGTGAGAAGGCTCCAGGGAGACCTTATTGTGGCCTTTCAATACTTAAAGGGGGCTTAGAAGAAAGATGACAACAGAATTTTCAGCAGGGCCTGTAGCAACAGGACAAGGGGTAATGGTTTTAAACTAAAAGAGGGTAGATTCAGACTGAATAGAAGGAAAAAAATTTTTACAGTGACGGTGGTGAAGCACTGGAACAAGTTTCCTAGAGAGGTGATAGAAGCCCCATCCCTGGAAACATTCAAGGTCAGGTTGGACTTGGCTCTGAGCAGCCTGATCTACCTGAAGATGTCCCTGCTCACTGCAAGGGTGTTGGACTAGGTGGCCTTTAAATGTCCTTTCCAACCGAAAACATTCTATGATCCTTTAAAATCAAGCTCTTCTAAGACCACGTAGTAGCAGATACTTTATTAGTGCTCTGCGTGACAGAGTAAGTATATACCTACTCCACTGGATGACTCCTAGTAATACTAAAAGCAGTAGTCTACTTTTCCTTGCATATTCAAAGTTCAAGAGTTTGCTATAGAAGAAATTTAGGTTCTGAAAGAATAATGGCACTATACAAAAGAGATGTTGTACCAAACTCCATGAAACTAGTTGATCAGTAAATGGCATATGTTTGGTTATATCTTAATACTTACTACCTTAATAGGATTTGGTAATATAATAGTACCCAATATATATGTAAATTCATGGCAGTAGTCTAAAACAACATACACGACAAGGAAGAAATACTAAAAGTCATGCAAGGAAGAGTTGCGAGTTAAAACAGAGAGAGCTTATTCACTCAAAGTTTTTCTTAAGCTTTTTTGATATCACCAACAGTGATACATTAAAAGACAGTCTCCCACAGAAAGTGGAAGACATTTCACAATTTGGATACCTAAGACAGGCAATCAGGGAAACGGACAGAAACCCATACTTACCAGGTCCTAGTAAAATAAGGAAGGAGAAGTTTCCTTCCCTCTCCTCAAGTTTCTGATACATTTCCACTGTGCAGAACCTGAGCTCAGAATGATGAAAGTTTAAAAAGAAACTCAAACTCACATGGTTTTGTGACTTTTTTCCCCTTTTCTTGTTGTGCTACTGCAGTAGGAGATTTTATGAGTTGTAAACAGCAACAACAGAAACACACTTCTAATCCTGAACCTCACAGCATCTAAAGTGATCCTACCCCTGTGCCACTGTCAGCTAGGCTGCACAATTCACTAACAGAGATTGAGTTACAGGGGATGATGGATAGAGGACAGATTTTCAACCACCTTTGTCTCACTGATTAAAAACAGTATGAACCACTAAACTGGATGATGGAAAATGTTGCTTTTTTCTTTCCTATGTGTGATTCTGGCTTTGTTTTCCAATACTGAGGTGGTTTTTTTTCTCTCTGATATTGTAATACTGTGTTTTAAAAATAAAATGCAATTCAATCTTGAATACTAGTGACCATGTAGGTTCCTTTAACCCACAACAACTACACAATAACGGGTGTAAAAATAATAGGTGAAAAAGATGGCAGAAATAAGATGGCATATCCAATTCATCCACAGTTTAATTCTGTAAACATTTGTTACATGTTATATATCTAGTGCTCCTTTGAAGGGCTAGGGCTTTCTGAGCAATCATGCTCTTATACTTAATCAGAACCATATGGAGGTCAGTGTGAGGGTCCATCCAACTGAAGCAGAACTGGAAAGTCTATTAAACTTTAACTGTGAAATTATTTCATATGTAACTTACAGCGTTTAAGAAGCCAATTTAACAATGTTAGTGACTTGGAATTGTTGAAAACAGAGCATGTCAATGAAGTAACACACACCAGCTACGATATTTCTACAAAGCAGGTTTTTGAAGCTTGCAACTAAAAATAAGTAAGAGGAGCAACATGCAAACAACCTCAGACAAAGATAAACAAAAGATAGAAGATGGGACAAAACCCCATATCCCTATACCTTTCTTGCTGTTGCCTATTTCTGATGGGGAGACTACAGAAAAGCCAAACCCCAACAGTTCTGTTTACATTAAGTGCCGACACCTCTTTTCCATAATGCAGAGCTGGTCATTGTGTGATTTTGTTTTAAATACTATTGAAATTATGGAGGCATTCAACAGTTCGTGGTAGTAAAAAGCAAAGAAGGATAACTACAAACAACATTGATACAATAGTTTAAAATCCCCACAGTTATTTAGCAGACATGATACCAATACCTACCATTTAATATGTGCTCATTTAAAAATGAAGTGATGATATAAGCAGGAGACAAGTCTACATGCATTATTCTCATACACAGAAGTTTGGATGTAACACTACAATCCGTTGCCAGTATCAACAAAACAGGCAGGCTGTTAGCAGTTGCTTTTTTTAAAAAAAAAAAACACCACCTTTTTAAAAGTTCCGTGTGAATTTAGTATATATGAAAGGGAATTAAATAGCACTTACTGCCAGACACAATACGAGCAAGCACCAGACAGCTTCAATGCACAACTCTGTAAATGCATCTCATTTTTGACCTCCAGCATTCTTGTTGAAAGTCTAGGTCACAGAACAGGACTTCAGAGCCCTTCCTTTGTGTGATTTAAGCTCATGGTTGTGACTCACAGTTAAACAGAGACCACTGTCGATAATAGCGGTAAAGGATCCCATTTGGGGAAAATTTCTCCCCTCTGATCTTCACAGCATGAATAATGCTTATTCTGTATGTGTTCCAAGTGCGGAACTCCCATTGAGGTTTCATTTTAAAAAAAAAGTACAGAATACACAGCAGAGATCTACACTGTGGATAAGAGACTCGCAGCATGAATTAGAGAATAACTTTGCCCTTAATTTGAACTCAAGTTCTTCCCAGTTTCCCCATACAGCATCTGAAAGATCCATTTGTTGCTGTGTTTTTCAATTATACTGCAAGTGTGAGAAATGCAAGTACATTCCTTCTGATGGCTAACATGAAACATATATCGCCAATGAAACAAACCAAAATAATTTGCTTAAGATCAAAGTCTGATGAAAAAACATCTGTTGCATAGGTCAGTCTGATTCTGCATACCCTCAGTGGAAAGAGTAACCTTGAAGGTTCAATATAAGCAGCAGAAAAGCCACTCAAAAAAGTGTCTTCAGAGTGCTGATGTATTATTGTGATTTCAGTGTTCAATACAGATTTTTCTGTGTGTGATGGAAGAAGTACTAAGAGCCCTTCAATTAAAAGGACAACAGAAACAGAAAGCTACACCTTCTGCTATAAAATTCTGCTAACGTAATTCTTGTTTGCTTTAAATACACCCATAGGGCTTTTATTTTCCATCAAGGTAACATAATACCTCTTCTCCATCAGAGCACCTTTTGCTGAACAACTTTACTGAGCATTTACAGAGCAACTTTTACAGAGTTGTGCTAAGATAAATCAATGTCTACCTTTTTTTCTAACTCACCAGAACTGTCTTTATTCTTCTGACTTTTCTAAAGTGGGGGAAAAAAAAAGGGAAAATTGATCTCATGGAAAAAAAAATGCATTTGATGTACACAAGATTCCAATAGTTACAAATTTTGCCCTACAAAAGCTGCATGAACAATGCCCTTTTTCATCCTACAGAATTTTTTTTCTTCTCCTCCCAGTACAATTTTCATGATAGGAGCAGTCCTAGAACAGACAGTTTCAGGCGACTGCTTTCATTGTAAGCAGTCTCAGTAATTAAACAGGTCTCAATAATTACAGACCCTGCTGTGTCAGGTCTATGCTACCATTTACCATCACCAAACACAAGAGAAACACAGGGAAATTTCAAGCTATGAATAGTGGGAATAACCTGACAAACTCTCCATGTCTGTAGTAAGTAAGTAAAATGAGATGTAGTCAAGAAAACTTTAGACATGTCCCAGTGACAGACCATAAGACTGACCACTGATTTGGGTGTAGCAGATTCTGACACAAAGAATAATGGGTTCTTAAACACTATTATGGAGAACAAACTAGTATAGTTTAATAGTAATCATAGTTTAAGACAACCATCTGAGAGCTGTGGGAAATTAACGTTGTTAACATGTAAAATGAATTGTTTCCAGCATTCATCTCAGTCTGAGAAAAAATTTGCTAGGATAACTATTAGCATGCTTAAGTCAAAGCTTTGCACAAAAATGGCCAGCTTCCAACTCTGTGCAAAATTCACTTCTGTGTTTCATTTACAAGTGAACTTCACTTTAAACACTGGCTAAAAACAACAAGAAAAATTCAAGATACCACTTATGTTGGAATTTTTAAAAACAAAAGGGAAAAAAGAAGCGTGCATCTGTAGCACAAGGTGTCCCTGTGTTCAGGATCTCTGGTTTGGAGTGCTAGGTCTTCCACAGATAAAGCAGGGTGGATGGGAAGGGGTTAATGCTAGAAGGAAGATAAACAAACACTTCCTACAAACCATCTTTGGCTTTTTAAAATGTGGTGAAAATAATTAACATATTGACTATCAACACCTTCTCAGACTTGATTTTGAAATTAATTTCCAACATAATGTTTCTACCTTTCATAATATGTTCTCACAAATCAGTCTAGATGTCTCATTACTATTATCTGCATCATATGGCAGAGAAGATATTTTATTTCTAAAATATATATTCTTCTCACCTATACTTTAATGTGGAAAAAGCCTAAAAAAAAGAGTAAAAGCCAACACTGGAGTATAAAACACCAACCACATACAACTTTCACTATTTATGATTGACATGCAACAACTCTGACCAATGGAAGTGCAGTGATCAGCCACAACTTTTGCCTGTATAACAAGCTGAAATAATCAAGAAACAGAAAAGTAATATTTGGGAATATATGGATCCAAATAACTAGTTTGACTGAAGGTGCTTATTTCGTCTTAGGAAGCAGCAGATGCTCTGGCAGTAAATGCCCAGACATCTTCCTCGCTGGCAATGCACCAAACCACTCAGAAACTCCTGACAAGACTGATGAAAGCAAGTCTTCAGATCTATGACTGAGCAGGTTTACTAAAAAAATATCTGACAACACAATCTTCAAAATTAGCACCTCTGACACCACAGCCAGAGAACAAATGCTCTAACAAATCTGTCCTTCAGTTGGCTTGGAGACAATCTGCAATTAAGTCTCTCTGAAGTTTCTCACCAGCAAAAGAGAAGGAGCAGGAGTTTATTCAGGGAAGAGATAAGATATTGCCCTTAAGGAACCAGTGAAAGTCAGATCCCTTGTTTCTACCAAAGCAGGAGCTGGAAGTAAGCAAAATAAAAAAAAAATCCTGACATTTAATTAGACAAAAGCCACAATATACTGGCTGGAATGGAAAAATTAACAAAAAGACCGAGAAAAAGTCTTTACTGGGGCGGGGGGGGTGGGGGGGTGGAAATCTAGGGGTATGAGAAAGACTGTATAAACATCAGGAGGTATGTTCAAAACAATCTGTGCTCTTATTAATCGTAATTCTAAAATGATAAAAAGACCGTCTTTTGGAGCAAAAACAGTCTTCACTGTCACATGCTCCATTATGGAAAGGATTTATGTGGTTTCCTCTTAGAAATGTAAACCAAGGCTTGAGAAGTTCCACATATTTACTGCTCAAAGCCCTCTTATGGCAACTACCAGATACTACAGTGCTAATCCACACAAGAATTAACAGATATAGTGGAAAAAAGAGCAGTAAGGAGTTTTGATCCAAAATTATTTAGTATATTAAAAAGCTGAAAGTTAAATAAAGCAAGGGGCAGTAGCTTCAATACAGAACTGAAATTAGAGGTCAGATTCTTTTACTCTAGTGTTGGTAAGTTTCCACCAAAGTTACTTGTAATATGTTGCTAAAACTATAAACACATGGTATTTACAGCAAATCCCTACTTCTTATCTCAAATAGTAGGTCTGTATTTGAAGCAAAATTTGGACTCCAAGTCAGTGTTAATAGCGCTGAGGTAAATTCGTACCACTTGAATGCTTTTTATGACCATTATTTATTTTAAATCAAGGCGCTCTTCAGGAAAGTTGGTAGTTATAG
Organism: Athene noctua; assembly: GCF_965140245.1. Classification (NCBI taxonomy): domain Eukaryota; kingdom Metazoa; phylum Chordata; class Aves; order Strigiformes; family Strigidae; genus Athene; species Athene noctua. The sequence goes on along the minus strand of NC_134077.1, from coordinate 26,456,992 downwards.
CCTCTTATGTTTCCTCAAAAGAAAAATAAATCCTATGTCTCATTCTTTTTGATTTCAAGTGTACCCAAGCCAGTGCAGCATCCATTTTTATCCGTTCTGCTTAAACAGGCAATGACTTCATTTTCACCACTGATTTCATTAGCCTAGATTTACTTGTATTTACAGTATAAAAGGTGCTCCATAAAAGCGAATTCTAATTCATATCACATAGGTCAAGACTTTTCAAGCTACTACTTGATACACAAATATAACCCCACATACCACTGAACTAGCTCACCTTTTTCTTTCTCTTATTCATCTGTAGAAACAGCTTGTACATCTGTTCAAAAAGACAGAGATGTTGATTTACATGATATACTGATGGAGTCAAACTTGACCAGATTACTTCATTTGTGGCCCAGTGTCTCCATCAGGCCAATTTAAACAAGAACTGGAGTTCTTCTACACATTTTACAAGGCCCTCTTAAAATCCACAGTATTTCCCTTTGCCAGCTGGCATGTTTTCAAGGCAATCCTGGTTGAGCCATAACATATACAAATAGGAAGAAACACAAAAGAGTTTAATGAAAAGAAATCTACCATGACAGCAAAGATTATATCATGTTCTAGAGTATTTCAATGAGCACTCACTAAAAAGAGATCTCTAATTTTGGGGTTGACACTTCACAGTGAAGGACTCAACTGGAAGACTATGTTTGTTGCAGTGCACAATAGCAAATGATCGCTTATAAACTATTTTTTTGGGGGGAATTTTGAAGCAGTGAGAGATGCAAAGATCCAAGTGTGAATTTTGGACAACTAAACTGGGAATAGTAATGAATCTAGTAAAATCTACCATAAAAGCAGGGTCTTCGCTGCTTCTTCATCTACAGGTTTCCAACACCACAGTTACCAAGACACAGGTTTACAACAAAACAAGAGTGCTTTTATGACCCTGTGTCTTTAACTGTTATGCTGAGTAGACACATAGATACTGCTCATTAAAATTATCGACACACTTTATCCTTCCCTAGATTCTCTCTTGCAGTCGTCATTGAAATACTTAAATTGATTCTTAATCCCACAACATGGGAAAAACTCTCCTGCAGAGAAGTCCTGATTGTAGAGGAAAATGTGTCTTTCTTGCCATAATAAGCAAGAGGGTCTTCCAGTCCCAGGAGAGCACTTGGGACAGGGAGAGGGAGCACCACTTGCTCAAGGAGGCAAGTCCTCAAGAACTGAAGGTAGTATCATACTATAAGTATGTAACCATATTATAGCTACCAGTGCATGCTACAACCCCCAGTTACAAAGGACTTGAAAGCTGTGCAGAGATCTCACATAGTACAACTCTTTACACAAGATACTCAACTGCAGACCCTCTCATGCTTCTTTTCAATCATGTTCTAATGACCATTTTAAAACACATCATCTGCAAAACCAATAAACATAATATAGAAAATCTGAATAGATTTCACAGGGTGGGGTGTGGGGTTTGCCTTTTTCTTGACTTTTTTCTTAATGCTTAACAGTTTCAGCATTTGTTTTTTGGAAACTGTGTCTTTAATGTATGCAATGTTTTAGCCTGTAAAGAATAGTTGTTTGAAGTGAAGAAAGAACACTGAAAAAACCCAGATCACTGCCCCCCGGTTTGCACGATCTAGGTTCAATTTCCCTGCATTTCAATCATATTAAATTCCACTCCTGGAAGTTTAAAATGTCAATTAACTCAAGATAAGTCTCATTAGATAGGGCAGACACTGGATTTTCCTGACTGACTCTTGTTGAAAGGTATCTGTAATTGATCGCAAGATAACTACTGTTAAAATCAAGCTATACTGTCATAATTTGGAAAAAAAAAGTTTAAAACAAAAAAAATTAATTTGCCTTTTTAATTCAGTCACACCCTGTAATTCCAACTCAGATGTCTTTAGTTTTATTCCACAATGTACTGAACAAACATCACTGAAATAACTCTAGTAGGACACCATCAGCAAAGACTGGATTTTTTCCATATGGAATAAATATTGGTATCATTTTCCATATGGCTTTGCTAACTTTCAGTTCTAAATATGAAAACATTGCAAACAGAAACAGGCATAGAAGAGTTATCAAATCCTGTTAGAGCCAAAACCTGGACACAAATGTAACACCGTAAGGCAAACAGGGTTGGACTCAACATGAAATTCCATAATTCCAAGTGCTATAGGAAGCAGCTGCTAAACTCAGAACACATCACTTGCATTTTCATCAAACCTTGGAGTTTGGGGTTTTGATGTTGTTACTGTTGTTGCAGGGTTTTCTTTAAAGTGGTCACCGAAAATTAATTTGCCATTTTGACGGCCCTAAAATGTAAAGCCTGGTCAAAAAGCAACTGTAAGCATTGAAAGGCTACTTCACACTCCCAACCAAACAAGAACAACTATGTTCATGAAAGCCAGCCAAGCAGCTGTATTTCAAAAAGATTCTGTTTCATTCCTAATCTGGAAACAAAGGCGACTGCTTTGTAATGTATTATTTGAATTACCCTAATAATCTAGAAACCAGATCATGTGCTAGTACGTACAAAAATTTAGCCTGTAATTTGGCAGCCTAGACTGTAACATCACATATTAAGCTTTTTTATTAACAGACTTTTGCTTCATGGGAGTAAAGTGCTAGTGAAATACTTCAAGCAAGACAAAAATCACATGTTACATGAAAGCAAGGGAAAGAAAAGAGTTTTGGCTTCCTTCAAACTGTTTGCTGTCTGGCTGTTCATGCTTCATGAAACATGTGGCAATTTATAAACTGATCAGACAGCTACCCATAGCTCAGGACAAATTAATTTGGTAGATCACTCTCAGTAAGGATTTAATTCTGATAGATAGTAACCACAGTGGCAAGTAAGACATCTCAAATTTCACTGCACTCCTGTTTTTAAAATGCTGTTTTCACTCCCAACAGGAGTAGCCCCTAGTTGCAGAGATACTTCTTCAGAGTTGTTTTTGTCATGATTGAGAAAGCAGTAAGAGGGGGGAGACAAACTATCTCATATAAAGTCCTGTTTCACTTTCATTGCTCTTCTGCAGTTAGAAAATACATGGAAGAAGGACTGAGGGATCAGATGTCTCCGCAGTTAGCTTGTTAGACACTGTATCAAAGTTATTACTGAAAGATTATTTAAATGAACTTACCAGTAGAGAAAACAAGAACTGTGTTGTCCCAAAGACCATATCTTTTCAGAGCATCAGTAAGATTTCCTACAGCTTCATCCATAAGAGTCACCATCCCTGCATAATGGCGCCTCTTTACATCCTTAATGGATGAATATGGTTTCACGTATTCTTCAGGGACCTCAAGAGGTTCATGGACAGACTGAAAAGCAAGATAGAGAAAGAGGGGCTGGGGTGGAAAGGATAGAGTGGGAATTAGTTGAACACAGAGTACTAAATGCAAAAGTTACTGCAGCAAAAGCAGCCCTGATTTATCGACACTGCATTTTGATTTCTTTTACACTTGTCTCTTCCAGTCCCTAAATATAAACTAATAAAATTTTGATAAAGGACTTCTGAAGCTGTGGAAAAACATCAGGTGTATTTTTGTTAACAGTTTTCTTTCTATGAAACTTCACCCATTAAACTTTCCATTTGTTTTTTAGAAGAGCAAACTACATGCTAAATAATTTCTTTAAATTTATTACTTGTATTAAGAAAGAAGTGGAGAAGGGTAGCAGACCAGGGCTGCGCAGCCAAAGCTGATTCTGACAGCAGAAAAGGCAAGTCTTACCAGCACTACTTCTTGCATTTAGCTCTATGCACCCTGCTGAATAGCACTCAGTTACAGCTCAAGCACAGGTCTCTCTGTTAATATTTCATTAACCGTTTTTAAACATTCTTTAGAGTTGAAGTTATCAAAGTAACAGCTGCTGACTGTACCTTCTCAGTTTTGTGATTCGCTATAAGATCTACAGCTCTTTCTGTGAATAAATTAGTTGAGTACATATTTTTAAACCCAGTTGCAACTTCTTCTCCATCTCGAAAGTCCAGAGCACAGCGTGTTATGTTCTTTGCTTTGATGAGGACGCAACGGTCATGTGAATAATAATCCTCACTCCCCAGAAGATAGCCTAGAACAGGAAAAGTTGTCAAATAAGCAGGCCAACAACATGTCACAGAAACAGATATATCAGGGGAAAACAGGTAAAAAATAAATATCAAAATGTTAGTAGTTTTGAGCTGAAACAGTCATTCAATATTTGACTTGACTGTAGTGACACTCCCTGACAGGTCTAAGTAGCTCAACATTTAATTCTTCACAGACTTTTTATTGCCAATGCAATTAGTAATTTCAAAACATATGAAACATCTCGAAAGCAGTTCAATGACTTTATAACTTGGTATCAAACACATTAGCACTAAACTAATGCACTGATAGCAAAGGCAGTGGCTATCTGTGTAATACTCTGATTTTTAGCTAGTATGATTTTGTGTATTTGTATTTTCATGTAAGACTTCTGTCTCTATAAGAAAGTTTGGAATTTTTAAAATTTATTTATTCAAAACCATCCAAGTATAAAGCATTTCTTATGTCAGCTGTAAAGTAATTGCTGATGCACTGCTGACACCAACTGGTGAAAAAAAGACACTATTATTTAAAGATCCCCAAAAGAAACAAACTATGCAAAAGTTCTACAGGTATGGATTTGCTCCTATCAAGGGCTATCCTGTTCAGCATGGAGTGCCTTTGCTTTTTATCAATCAGAAATAAAACTCTTAAAAGTAATTTGAATCTCAGTAATTATTACTTTTTAAATTACATTTCAGATTTATCCCTCAATACCCTGAAAAAACAGATGAATCTGCAAAAATATATTCTTAAATTCTGCAAAAATCAAACTAAAACTGGGGAAAAAAATCCAAAATGAAGGAATTTCTCTTGAATTTTTATTCAGCAGCTTCAACTACAGCTACTTGTGCAAAAAAGTATGTACAGAAAGAATGAAGTTCTGGTTTAAATACAATAGAAACTTCTAATATGTTTTTAGGAGGAAAAAATGGCTTTTCTTTCAAAGCATAAAGGCTGATTTTGTGGGTAGACTGCCTACATCCATGTACTCAGAGCCACAAGTTGCATTTTTCCGTTTTGAGTGCCCATTGGGGACACACTGCATCAAGTGTTCCAAAGAATCATATGTCCCTAATTGCAATAAATGCCTACTGGAATTACATGAACATTATAGGACATTAAACTCCTACCTACATTCTCTGAAAAATAATATCACAGGAAGTACCCAACGTGTATTGTTGGCAGCCAGCCGCACGAGGCAGCCAGCCTGTATTAAGGCTCCTTCATTGAGCCCACTTGGTCCCAGGGTGACATTTCCTGAGGAGTGCCAGCCTATCTACATCTATACTGTCAAAAAGATTCCAAGCTCCTGTGAAGAGATGGGAGGAGGCCTATATGTTTAAGCAATGAGTCATTATATTCTGATCCATATATATTAGCTTAATTCAGTTGTGAAACCATGGCTCCAAGCTCTCTGAACAAAGGAGATAGCCAATCTAAGGGCACAGTTCTTCACACCTAGAATTCAGATCCACATTGTCTATTGCACATTGCACAGCCAGGCTCTTTATTTAAGTACCTAAGGTTAGACAAGAGGAATGCAGGCTTCTATATCTCACTTCCTCAGCTGTAGAAGTGAGCAGCAGTACTATCAAAAGCTTGCAAAGTTAATTTAAACTGTTAATTTGAACTGTTTTGAAATTGCCCACTCAAAGTGTCTTAAAAACCACCCAGCGGAGATGGACCACTTTGTGTTCAGTACAATGCAGAATGAGATGTATTGCAGACAGCCTCACATCTGTGACACTTTTGCAAAACTAGTAAATGTCAAATCACTACTGGGACAGGAGCCTTTGCAAGAGAAAAAATAAACAACGTGTAGCTATAAGTTGTCACACCAGGACAATCTAATTCTGGCATTATTTTTTTAGTCTGAGGGTCTGATTTGATAATTTGTGAGTTCCTGCAACAAACCTTCTGGATACTGTTTTACAGAGGCTCTCACACCATCTTCCTTGCCACAGGCCCTGGAAAAAACAATGCTACTCTATTCACGAAGCATGAACATAGTGTGGTATGATGTCTATTTCTCTCTTAAATGTATCAGCTCTTAGAAGTGTAACATTTATTTGCAGAGCAAGCCATGTCTACTGTCTGGTATAACACAAAATGTTCAGATTAAAGACACTTATAAAACCAAACCAATCACTACACCTTAAACTTTCTAACTACCATGGAACCAAATTAAATGCAGTTCATAACAGAGCAACTCAATAATTAAAATATTTCCTTCAATAACTTGTAAAGCTTTGACACGCATTTAAGGCCTTATCTTATTTAAGCAGTTGTACTTTGGAAATATGCACGCCCTGGTATTGATTTACTTATAGTAAATCTGCTGTTCTTAAAAGAATGGGTTAGTTTCTCATACTTTTTACACAGCATTTATTGCCCATGTTAAATCTAACCATTACCAAAGTAAGTGTCAAATCCCCTGCGTGTTGGAAGGCATTCTTTTCTGTACATCCCTAAATGCCACTTTCCCACCATATGAGTAACGTATCCTGCCTCTTGAAGTAGCTCTGGGAGGAGTTTCTCATCCAGTGGCACACAGCTGGGCTGGCATGGCCAAATTATCTGGTGTTGTAAGCCTGTGTGGATCTAGAAGAAAAAGATGAAGGATTAGTTACAATGCAGCAATGTATTCCCATAGACTACTTTATAAGCACGCACAAAAAGAAACACAGCTACACCAGAGGCTAGCATTAGTTTTAAGGGGCTCCTGCTTTTACCAATGTGGTACTGAGGAAGATGAGGAAGCCACAGGGGGCGGGCAGGGGTAGCAGGGAGGAAGACAAGGAAACACCACCACAGGGACTAACAAGGCCTTCTCAGGTATAAATCAACTGCAATTAAAAAAAAGTGCCTTTTCTGTTTTCATCTGAAAATCTAAGAGGTAACAATCACCATTACAGTCTGATTGAAGGCTAGGGACAACATCTCAACATGGAGAGATTTCAAATGGGACGTAGGTGGACAAAAAGGCACATGGCAAGTGAAGCTACCAAGCTCTTGCCTGTATCAGAGAACAGTAACTGGAGAAAAGCATGATAAAAGGTAAGAAAGCTATTTTTGCATTAGTCTTCTAAACGGACATTATACATAAATATTTATACATTTATTTGCATAAAATAAGTGCAAACACCATAAATAGAAAGAGCATTTGGATAATGGGAGTGACACAAGTTTTAAACACTGCCTAGATCTGACCTTTAATAGTTCCACATAAGTTTCTGATTTTAACAAGTGGTGAATTTTGTATATCTTTACAAAACTATGACTGACAACAATAGTCCAAGTAGTGTATTTTGCTCAATGCAAGGAACCTCTCCAATTACTGTGTACTAGAAGCTGACTTTTGTCAACTCCCTTATCTCCTCCAGACAAAAAAAAAAAAAACAAAACAGGCACTGCCCTAAACCTAGGCCAGCAAACTACACATACAAGTATAAATACCTTGTTTATTTACTAAATATTTATAGTAAATTGTCGCACAAAACCTCTAAGACCTCATAGAGCAGAAGACACCAGATTTTAAAACTCCAGTAAGCACTCCAGTGTAGCAAGTGGCATAGATAATTTTTGAAGCATCAATTTAGCAACACTTTGAGTTGATTTTTAAACCAAATAAGCCCTGATCTTAGGCAAGTGAGTAAGTAGACTCTTACAAAGGGCCTACTAATTTTCTTTAAAAGAGGACATGGAAAAAGGTTTTTTTTTTTTTTGTAAATGCAGTATTACAAGATAGATTAACAGTACAGTGAAAGACACAAGCTAGCAAAGCATTCTAAATTCTTCCACTGCCTCTAGAAAGAAAAAAAAAATAGGAGAGGGAAACAATAATAATAATAAAAAAAACCCAAACCTATAGCTTTCATAAACCAATACCTTTGCTATTCTTTCTTTATGGACTATAAAATGACTATCAAAATTCCAGCTCCACACAGGACCAGATTTAAATCTTAAATCTCTGTGCAATTATTAATCATATCAACAGGTAAACCAAAACAAAATCCTACATATTTGATACATAATTATTTCCTGCACCGAATGTCTCTGCGATTTTATAAAAAAATTACTTCCATTTTCATAGAATCATAGAATGGTTTGGGTCAGAAGGCACCTTAAAGATCATCCAGTTTCAGACCCCTGCCATGGGCAGGGACACATTCCACTGGATCAGGTTGATGAAAGTTCCATCCAACCTGACCTAGAAAATAATGTTTTCTATTATTATTGTACTCATTTGTAACAAGGTCAACACGAAGATGATTAAATTACTAAGTCAGAAGCATACAATGTTTTTAAATCAGGACTGAAATATGACTATTTCCAATGTCCAATTTTAAGATGAAATGCAGCAATGTCCATTTCTAGTAAGCATGTTCAGAGTATGAACTGTATTCTAGAAATAGTCATAATGAATAAATGTTTTAGGTTATTTAATAAAACAATTTAAAGAGTTGGTGAAGAAAAAGTCAATTACATCTTCCTATTCATTGATTCTTGAAGTTTCTAGGAAGAGAACAAATGTTGCTTGGAAAGAGTACATATCACCTAGAACAGTCTTCTTACAACAACAAGAGATAACATCCACTAACACTGGATGAGATTTGTTTTCATTCTGAAGTTTCTCTGACAAATCACTATGGTTAGCATGCATGCGCAGGGATCTCTTTTTGTGAGGGCGGGGAAGCTTCCGAAATACACTTAACCCTTTGTGAAAATATTATTTCTGTCCATGCTGTACTCTTCTCTCTCCCCCCACCCCCCGCCCCCTCTTTGCCAAAACTGCAATAAGGGGAGGAATGGGGAGAAGTACCTCAGTAGGATAAAATCCAACTCTTACACCAGTGCAACAGAAAAGAATGGGAAAAATCATGACTGTGATTACAAAGCAGCTAGATACCCAGACTAACCGTTAAGGGCACATAAATGTCTACCTCTACGGTATCATATGAAGAATTACGGGTTAGGACGCCTTGAAACGCTGCACTGGAAAAGATGCTGCACAAACCGAACACGTGGTGCTGACCCGCTCCTGGCTGCACCCTGACTGTGTGCCTGTCCAGTTCAGATGTACCAGAAGATGACTAGGACAGAGAGATTTTTCACAATACGCTGCCACGCCTGTTGACCCAACTGAAGCACAGAGAGAACTTCGTCTTTTCTGAAGCAGAACAACGTGCACTAAACCTACCTCTAGCTCATTCCCGAGCTAGCATGCCAAAACTAAGTGAAGTTTGCATAGAAACGCAACGGGGTTTCACACAGCAGCCTTCTTCCAAGCGCATCTTTACATGAGATACAGGAAGGCCAAACTGTTACACAGTGCTGAGGGCAGCAGGATCCCACCAGCCACCCGCCGACACTCCGCGGAGGGCGGCAGGAAGCGACCGGGAAGGCGTCGCCGCCGCCGGGGAGGGATGGCGGGAGCCTCGGGGCTCCCCGGCGGGCACGGCCGCGCTGCGGCAACAACTTGGGGCTGCGCGCCCCCGGGCGTTCCCCGCGCCCCGCGCCCTACCTGGTAGCGGCCGCTGAGGAGCTGGCTGCGGGAGGGGGTGCAGAGCGGCTGGGTGTAGTACCGCTCCAGCCGCACGCCGCCCGCCCCCAGCGCGTCCAGCCGCGGCGTGCGGATGGCCGAGCCGTGCCAGCCCACGTCGCCCCAGCCCAGGTCGTCGGCCAGCACCAGCACCAGGTGCGGGGCGGGCGGCCGCGCCGCCGCCTGCCGCGGCGGGCAGAGGAGCGGGCAGAGGAGCGGGCAGAGGAGCAGGCGGAGGAGCAGGCGGAGGAGCAGGCGGAGCGGCGGCGGGACACGCTCCCGCCGCGCCATCCTGCCCACCAGGAACTGGGCCGCGGAGACCGCCGGGGGGACGAGCCGCGGCGGCGCCCGGCTCCTCCCGCCGGGCGGGCCGGGCTGAGGGGGCGTGGGGAGCGCCCGGCCGCGGGCACCGCCCGGCGGAGCGGGGCTCGGCGGGGCGGGGCGGGGCTGTGCGCTGGGCTGTGCGGAGCGGGGCGGGGCTGCGCGGGGCGGGGCTGCGCGGGGCGGGGCGGGGCTGCGCGGGGCGGGGCGGGGCTGCGCGGGGCGGGGCTGCGCGGGGCGGGGCGGGGCTGCGCGGCCCCGGCGCCGGCCTCGAACCCTCGCGGCCGTCGCTGCCGGGCGCCGGCGGTGCCGCTGTGGGGGCAAGCGGCGTGGCTTTCGGCCGATTAGTGTCGAAATGAGCTTCAAAAAGAGACTGTAAACGTGCTGCCGGTGTTAGCAGTGTCCAACTCAGCGGTGCTGGAGAGCCCTTCCGATTTTGTCTGTCTCTAATTCCTACGTTAAACACCCGATTTAAACCGTGGAGCCTGCCTTTCCCAGGGGAGCCAGGGAATTATTTGCCAACTGTGTTTCCGAAGAAGCCAATAAAACAGTTTTGAGTAGAGGGGACAATGTATTCTGGTACAAGTAACTGGACTGTTCCTTCTGTCTTCATGAGACCATAGCAGCAGCTCATCCACATTTAATACAGCCAACAGTATATTCTGCACATAAGCAAAGTGGGGCAGCTGCAACACAGCCATGGCCTCGCTGCTTGCCAACCTGGGCTACAGCCAGGGAAAAACAACATGCCACCATCACTGAAGGTGCAGCTCAGTTGTGCGAGATGGCAATTGTTCTGTAGGCAAAACTGCATGACCCCTCTTCTGCCATCAGCAGCTGCTGCTCTCATCCCACCCCTGTCTGCCCCTTCTGCAAAATCATAAGCAACTCAGTGCTTTTTTCTCTTAATTTCGTCCATACAGATGAGAAGCCTTGGTCTAGGTCTGGCTGTAAGATGGTGCTTGTGACTGTTACTCTGTGGGAAGTGAGGCAACCTAGAAGCAGAAATAACAGCTGTGTCAATAGGACTGTTTCTTCAAACCACGTAATCTTCTAAAGCAATATTGTAACGACCACTACCTTAGTTATAGTCTTGATGTAAAATCTAAGGCTGTGAAAGGACAGAAATAGCTGTCAACTCTGATCGATCTTGTTCATCCATGGAATACATATAAATTTCAGTGCCCAGTTAAAGATGAAATGCCCACGTGTTTCACATTTAGCTGGAACGGTACATATGTGCATTCCCAAATTTATATAGCCATTTGGTAACAGGTGACAGAACAATCCACATTAAAAACTGTATTTCTTGGTAAGAAAGACAAATATTGAGCATGCTAGACTCCTGTCTACTTTCTTTTTGATTGACAAGTCTCTGTAGAAAGAAAGTTCCTGCTCCTATCAATTAAGTCTAGTGGATAAACCTATGAAGTTACCAGATATTTTTCTATAAATCACACAAGATTCCCTGCTGGTTTGAAAACAACAGTGATGATAAGCGATGCCACATTTTTTTCTGCAATAAGAATGTGCTATAGTCCACAGCTGGTATTGGAACAAAAAGCAACAATACTGTCCTGAAGTCAGTTTTCCCTGAAGTAAAATTCCAGGATTGCTGACAAGCTGGTATGTGACTATGAGTTACATTTTCTTTGTTGAGATGTGATTCATACTGTTCAAAAGGCTGCAAAGTTCTGATTTATCATGGTTTTAGTTCAGATCCATCACCAGTCACAGCTGTCTCACTGAATTGTTTAATTTACTAACTTCTTCCATGTGCTTATTATAGGTAAAGTTCCATTCAAATGGTAGCACATTCCCCTGGAAATCATTCTTTTTCATTCAGAATAATTACTTTGAAAATCTACACACTGCTGGTAAAATCAGAAATGGATAAAAATTTTGCAGTAAAATTAATATCCACTTGACATGTTTCCAAAGTTAGCATGGTGTTCAAGTGCAGTGGAAATCATATTCCCTTCTAGACAAGTGTCAAGCTACTTGCTGGTTATCCTGCTCCACCAGAATTGGATAACCTGGTTGACTAAACTGCCAGAGTTAAAACATTAAATTGAACCATCTGAAACATACACAGTAGATACTGCACAGTCACAGTCTGGGTGTTACTGCCTGTCCTATTTTCTCACTGGTTTTTTTATTACCAGATGAGGGATTTGGAATCCCAGTCAGGAAACACTGTTTATGTCAAGAGTATTCTCTTGAGTCCAAAGAGTAAATCCTGGAAACAGTCTGTGTTCAGTCCCCTATGTCTCAGTCTACCTTTTCTGAATCTGGGGTTGAATAATTTGGATAATGTTTTGAGGTCAAATGATTAATGAAGTCACGAGAGTGACACCAAAGATCATGGTATCATGTTGATTTATCATTCCAGACGAAGTATGAACACGGCACTTCTTGCCATAGCACAAGATAACCTTGGAACAAAAATTCTAGTGGTAATAGTAACATCTAACTCTGGTGTACCCAAACACTCTGGAGATGTAAGAAGAATAAAGGCAAATGACAAAAAATGTGCCTGAAAAAACTGCCTGATATCTCTGCACACAGAAATTTGAGTATTTCAGAATATTTCCTAGATAACCAACTGTAATTTTTTCACCTCATTAGAGAGGTGTCTCCTCCATTAGCTCATGGGCTTGCGGAAGACTCAAAAATATCCCTGCCAGTCTTTCTACATGGTATTCTGTTTGATTGGTTAGAAGCCCTCTTAAAACACGGATGTACTAAAACATTCTTGATCCTATTCACTTCCTCTTGCTGTAACTTGACACCACAAGTTTATGCAACACCGTATCACAACCTGTAATGAGAAGAAGCAGTGACAGGAAACTACGAAAGCTGCTGAACACTCCCCTTCCTCATTTCTCCAGGTTTATAATTTTTTTATCACCTTGAAAGATTGATATACATGTGAACCTCTCTGCGGTCATGATTTGTAAGGCTTCATCCTGTTACAGTTCAGTTTATCCATGCTGTGCAAAGTGCTGCCGTGTTGGGCTATCCTAATAAACACTCAGTAAGCTGACTTGGGTATCAGAGTGGTAAAAAAGAAGCTAGGTCAACTAGGAAGCCCTGCCAGACACACGGCTCTCATAGCTGCAGCACTTCTAACACTCAGTGCTTAAAACTACGTCAGACACCTCTGCTCCTGAATGCATTGTTAAACAGAAAGCAGAACAATTCTTAAGAGGTAACAGAGTGCAACAAGCTCTCAAGATGCTCCATTTGTCTATATATGGTCAGTGATGAACAGGCAGTTGTCTTGGTCTTACAAGTTGGCTGCAGGAAGAGAAACTTTACTTGGCATTGCCATGTCCCAGAAACAGCATGAGACCTTTTTGTTCGCTTCCCTAAATCTTGAAATGAAATGAAAATTAACTGGTCAAGGTTCAATTGTGGTGAGACTTGAGTGACAATGGCTGTCAGTGAGAAGCCCACAGGGAAGTTAGTGTTTGGGTCTGTATAATACTACACTGTAAAATGAGACAGGTAGCTGTCTACATCAGCTGCAAGGAGAAATTAGCAGCCGGGAGGTTACAGCTGGAAATGCAGTACAAGCCCATGGAGGTACAGCTTCTGATTTCACTTGATGGTAGGAATTACATCTGTGATTCATAACCTTTTGCTCAGGCTGCAGAAAGCCTGCCCCTTTCTGCACAGACTGATCTGTTTGACATGTTAACGAATAGCATTTCTTTCTTCCAAGATGGAAAAAGAGTTACAAACTTGATTCTAACTTTAATACTGGGATATGGAAGGCATCACTGAAACAGAGTTTTGGCATAGCAAAGCTTATTAGGAAAGTGTATGTGAGAGCCTGTCTCAGGATAGCTGTTACTGTATACTTCAGGATATGGTGTCTAGTGAATTTGCATGTTCTTGGGAAATAAATTCAAAACTATGTTCCTAAAAATTGCTCTCCTCCTCCATAATCTAAATAAAACCATATAGCGCTGTGTTTTATTTTCGATTTCTTAAATGCTCAAGGAAACATAGTGGATAAGTGCCTCATTACAAATAATGTCAGCTTTAAAGAAAGTAACATCTCTGATTGGCTCAGTGAAGTAGAACTAATCACTTATGAAAGCATAACAGAGAATAATTACTGAATGGATTTTTCACTCAAGACAGTACTACATGCAAACCTGCCAAAGCCTGTGTGTTTTATTTTGACCTGCTTTATGAAAGATACGCAGAACAGCACAATGTAATATCAGCTTACTTAAGTAAGTGTTCATTACTCAAACTGTGTTTCTCCTGGTATATTCCATTCATACGTTTGTTTCTTTGCTGAAGATTTAGAGGCACCAACTCCTCTGGAGAAAGCACATTTTAGACATTATTCATACATACTTCAAAAATGTTTATCTATAGCCTAAAGGGGAGTGTTACTCTTTGTAAGTTGGAAATTTTGACACTGTTATTCAAAAGAATTGTTGAGTATACTGTGGAATTCAGAGAATGATTTAGTAGTTTAGGGTATTCCCATCCCAATATACATTATCCCAATCTTGCTTATTCGGTTTACTGAATGTTTAGCACTGAATAAAGCTCCTCTGCTGTGGACTTAATTTTATTTTTTCACTGTTAACATTTCCATGTAAGAACATATGGCTCTTACTGCTATTCAATCTATAAATAACAAGAAAAGGAAGAACTGACTTTCTCTAGTGTCAGTCTAGCGCTTCAGATTTAGAACAGTAAATCCATGACACAGTACTTTCTGTTCAGAAACTGAACAGTAACATCCTGTGTTTTGTAGAATATTACATGTAATCTACCAGATGACTTATATAAAATAATGAAAAATGGGCTTCCTAGAACTGTTTCATTAAAAATAATTAGATTTTGATCTTCTGTGAGAATTACTGCCAGGTTGACACACTGGGGAAAAAATATTAACAGTTCGGTTTGCCTTTAATATTACCTTTATTATTTTTAATCATTGCTGGAATGTATTTCAATTCCTTCGGAAGCATTTTTGTGCAGAACTACTGATGTTATTTTAATGACAACTTTGCAATATCATGTTGGAAGGAACCAGGATAAGCTACTTTACCCTACGGGCAGGCAAAGGAGGAACTGTGAGTGTCAAGGAGGAGGAAGAAATTGTTATTGGCCAATACCAAGAGCAAATTTCTCCTCTGCATTAATTCAGAACTGCCAGACAATGTGGGAGCAAGATGAATCAAGAATGTACAAATTCCCTGCCACTTCCTGTTCACAAGTGCTACTGAGAAGGGGAACACATACTGGTTCATGAACTCTGCTCAGATCTCTAACACGAACAGTCCATACTGTAGGAAGCAAGAGAGTGACACCTTCGAATTTCTCACTATGTATGGCAATGAGGATCCTGTGTTTAGTAATTAGCAAATCTGGTAGTCTGATTCTCTTAATTTCATGCGTATTAACGGAACTATTTCCTACTGCACAATTTGTTGTATCCTCATCTGTGTTTATATTCTGGGACTTTCACCCTTTCTCTGAAGGCGCATTCTTGTTGGTTCCGTCATCACCAGTGGCTCTTGTATAATGGTTGCTGGATAATTTTTTCCTAAAAGTTCAACTTCCAGTTTCTGTCCAACTTTGCTGAGTTCTATGGGAACATATGCAAATGCCAGACTCTGCTGAGCACTGTAACTGAAACTTCCAGATGTGGTGTTGCCAATAACCTGAAAAAAACCACAAACATTTATCTTTATTTTCAAGATGCAGTGAGGTTTTCTTAGAAAAAAACAACAACAACCAAAACAGCTACACATCTCATATACTAGCTTTGGTTTATACACTTCAGACATCAAGCACGTTTCATGCAGTTCATAACATTCACTACAGTGCGTGACATCACCTTAAACGGGGAAGTTTTTGCTTCTCGAGAAAACAATCTATTCCTATCGCGTTCAATTAATTTTCCACTGAAACATACACTGTACACATGCATATGTTCATTATATACAATAATTTAACTGCTAGTTTGTGTTTCAACACATAATCTGCGCTGAAGTGAGGAAGCCCAAACTTCACTGTTGTTTTGTTTCCTTAAGTGAATAGCAAAAGTGTTGTTAGGACAATGGTGAATTTACAGAAGAAGAGAATGGATGACAATACTTTAGTCTGTTCTAACTCCAGCCTCTGTGACTTGATGGTATTTCACATTTTCTTTGTAGCTAATTAGTTAGTCTTTGCTTCCTGCTTGAAGACTATAGACACTATTTATCATAGCTTCAAATTGTTCTGTGCCAGTAAAACAAAGATGATGCATTCACACTGAAACAGAAAGTTAGATTCTGTTCATGGAGAATTAACATTAGTTTCTTGTAACATGATCTACAGTCCTCACCTTGCCGTTATGCCACACACTTTCATTTCCCTCTGGATCAACATTATCTGTTTCTAGGGTGAGATACACCAGTTGTCGTTTGAGACCTTTCTCTTTAATCTGCTTCAGTGCTTGCTTTCCAGTAAAGTCTGCTGGCTGAAATAATAGAAGATAATGATGACATATGGTTATTTGGGTTCTGCAAAAAATTTAGAGATATAAGCATTTAAATTATCTTAATTTGTTTTCCTATCACTTAAATATTTTGTATGAAATACAGATGAAATAAAATCTTTGACAGATATTGTACCTTGTATCTTGGTATTTTTATATTTGATACATTACATCTTAGTAACTTCATTCAGTATATTGTTTTTCTAGATCTCAGTCCTACAATATCCGTAATTTCAAATGTAGTAAAAATACATATGTAGTGAAACTTGTGTTACAAGACTGCCTGCCTAGTTAAGGCTTTGTGCCAGAGACTGTATATTATTTCAGTTTCTATTAAAAAAACCTCGAATTCCAATAGCCAGATCCTAAAGTCTGGGTGTCCCCCTGTGGACACACATCTTTTTTGATGCTATCATCAACCATGACAGTTACTTGTAACTGTTCCACTTCGCTGTCTCTGCCAGGCTGTAGAGCTGGTAGTTCACGTCATATTCTTGTTTTAAGGGATGTATGTGTTTTCTCATATCTACCATGTTATGGGATAATGCATCATTGTAGTTAAAGAATATACTATAATTTGGAGTTGCCTTTTTCAGCTTGCCTGGAAAGGTATGAACAGGTTCTCGTATTTCTGGAAGCAGACTGCATAAATGTGTGACAAATACGGGGGGAGCCATCTGAAACCTCTGAATCTCCCAAGGTATATAGGACAGTATTTATTGAATGTGATAACATTGAGCTGATTCCACTGAGCTAACCTGATTACATGGCCAGGTTCACAGATAGCAGCTTATTTTGCCTACCAGTAGCGGTGAACTTGACTTGTTGCATACTGTTATCTCCTAAGTCTTAAATGTAACTCAGACAACTTCCTTACTTAATTGGCTTGGTACAGAATAGATTGGAAAAAGAAGCCATAGAAAAAAGAGTTGCAACAAACTTTGTGATCCTGACCAGAATGCCACAAGAACCAAGAGAAACACCCTTTCAGAGATGCTGATAATTCAAACCGAGGATAAAATACTAATCAAGCTGGATATAATTAATTCTAATAAATGTGCAGTAAATATTAGGAATAGCAATAAAAACAAATTCTGCCTATTCATTTTTTCGTTGAAGTTATAGATCATGCAGAACAAAAGATTTGTACTCAACAAATTTGCCAGATCCACACCAGTCTGCCCAATGGACAAGAAACATAATAGCAGTTACAAGGTCCTCTAGTTTTCCAGACTTTGTTGAGAAGATGACTAGCAGTGAAAGCTATTTTAAGGCAGTTGATCTTGGAGCTGAAGCAGGAATTATATTAATTTGATATTTAAGAGAAAAGAAGGGAAATGTTGTTGAAGACATCAAAAGTACTATTTCTGGTAATGTTCTTTAATTTCTGCAGAGAACTATTGCACTGTCAGAATTACAAGCAATACATATTGTACTTGGAATAGATTATTATGCAGTTAGTTCATGTGTTCTTTCTGTAGTTCTTGTTCAGGTTAATATATATGTAGGCTCAAAAGAAATT
Organism: Athene noctua; assembly: GCF_965140245.1. NCBI lineage: Eukaryota > Metazoa > Chordata > Aves > Strigiformes > Strigidae > Athene > Athene noctua. The sequence goes on along the minus strand of NC_134077.1, from coordinate 26,439,004 downwards.
ATTAAAGCGATGAGGAGTTTTTGACCTTCAAAAGATTAGACTCTGTAAGCAGTTCTGGAAAACAGCTTATGAACCAGTTAAGGACAAGTTAGTCTGAAAATCAAGGTGGACCAACTGAGGATAAAGAAGAAATCGCACATAAGGATCACAGATGGTGCCGTTTAGGGAAAGACAGTGTGAAATATAGTTCAGATCGAAGAGGAAAAGACTATGTGGATTCATTTCAGAATATAACGGCCAAGATGCTGCCAGAAAATATAAAACAAAGATCTCAGACCAGACAATAAACAGCTACTGGTAGTTCCCTCTTGCTTTTCATAGAATCACACTTCTCCTATGGAACACTTATGAAAGGAAGCATCTACAATTAGAATTGCAATTATGACCGTATACCATAGCATGATACACAGACTAAAATATTTGCATGACAGAAATACCAAGGAAGTAAATATTCTACAGGCAGGCTTAGCACTGAATCAAATCCTTCCTATACATGCTACTGTAGCACTGATATTTAGTCACAAGGAAGGTAACTGTAGAACTAAACACAAGTATTCAAATACAATGTTGTATGTCCTAAGGCCTTCTGACTGGCCTCCAGCTGCTGCTCTGGAAGAGGTACGGTCTCCGTTCAGTCCCATGTCATATTTGCCAACCCAGTGTGGATGTTTGTGATGCACTAAGGCATCTAAAACAGCAGTATCAATGTCTAAATTCCCTCTTTAGGTCTCTTAGTAATAAAAAATTGGCAGCAGAGAGGACTCTCTCAGAACCAGCTTCCAAGAGCATTCTTCTTCCATGCCCTTTTCCACAGCTGAGTCACCATCAAGTTTTGCAGAAGAATTGTAATTGGAAACTTTGAGAATATTTTATCACACGGCACTGATGTAGCTACTGCTAAACTAATAGCATGGCTCCTTTCTCCTGGTATATTCAGATACTTTCAAGTGCATAAACGTAGAGAGACATGAAAGCCTTATGAAACTTTTATCATTTTCATGGTTTAGGTTGTTGGGGGGGGGTTCAATTCAAGATTTATGGTTAATTTTTACTTCTATGAATTCCTCATTTAGAAATGGAAAAGCAATTTCCATGAAAGTTAATACAGCAGTCATAATCAGAGCCTTGAGTATGACCTGGTAACAGATGTGTACTCCTTTAATGGGTCACTGCCAGATTAGCTGCATAGGTGACAGTTAACTCCTGTTAATATACTAATTACTAGAACCTTGAGGTTGACAGCAAAGATAATTTTGACTTCCATTTCTTAATTAGCTTTCAGATATGGAAACCCTTAGAGCAAGCAGGTAGGAGACTTTAGAATCTGTGTATCTCTGGATCATTTTTTGCCTGTTGGTTACAGATACTACATTAAATTCCTACCCAATTGATTTTAACTGTGCCAGGCTTTTGGCCACCTGGAATAAATGACTACACAGTTCTTACGCTAACTGGAGATGGATTTGGGGGATTTTATGTAATGGGTTTGTTCTTTGTTATTTTATGCTCCTTGAAGGTTAAAAGTATTCTTTTTAGAATCGTGGCTTGGAAAAACAACCAAGAGGTAACCTAAAATTCAAGCTCTCCAGAATATACACAAATATAATATATATATATATATATATCTATCTGCAATAATAAGTGTGTATGTATGTATATGTATATGTACATACACAAACTCACACATACATTCTGAACGGTACATAAACATGGATGAAAATGTGACAATATATGTAAAAAATGTGTGTATATACATTTTTTAAACATTTAAAACAACTTCTAAAGAAATTCTAATAATATGAATCTGACTGGTTAAGGGTTTTTGTTTCACAGTTTTTGTGTACCCATGTCAATTGTACACTAACATATTTCCACCGTTATTCATTTTTGATTTATGAGTGCGTGTGCATTAATTTATTCCAATCAAAACAGCATTTTGGAAACTGATTAATTCAAGCTCGGGCTGGCTATAACAACTACTTCCTGTTTCTAGGACAAAAGTAATCAGTTTGTGTATTGCTTCTACTTGGTTTAGCTTGTCACGCTAAATATAATGCAAGAAAAAAATCCCATTCAGAACAGTATAATTCAATAAATTAATATTAAACAAAAAAAGCCAAAACAAAGAAAAAGAGCAGAAACAAAGGAAAACCCTAAATAATTCCAATCTCAAACATATATGAAATTTAAAGCTGCTCCTATTGTCCAAGTTTTAAAAAAAATAATCACTTGACATGCAGTAACAATGCAAAGCTTTTACTACTTAGAGCAAGGACAGTCCTAATAAACTAAGCCTAAAATACAGACTTTCCATTATCTTGACATGAGTTCTCAAAGCATTAAGCTTTGGCAAACGTAATGTTTCTCAGATAAAATAAGAATACTTCTTAGATAAAGACAGTATCTACTCCTTAGCTTCATATTCTTTGACTGCAGTTCACCAGATTAAAAAAAAAAATATGAGTTCTACTTTTACCTGGTGCTACTTAACACACAGATTATGATGGAAAATCACAACACAAAGTCAAACCAGTGAAGTTTTTTAAACAGCATATAGCTAAATGGAGCCTATTGATTATCTCATCTGTTAACATATTGGACATATGTATTTTCCTTGCCCTTCTCATCAGGCTTTTACCTTGTGTAAGTGACCATGCATTTGCTAGCACAAGATAAAAACACCTCTTTTCCCCCTCCTCCCCCCCCCAAAGAGTTCAGGAGGCAGTAACCAATTAGGTGATTTTCTAGGCACAGTGACATACCCTGAGAAGTTTAACTTACTGTGTTTCAAGTGTGCTTGACTTTGACTTTTAATGGCATACAGATCGTAAATCCTATGTGAAAAACTTTTGTGTCTTAAGGGAAGTAGGGGAATACAAATTATCTATAAAGCTTTCAATTTACTTTTTTTAGATTATGCAGTTTAGCAGAATAAAATCTAGGTATCTAGGAAGAAAAATGTCATATCCATTCATTCCACAACAACTGGCAGCAAAGATATGCAAATCTCTTAATAATGAAATGTTGTAATTTATTTGAAATGCTGCTTCTGACTGTGGGCATACAGCCAATTATGTACACAAAGCCACCCAACTGAGTAAGGCAGCACCAACAGCTGCTGCGATCTGCTGTAACCATCAAGTTACACCATGATGGAGACAGCATCAGTGCAGTATTTGAAATTAATTATTCTTAGTTGGATGCTCTTGAATAACTTCAGGGTAACTCTCCAAATGATATCCCCCTCACCAGGGTAATAACTGAATACCATTTTCCTCCATAGTTAGCAAATATTTGACAAGTTTCTTTTCCTGTAGCAAACCCTGGCTACAGTTTACACTGCACAAAACAGCTTTCTAAGGGTGATGTGGCCAGTCAGTATGTATGGCACTGCATCATGGCATCTTTCATTCAGTCTACCTAAGCTCTTCTCAAACAGCCAGCCAGCTCTAAGAAATTAATATGATACAAACAACTCATGAATTATTGAATTTTGGCTCAAAATTCCTAGCTTAGTGGGTGCTTATTGCTTCACATGACCTAACAAACACACTGGCAATGATGTAAGCGTGCATTTTATACTGAGAACAAAATCACTGCAGATTCTTTACAATGCGTTTCATACTCTGTATAAATTTATGGAATAAATCCTCTGGTTTATGACCCTCTGGTCATCACATGAAGTAACCACAGAATACGGTTTCACTCCTAAATTTTAATTTGAATGGGGACAGGATTTAGGTGGGAAAGTACGCTGAATAAGTATCTTGTAGGCATAATAAATTGGGATTGAAAGAAAGAGAAGAAAAAAGTACCCTTCCCCACTCTCAAATACCTAGTACTTTTCCATCACTCCATCCTTTTTCAGATCCCTCTGCTTTCCCCCCAAGTTCTTTATCCCTTCTTCCGTAAAGCCTGTGCTCTTTCTTCTCCCTCCTCCCTTTCTTGTGTGGAGTAGAGCTGGCACAATACACAACCTTATGCCAGGTTATGGAGTGGGATCAGCAATCACTGCTGTAGTCATTCCTCTCAGAACAGGAGGGATGCAAGTTGCAAAAGTGAAGGAAGGGTGGACAACAGCAATAAGGGGGAGTTACAGAAACTCTTGAAGGTCAGCCTGTCCAGCACCAAGTTGGAGCACTGCTCCCAGCAGACCTGGACAGCAAGTGCCAGGCATTCCACCCACTAAGCCTGCCCTATACACCCTATACTGAATTGTACAAGTGAGAAGATTAAAAATTAATCATTTACTATGGACCTGCAAACACAGCTCCCATTTTAAAATCAGTAATTGTTTAAGGGGGGAAAAAATTAAAAACCTAGCAAATAATTAAGAAGTGGAAAACATAAGCAAGTGGCTACAAGTGGTTGTTTTTCTGCTTGCCACTACTCACTCCTTGCCTCCATGTTTCTGAAAGCACAGAGTGCTGCTACCAGATGAAACTTTTACATGGATAATGATACAAATGACTACATATGCTGAAATGCTGCAAAGACCCAGAGCCAGCATCTACATCTCTTTTGCCACTTTCTCCACTCTCTCTCTTCACCTAATGCTGGGTGGTGTTTGTGGCCAGAGCACCAGATGATCACGGCAGGTCTGATAATTCTGCTAGTGCTCCCTTTTCAGAGGGGATGTTCTGTGCAGTTGGGCCAGTTCAAACTTTTTTGGTGTTCTTTCTCCAAACTGCATTTGTGAAATGATAAAAAAAAATCCTTTTCCCTAAAAAGATTTATTGTTTTGTGCTTTAACAAAACAGGACATATCACCTTAGACCATGGTAACACGAATTGGACTGAGAGACATTTCAGGCAGAGTGGCCAGGAGGGAAACAAATGACTGGAAAGAGGATGGCATGAACTGTAAGTTTCCAAGGAATAAAAGGGTGGAGACACAGCCTTAGAACTAGTTTCTCGTGAGATAACAACTTAGGTATAGTTACGCTGGAGGTTAGGTCAATACTTAGGCACTGTATCTTGTCATTCACCCACCTGTGTGAAGCTGCTGCGCATGACACAACTTCTATTCATAATGAATAATGAAGTAATTAAATGCTCATGTGTCTAATGGATGCAATAGTAAAAGCCACCAAATGCCAAAGTAAGAAAAAGAGGTAGGACTTGTAGACTAAGAGGCTTTCTTTGACATCGAAAATGAGGCAGTCACTGAGTAGGGTTGGTAGAGAAGAAACACGACTATCCATAAGCAGACAGGGAAATGAGAAGGAAACAAAGGATAAGTATGGGGTGGATGGGGTGGGTTTTTTTTGGTTTTTTTTTTTTTAAAAAAAAAAAAAGAGAGAGAGAGAGAAAACACAAAACTGCAAGCTTGTAGAGTAGACCTAAGAAAAAGTGAGAGATTCTTGAGAATTGTGAAATCTGGAAAGAAGCTTGGAATGGAGAACAAAGAAAGTGCCCCAGCAGTAAATAAACAGGGCTACAACAAGGACACACTGCCTCTGATAACGGTATTTCCTCCTAGAGGAAACGAGCACTACCTCTCAGCTAAGCGCCCAGATCCCGGCCTGGAAGGGCGCACTGGAGCAGTCCCAAAGGGTTTCCATCATCTACCGCACTCTTCCCAAAACGCAGTGAGCTGTTGTTGCAGAGGGAGTCGCCAGGAGATGGCAGTCTTGGCTGTAGCAAAACAAGTCACAAACCTACAAATAGCTAACTACGGATTTTTGTAGCGGTACGCTCTTGATGACTGTTGGCACTACTGGATTTACACGGAAAACCCTCCTGACAGAGTTCATTTCTGTGAGCTACTCAAATTGTTAAGGTTTTTCACCTTAACATCAAGTTTTACTGGGACTTCTGGTCCGTTACACTCCGGGAAAAAATAGGCTGGTTTAGGAATACTGAATTAGCTAAAAATAACCCACCACTTCAGAAGACCAAAAAGACACATGCTAGCAGGTTTTGAAGATGCAATCAGCCTCTGAAATAAGGAAATACTTTTTTCTGTATGTCCATAGTGAACACAATAATCATTAATAATGTATAAAGTGTAGCGGGAAAACATTTTTTAACATAAAGACAGTGAATCACCTGAACAGACCGCCCAGACAGATTGTGAGATTCTTCAGGACTGAGAGGTCTTTGTAATTTCACACATGAAATTTTTATACCTATGGCAAGGTAAACACAGATGTAGTTGATTCTGACATAAAACAAAGGTCTGGAGTAAATTAATATCTGGTGACCGCTTATCCTTTTCTATTACAATAACTGAAAAATCCATTAAGTACAAAACAGGGTTTTGAAAAATAAAAAGTATTCAGAGGCGATATACTATATTTTTGACCACTTACACCTGAGAAAGTGCAAATGTGCAGAAGAACTAAAACGGTATTCTGGGATGTGGAGAAAAAGAATTGCAAATTTTTCTTTTTTAAAGATTTTCTGTGAATTTTCTGCCACAAAGACTATTAGGACTCTATCAAGTATTTAGTAGCAGAGTGCTTATTCATGAAATCAGGCTATCTAAATGTAATTGAACAACCAAATGAAAGACTACAAGTGCTAGAAAAAATTCCACCCCTAAAACAGACAGATTTTGCTGTGAAGTTATGAAGACATTGTATATTCTAATTTAGAACTTAATCCTGTTCCTGTCCCTCCACTTTGGTTTAAACACAAACCATCCCACTCATCTGTGCAAGGAAGCAACTAACACCAACATTAGAGAAAAAAGGAGTATCAAGCTGAGCCTAGACAAAACCACATAGAACAATACCCTTTCTTCAACCTCACTGATAAAATGAAAGTTGCCACAGAAATCTTGAGGAAACAGATTTACTTATTGTCATGCTAGAATTTAATAGACTGTGGGTGAAAACATTGTCAACTTGAGCTTTTAAGAATTTTTCCTGTTGCTCATCACAAAAAAACTACTAGTCCGTATGTACCTGAAGATGATGCATACACTAAACTTTGTAAACTTAGAGAAATATCAGGATTTCATTGGGAATTTGCATATCTTGATATTTATTGCACAGATCTCTGAATGTCCTCTCATGGAAATTAAAATACTTTTTTATTGTATTACCTTCACTGGCATTTGATTGTTCATTCACTTTAATCTGTTCAGAAACTGGTTACATTTGCCATGACATATCACTGGAGGTTCACTTATGTTGAAGTCTCTTTGCCCATTCTGTGAACTATTTCAGCTGCTTGTTGCACAGTAAGAAGCACCCTAGTAACTGAACAGTGCATTTTGGTTTTAATTTACACAGAAATCAGCACTTTACCCAGCTGGGTGTGCATGCTTAAAGGAATAAAGCTTGTTAGGAAATTAAAAGACCAAGATGTCAAAAATAAGTATTAGGTATCTGTTTCTTGTACTTTTTGTCTCATTTTCCCTTTGGGGGGAAAGTTTTCTTTACAATAGGAACAAATGATAACAGAGTATTTTGCTTGTATTTAGTCACAGTGGCCTGTAAGAAATGCTGAGGTTTATGCCATGCCAAACAGACACCAAAATCAGAGGCATGGAACTGGGACTCAGAGCCCCAAAGTGCCAAGAAACAGAGTAAATAATCTCACATTGCACTTCATGCTACAATGTTTAGTCTGCTTCCAATATCTGAGTTAGCTCAGGTACCTCTGCAGTGTCAACATACAGTCACAAGTGCCCTCATTTGAGTTAATAAATAAACATTGATTATTTCCTTTTTCCCATCAGATCAGCAGAACTGGCAAATGATTTCGGGTGACATCCTGCATCTATGCTGGAGATTCATTCCTGCCCATTTGTCTAAAATGTGAGTATCTGCTCCAGAGAGTTGTTCCAAGCCTGTATTTCAAACGTGCAGAGAAGAGTGCAGAGCAATAAAGAATCATGTGCTTCATGCACATTAGTGCCTTCATATGTTCTGCATGGGCATCTTGGCAAGAAACAGCTTTCCCTGCTTATGGCTGCTTTCCTGATTATACTTCTTAAAAAAAAGTAAAAGAAAACAACAGATATATCAAATGGAAGTGGAAAGAAAAAACAGTAATAGTAGCATTATTTTTTATTGTATTCCACTGTAATCCTCAGGATGGGAAAGTCCTTCATGAACAAATACAACAGAATCCTATTCTGTAAGAGTCTGTATTTCTCTTGCATGTGTCATTTACTTTGATTAGGGCAAAATGACACTACCCAATGGAGACAGCTGTAACTCCACTACACGTAGGAACTGCCATTGACACCCCTGGGAGCACCTTGCCTTGATCCTGCACAGGCTGGAGAACTTTAATGTCTATAGAGAGGTTCAACAGTTGGAGATGAAAACCATTTTCCTGGGCTTGCCCCTGTTCTGGTCGGTGAAACTGCCTCATAAAGCACCTTTTTAGGTTTAACATGCCTCTGTAATTCTTGCCTACCCAAAGTTTAAGATTTGTTTATTTGGAGCTATAACAAAGTTCGGAATGTTTTTTTATCTGTTCCACAGTGCCTCCACATAACATGGCAAAGAGTATAAAGGGTCATTTATTATCTGATTTACTACCATTTCAGGTATAAAGGAAACATAAATAAGAACAGAGTTTGTCCCCATATCACATCACATCATTGTAAAGATTAAATGTTTCACAAACATTAATTTTTCTTCTTGATCTCCCTTATGTAAAAATGCTGCCACTTTATTTTACAGATGAAAATCCAGATGAGGCAAAAGATTAAGTCAGAAATAGCCCCTCATTTAAGGCACCTAACTTGAAATGTCTAGGACCTGATTTTTTACATTAGAAACTTCACATCCACTATGCAGTCAACTGCTGTTTGAGTTGATGGGCTAACTCGTAGCAACAGATGGCATTAGAGCTGCACAGGAAACTATTTCACCAGGTTTCATGGAAAGGTCCTCAATTTGAGAGAGTCTGGACTTTTGGTTTGGGATTCACTTGGACTGGAAAAGAGAATTACAAGCAATTTCTGTTTCAAATAGACTATAAAAGAGTTTGAATTGTTAAAATATTAACATAAGAAAATTAAGATGCTGATAAAAGGATAGAATAGCATGTTTTCATTTTTACTGCACATTTCAATTCAGCTAGTCCCGTTCTCTAAAATTCAAATCAGGCAGGAACAAGTTATGAGCAGAGGACCTCTTCAGAAATTCTGTGAATTAGTTATTTTTTAACCAATATATTAATTTAACTTATATTTGACTTACATCTAAGTTGTCAGTCAGCAGTTCTTCTAAAAAATTTATTGTTTTTTTCAGGAGTTTCTGTACTAGAATGGTAGCCAGAGAAATGACCCTACAGACAACTCCTTTAGTGAGAATGAGCAGGCGAAACATTTTCACAATATGAACAGGCTTGTTCAGTTTGTATATACATACTATATGTTTACATTTCTCTATGAAAATAAACCACAGAGTTATTTTTCATGTAGACAATATTTAGTATTTGCAGCTTTCTGATCTAACATATAATTCTGTTAGCAAAAAACATGGAAACATACAAAACACTTTTTTAAACAAATCAGTATTTATAAAGTAATTATTCTTACAATTGCTCAGTTTATTTTCTAAATCTATTTTATTTTACAGATAATGATATTTTTCTTTTCAAACACTTAAAAGACTAATCTTGGCAATAAAAGAACACTGAAAATAATAAGACATACCTTGTTTAGCTTTACAAAGTAGTCCAGTCCCGCTTCTAAGGGATTAGTGTCACAGTTCATCTGTTAAAAAATATAAATTCACTATCCATACATGATGGACCATCATAGCTTTTGGGTTGGGGGGTTTATTTATTTGTTCTGTGCATCCTTCTATTTACTCCTGTGTCAATGCCTTCCAAGTTGCATATGTGCAACTTCCATTTGAATACACTGCAAGCTTCAAATGTGCAATTTCAACAGAGTATTTACTATTATGCCTAATACAACATATAGATATATAAATCATTCATCTAAGTTTCAATATGCAAAGTAAGCACTTATTTCAGTAAGAAACAGGATTTTTCCTCAAAGCAGAATGGAAGCTGCAGAAGATTGAATAACTGAGGTATGCACATTAATTCCACACAGAAGAATGTCATACCTAGAGAGGAAAATAAAACACAAAGCCAATTGTATTCACCACCTTCTCATTAGGTATAGGGGCAAAGATCTGTTTAGGCAGCATTTGAGGAAAGAATGAAAATAATTGTCACAAGACAAGTAAAAAGGACCCCTAAATGCCTACCATTTCACCTTCCTGAGTTCTTTTGTTTCCAAAGGAATTAGGAAAATTTCAGGTAAGTAGAAATTATACTGATTTTCCCCAGATCCTCTAGGCCCCCTGAATAGCTCTTTACTGTGGGTAAGCAATTTCGGCAGAAACAAGCTAATGGGAAATGAAAAATTCCAAATACATTATGAAGCAGGAGTAATTGGCCTCTCATGACACAGTTATTACAAAACCAAAACATTTTCAGAATCTATCAGCCAAACCTTTGATTTCAAAACACTAGAGCTCAGAAAAACCCTCATAATTTTGTTATGCACAAGAGGGAAAACCATCAGTGAATGAAAAATTAAGTGTCTCTTTGCCAGCAGTGCAATTGATTATACTAGCTATTTTTATTTAGAAAATACACTGTTCAGAATTATAGCAGCTTTTTCCTGCTCAAGTTGAATTTTCTTTTCATGCTAAACTGAGAAACAACAAATACTATCTATGCTAACTCTGACTAAAGGCTGTATATTCACAATTAAATAAAAGAAACAGAAAGAATAATAAAGAATTCGTATTTCCTGACCTCTGCCCCCCAGGCTCGGAAACCCTTTTCCAGTCTTAATGCATTCAGAGCATATGTTCCAAAGTTATCAATTCCCTCTTTTTGGCCAGCTTCCATGATTGCACCGTAAAGAGCTGCAGAATCTTCTTTTCTATGATAGAGCTCCCAACCCAATTCACCTGTTACACAAACAAGATTAATGGTTTCACCAGCTCAACAATGAAACAGTCCTAATAAAATACAATCCTATCCTTGGTAAAAAGTGTGGGTCAATCCTGTAAGTGTTAATTCACATTTTAGGGTCAATGCTGCTATCACATAGCAAGTGTAATTCCCTGCAAGAACCACCAGAGCATTTATACCCTAGATCTGAAGCAGTGGTACTATTATTCTAATTGAAACTGGTAACTGAAATTAGGGAGGAGGGGAGAGAAGAAATAATCAGAATAACCAGTAAGAAAGGTCATGTAACAAAGTCACAATGAGAGATGAAGCTTAAGGGCAATATGAACAGATGATGACAAGTGAACAGCAAGTGTAAGCATAAAATTAATGTGTTGTCTCATATATATGACAATAGAAAGAGAAAATGACAAGGACTTCAGCTACTTCAGAATGCTTTAAATTCAGACTATTGCAGTAGAGATGGACATAAAAAGAAATAATAAAAAGTGAGAAAAACACTCAGCACTACAGCATTATATTTTCAAGGCACTTGACAAACACTAATATACGGTAATCCAGAAACAATTCTTGACGTTGGTTTTGCAGCAAATACCACAGGGGTTATCAGAGCTGGCCTTTTGTTCTGTAAAATAAATATTTACACTATAGGGTATTCAAGAGAAAAAGATCTTGGAAAACTCAGCACAGAGTCTGACCATATCATGTTTGAAAATCAATGTGCTGTTTCCTCACACATTTATATATAAAATGTAATTAACCTATTGCTTATGAATACATGATGAGATCTATTTTACAGTGTAATTTTAATTATACTTATTATTCTATTCATTGTTTCTTTCCTTAAGAGTCTGTTTTCTCTATTGCTTACCTGTGTATGATATCCTAATGGCAGTAACAGCAATATCATAAAGTTTCAAATGTCTAGACTGGAGAAACTTAAATGAACCATCGCTCAGATCTTCATTTGTCAACTTCTGGAGGACCTGTCGTGCATACGGACCTGCGACACCAAGTACTCCCATCTCATCTGTCATGTTTTCTATTTCAACTTTGTATCCACCTCTCATTACCTCCTCTTCTATCCATCTGCCCATAAAACACAACACAGATGTTAAAATTTTTATTGAAAAATTACTGATTTCAATAAAATTTAAAAATGAATAATTTTTGATTAGTATTCATCTTCCCAGTAGCTCCCAGTCCCACACCTTCTAAAAAAAAAAGGAAGTATGTGCTACAATAGATAGTCAAATCCCTCACTGGTGTTAAACAGTGTTTTCTGGTGAGATACCAATACAGGAACACAGGTATCTGGGATACAGCCAGGAAAGGAGAGAATTTAAATAGGTGGAACAGTATTTTCAAGAAGAGAGAAAGAAGTAATCTCATAGGACTGAATACAGATTTGCCTTTGGATCCAGAATGTGTTAATAAAATGTCAACATACAAAAAGAGTAAGCAATAAATACAGTGAACATAAGAAATCTTCAAACAAATTCCTGTGTCAACAGAAATGTACAACCAGGTTTGTTCCTGAATCACTGAATACAGTATGTGAAGTATTGGCAGGAAGTTCAGTTTTGATTTAGTCAAAACCATTAGCTATTTATTGTCTTTCAGGAAGTTTACAAAATAAATTAAATTAGTATTTTAACATTTTATTAAGTACTACTTTCTTAAGCAGTGTTCAAAGATCACAGGCACAGCGGAGTACCAAACAGGACTGTAGAAATTTTGTAGAATCAAATGCATTAGACCAGATTCTGCTATTTGGGTCCTGAATGTGCCAACGGTCCTACTGATTCCCATAGGACTGTTACGAAACAGTATATTATTCACTGTGTGTTGGGGTAGCAAATTTAAGTCTTTTATGTACTGGCTCATTTTGAATAACGGATTTGTCAGCAATCTCCAGTAAGAAAAATTCTTTTCCTTAGTATGTATGTGCAGCCACTAATAGCACTAGAAATGTCACTGCCAGTGCTCATCTAATGAAAAACATTTTAATGAAGTTATCCTGCAACTGCTTCTATTTCCTTTCTTTCTGTCGTTTTACTTTGTGACCCCAGCGCCCAAAGCAGAAGACATTATCAGAGTATCAGGAAGACTGCACTACCCACCTGTATTGGCCAGGTCAGTGCCTCTGGGGTCATCCATGTTTAAAGCCAATTTTTTTTTTTTTTTGCGTAAGAGAAAATACTAGAAAGGAACAACCATGTTGTGTTCCATCAGACAATGGCAAACACAAACAGGTTCAACAACAAAACAAGAACTAACTCCATTGAAGTATATTACATAACTATTAGTAAAGTCTCTTTTTACATCAGCAATAATCGAGTATGCAACTGCTTATACTTCAGGATTCAAGTCAACCAAGTTTCTAAGAAACCAAATCAATAAATAAGTAGAATTCTCGTAAACTTAGTGAAAGGTTTGTTGAGTAATAATGAAGAATTTGGCACTTAGTAAAAAGATTTCTATATTAATGTGACTGTACAGCACTATGTACTTACTATATCAAAAATAAACTAACCTCAGATCATGGAGTTCTGACCCTGAGCCAGTTACAAGCATAAATTCTCCAGGATACAGTTGAGAGACTGTTAGCTCAGCATAAACTTTTCCTCTTGGTGTTAACATATGGCTTATATTTGTGGAACCCACCTAAAGAATAAATTTGCAATTATTAAGAATGCAAAATAAAATTTCAGAATTCTTAAACATTTATATATATGGAAATATGTCTTCACTTGAAAAAATAATTTTTTAGTGTTTGTCCTGCTATGCTATAATAGGAGTGGATAGATACACAATTGGCCAAGCTTAAGCTCTACAGTAGAAACTTCAGATTTTTCTTTATAGAAAAAAAAATGAAATTTTTGAAATAAGATAAATTAAGACCTTTATAAATGTTTGTTAATTCTGTATTAGACAAGGCATTCACTTGATTTCAGAATGCACGCTACACTTGATTTCAGAATGCATTTTCAATGCAAATTTAATTTTAGTTTGTCCTCTGATCTTCAGAATAAAAAATTATATGTGTCATTGACATAAATATTCTTTTTCAGTCATATATATAAGGTTTTCAGGATCCAAAAAGGGTAACATTTACTTTGACCCTTACTTTAAAGAAATATCAGTTGGCTTATGCTTTTGTGGCCCTGATTTATGTATGCTTTTATATTTTATGAATATGCTGACTATGAATCTGCACCTCTGTACATTTGAATCAGGTTCTGTGTAGAATTATGATCTCCAGAGGCAAAATTTCAACTAACAGTTGTTTAGCTGTGACCATAAAACATACACATGGTCATACAGGTATCATCCCTAGAAAAAAAATGAAAGTGCATAGCTGTTGTGCTGGTCTAGTTCCAGAGGAAAATTTTAATGTCTCTTATTTCATTCTGCTTTCATAAGAACCTTGTCAATCACCCAGTCAGTGTTCAGATTCCACGCATGGAATGAATAAAAAAAGGAAAAATATTGCAGATATTCTTCTGTTAAGTCATATTATATTAATATAGTTACTGGCATATTACAGGCACATAGCTGAATTTTTCAGGATCTGATGCTAGTCACAGTCAAACTGTTGTGATACAAGTATATCTCCAGTAACTTCAATGAATTATTTTATGATGCAGACAAGCACAAATGGTACAAAAAATCAGACTACTTAAATAACCAACTGTTGTGAATGCTGGATTTTTAAATGGACTCATAAATTTTTCATTCTACTTTGCTGTCTAGCCTCCTTTTTTACCTTAGCAACATTGACCTCCATAGAAAGCACTTGCTTAGTTCTCATAATTTCCTGTTTAATCTTGCTTTTCTTCCACCACAGAAATATATTCAGCATTACCCATGCCCACTGATGACACAGTTACCCTGCTGCTACCCCTAACTAGAAAGAAGACAAACTTTTAATCTATCACAATTGTTATCAGAAAATTAATACAGTAAAAAAAACCAAACCTACATGGCATCAGATTCCTCTTTCTCCTAAACCTACAGGATACCATTCTTGTGTACAGCCTTCCCATTCAGTTGGCTCTGACCTCTGAGAAGTCCCAGAGTACTTACTATTTCCCTGTGCTTCTTCGCTCTGGTGTCTGAAGCACCTAAAACCATCACCTACAGCAAAAACTTAATGAAATTCTGTGCTGAAATGAGCACTTCAGAAAGGGACAATCTGCTTGCTGGAGGTGTGTCTTTGAAGTTAAAGACACTACATGAGAGATGTTGACAAAGCATGAAGATACAGGAACTCATGGAGCACCACCATAAACTGAGGATCAAGAATAAGAAACATGGGGCAGTTTGTCACAGTATGTAATTTTTGAAAACAGGATCATATTCTAAGCATTTGTGAGCAGCCACACTTGTAGAGAAAGGACAGGTGTGAGCTGAAAGCTGAATATCCAGAGTACTTGCAACCTTGCCTGCTCCAGGCAAGCAGTTGGAAAACAGTCAGTATGAGAGGGTGGAAAACAAGCACAAGTCATATTTGAAGAAAACCCAAACAATAAAACCATTCCCTTGGGCATCCAAGAAGAATACAATATACAGCTATGGTCAGGCAAAAGCACCTTTCACTGCTCTGCTGCTTCAAGCTGCCACAGTATGGCACAGTTTTAGGCAGGCAGCTGCCAAGCTATTCTACTATTACTCTAAAAGAATTCCAGGTCAGATTCACTTGGACTTCTTTAGAAAAAGATTTGAAACACAGGAGGTTCTGTCTGAACATAAGAAAGCACTTTTTCTACCGTAAAGGTGGCTGAGCACAGGAACAGGTTGTCCAGAGAGCTGGTGAAATCTCCATCCTTGGAGATACTCAAAAGCTATCTGGACATAGCTCTAGGCAATGAGCTCCAGGTGACCTGCTTAAACAGGGGTTTAGATAAAATGATCTCCAGAGGTCCCTTCCAACATCAACTATTCTATGATTCAATGATCTGTGTCAAAAGGTACTTCTCCTTGGGGCTGCTCTAGTATAAATTCCACTGTTCATGCTCTTAACTGAGTGAAATACATCGCCTGACACAGCAATTCCTCCAAAGGATCTGAGCATTTGGTATCTCAAAGATACAGCAATAATCTTATGCTTCATTTTTCATTTCTGAAACAGATCTTGTTTGTCTAAATCCTATATTAAAACAGTTATCACTGTCCCATTTACCTTTGGAACAACATTTGCAAATAGATGATCCAGCAGCTTAACAGAATCTGCACCTTTTACTTTAAACTTGCCAAATGGTGACAGGTCAATCACACCGACTTTTTCCATAACCTGTTTATACTCACGACCCACAGGTTCAAACCAATTTGTGCGCCGAAAACTGGGTCTGTAACAGAGCATTTACACACATAAAACACAATTAGGAAATTTTGTGCTCTTTTCAGCAAAATGTAGTCTTCAGTTTCTTCAGTTTAATAATAACACAAAAGAGATAGACTTTCCTAACTTTAGGTAGCTTACCCAATATTTTCCTTGGTCTAACATTGCTTAATTATTAAAATCCTTTAACAGCAGAGAAAGATATGAGTTGATATTTTATCAACCATTTTGTACAATAAACTCTGAACTCTCAAATGTTAGAAGAAGTAGTCTGTCGTGTAAATTTACAGCATACTTTGTTGCTGAATCATTTACTTGAGTTTAAGGCAAAGTACGTCTACTGCTTTATGAGCTTCATATTAGATTGGGACTCCAGTATCCCTGTGGAAAACATTTGCAGGATGCTTCCTCATGCAAGCAGGTAACTAGGTGGGCAGGCACAGAGAAAAATAAAGAAAAAAAAAAAAAAGGAGGATTGTGCTTCTCCTTTCCTGAGAATTATACAGAGAGGAATGAGTTTTTTCATGAAAACATTATACTGTGCTGCTGATCAAATAAAAAGAAAGATATAAAAATATTAATTTTTAATGAACAAAGTGTTCTTTCATCTCTTCCTGGAGCTAGGCTGCTCTTTCATTCCCCAAACCTAGAAGGGTTACTGGATACTTTGATGTGTGTTTTGAAATGTCTGCATTATCACAATGAAATGGATTCTAAACTATGGAAAAAACAAGAATGAAAGATCTATCTAATAGATACCTTAAGCCAAAAGGAATGATAAATGTACGCTTCTCATTAAATTTAACTCAGCTGGCCCTTGCTATGACAATTTATCAAGAAAAAAAAGAAGAAATCTTTCATTTACTTATATCCAATCTCATCTCCAGGTTTGTAGAACCAATGAGGTTGCTCCCATCCTGCATGGAAGCCCATTGAACATTCTGACTTCAGCAAATCATACAGCCCACTGGTTCTCTCTGTTGGTCTCCCAGCAAACCTTTCTTCTTTAGGGTAACCAACTAGAAGAAAAAAAAATACAACCCAGCAAAACGAAGCCATGGCATAATAAGATCATCAAGATAGAATACATGTATATAAACAGAGAAATCTAGAGGCAGGTTTTGTTAGAATCCACTTTCAGGACATGAATGTATTTTTAAAAATACTTTCTTACCGATGTTATTAAAACCGTAAGATTCTCTTGCTTTGGCTGCTGTGTATTCTGTGGTGGTCCACTTTCCATATCGATTGGGATCTAATTCTATCAGATCAAATGGAGGTTCCCCCTCAAGGATCCAGTCACTGAGGTACTTTCCTATGCCACCAGCATGTATAATGCCATACCTTAAAAACAAGAAAAAGTCCTGCAATGCCAAGCCTTTTTTGTTTAGTTTTTAAGAATCAGTACTAGCATATATGACTAATACACCCCCTATTTTTCTTTCTATTTTTTGGCTTTTTCATGTTGGTTTTTTTTTGTTGTTGCTGTTTTGTCTTGTTTTCCAAGATTACACACTTTATTAACAGTTATTTCTACTGCCTCACTGTCAGCAGCAGAATTCCGTTGCTACTGTACAGGAGTTGCAGCGCGTGAGATTACAGCAAGCTCTTTCTTTGAAGTTCAGAATTTAACAGTCTTTTCTATGGACATTAGAATTCTTTAACAATTAATACAAAAAAACTTCCAAACTTTTGATATCCATTAAATACACTTTCTAGTCAAGAGTCTTCTTTTTCAGACAGGTTTGATTGAACCAGACTCAGATTTGAAACGCTGACTGAGACATTCTAGCAGCTGCAGTGAGTATTTACATTACAGTGACAAGAGTAACAGCAGCAAAAGTCAGGAGGCAACACTACCAAGATAGCTTTAAAGATGCTGAAACACCAGCAGTACTTTTTATATTGCTCCACATAAAATCAGGGAATGTAGAGGAACTGGGGATAAAACTAGAAGACTTGTTTGCAGTGGTGCCAGATTTTGAGAGCTGCCTTTTCTCACCTGGTTTACCTTGTCTGTTCTCCACTGCAACTACAAAGGGAACTGGTTCCAGAAAGCTTATGCTAACAAAGTAAACATGTAGAAAATTTCTGCTACCAGTGTGTAGAAAAAGACTGTTCTGTTTCTACATAATAAGTGTGTGAAGGTTCAGACTGTAGAGAAGATGTCTTGTTAGAAACCTTCCTGAAAGGAACCACACCAGACAGCAAAGGTAAATGCTCAAAAGCTATGAAGTGATAGATTTAAGGTTTTCTTACTTAAATATTTTGTATATAATTCTAACTTTCAAAATGCTTGACATCTTGACTTTCATAGGGAAAAAGCTGTGTCTGAAATGTACTCCTGCAAGTTACCTGGACAACTGGGGACAAGGATATGTTGTACTGTGATATGTGTATGGTGCTACTCAGTCTACATACAACTGAACAGTACCTTCTAATGCTAAATTACAGGCACCTCAGATTTGACACTGACACAGTTAATGACAATTATTAATACCAAATGATTGAAAACTTTTTATTTTAATGCTGCCGTGAATTAGTTTGCCATGGTAAAAAAAAGGAAAAAAAAGTGTTGAAATAGCTTCCTATCTAGGGAAGATGTGAAAATAAATTTTTATTTGTGAAATTCTCCAATGAGCACAACAGAAAAATCCTTGAAGAAATAGTAAATCTGTCCAAAACCAAGTTTAGATTAGCATGCAGCTATTAAATCAGACACTCACACTGAACAGTGAAGCTAAAATAAACTTGAATTGCTGCTCATCAGCTCTGCATTCTGAATTCTATGTCCTCAATTAAATAGGCAAGGATCTTATGAAAAAAAAAAAGTAATCATTTAATTCTAATGCATATGCATAAGAAGAATGAATTCAGATTACACAGACAACTTAGTTCTGGCACTTGTAGAATGCCTGACTTCATAACATTCATTAGATTACTTTGATATAGCGGGGTGTTATCTGTTATTTATTTATTTAAATAAAACAGCAATATCTAACAGCTGAGCACATGAATTAAGTCTGCCAAACACTTCTTCAGGCTGTTCAGCACAAATCTTCAGACTCTCAGCACAAGCTTTTATCACCACAGTTGATGCAGTAAGGACCAGTGCTTGTAAACTGCCACTCTGCAAGTGGCAGAAGTGCTCTACAGAAGGGTTGGCCATTGCTGGTGTTAATTAGGCAGCTCTTAGTTATTCATGGATATAAGTTTTGTTACTATGGCTGTGATGCCTTCAAGAACAGCTCCAGAAGTTTTAAACAGTGTAAGTATCCCTGCATCATTCACTGCAGCCACATGCACAGAGGAACACAATACAGAGATCATTGTATGACTGGGTGCCAACAGACCAAACACCATGAAGTTTTTTAGCTTCATTTGAAGACTGTTGAGCTGATGGCAGGGTAACCCCAGGGGCAAGACAGCCCAGGAGGCTGCCCAGCGCTGTGGAGTTGCTACTACAGGTACAGGACTGCACCTGCGCTGAGTGGTCTCTGCAGATCTTTGCAGCACTGACTGCACAACCAGTTGATTACGGTGCTCATAACTGAGCCTACATTATCAAAGATTTTAAATGTTGCGTGGTGCCCAAATCCCTCATTACCTCAGATAATGGGGAGCTGATTGTATTAACATATCCACTGCAGTACTGCTGCGCAAGAATGAAACACATGCTGTGCAGGGATAGGATAGTACAAGTAGCTGTTAAAAAGTGGTATAGTTTAGGAATCTCAGTCTTCATATAAGGATTCAAAGAAAATCTCCTTAATGAACTGCCCTTTTTTGATTTTCTTGTCTCCTTTCAATCCCTGCCAGATTATCTTCCGCATGGTCCCTGTTCTATTCTTGTGTTTTATCTGTATATGAGTCCTTGCTTCTCACTGATTTTCAACTCATTCCATTCCTTTTTCCTAGTCCCTGTACATCATGGTGCCTTTTGTAGTGTCTTTGTTCTAGGTTTAGTCATTTTTCTATGCCATTTCTGCAGGAAAACTACTGTTCAGTCTCTGGATGTGGAATACTACTGCAGATAGAATGCAGGAATCTTAGAGCAAGATTTACTGAGTCTCAATATATATTTATGAGCTGTAACATTTATAAAGGCTTGTGAACAGGCCTCATAGATAGATTTTGCGAAGAATGGCAGAAAGGTATATGTTTGGGAGAAAGGTCACCTCAGCCAAAAGTGAAGTTCATTCTCAGGAAATGGGGAAGTTAGAGCTTTTCAAAAGCAAGACGTCACCCCCAAAACAACATACCTTCCAATAATCTCGTTCTTTGGAATCATTACACTGCTTTAATTTAAACTTTTTTGAATAAACTTCTAGCCTACTCTTGTTAACATTTTCAAAGTTGTAAGTAACTGAAAATGGGAAGCATTGAGCAACCTTTAATAAACAGTGCTACAAGCTCTGTTAACTATACTTGTTAACTTCTTTGCACAATAAAATGCCTAGGCAAGCTGCTAATTTTAGATAATACAAATCCTCTAAACTAACAGCACTAAGTCCTCTGTCACAATGTCCCTGCTAGTTGACTATAAGATAAGGATTTGCTAATACACACAAAAAATTACAACACTAGTAGAAACACTGCAGTGACCCAGAAGCATAGAACAGAGTCAAAAGTCCCTGAAAAGCATAAAAAGCAATCCAATGACAGCAACATAATTGTGACCTGTGTCTAAGCATGTAGAGATTAATCAAATTTATGAAATAAGCTGTTTAAAGAAACTTAAACATGTAACACTAGTCTTTAGTTTTTCCTATATGGAACTTTGATTCTGCTCCCATTGACATCAGTGAAGGAAAACAGGCTCCAAAGTCTGGCAGCAGAGTAATGAACTTAGTCTTTCTGGTGAACAAGGACTAGGCAAACCACTTTTGTAACTATAAGTTCTGCAAATGTTACTAAAAGATAACAATATTTTTTTTTTTTTAATCCAAGCAGCAAAGGTGAATACCTTTCACAATGAATCATTGCAAAATTACCAAACCTTTTTGAGGGCCTCAGAAACCACATTAGTGATACTGCCTTATCTTACAATCTGAGGGTTTGTTTGGTTTGGATTGAAATACAACTGGAAAAAGCTGAGCTGGATTTTGAACAGCAAATTAGGCAATTGGAAAAACAATGTAAACAGAATGTGTTCAATAACATGAGCCTGGAATTGTATTCAGTTCATTCTATCCATCTTGAATTGGTGGTTAAATGAAGACAATTGAAGAAAAGTCAGTAGGAGTTTTACCACGGACTTCAGTGTGGCCGGAGTACATAAGATGAAAATAACATTCAAAAAAAAATCATAATGAGCAGGAGAATGACAGCAGTAAAACACCCATGTCACACTGCCATCTTCATTTGCTTTCCTCCAACACCCAGCAACGTAAGTTTTCAGTTCAACCTACAACAGTCAGAACAATTACTGTGCTTGTACCCCTAGAGCAGTCAGTCATCCAGTTTGCTGGCAATGCCTTCTGCTTTCAAACTATTCACCCAGAAGTTAATACTTCATATTAAAAGTTCTCCCTGTACCATGCATTCTTGCCCAACTGAAGGGACACCAGTTTCTGCATATGCCAAACAGCTGTTGAACACAATGTAATTCAAAGCAATACATAAAATGAACGGAAAGTGTATTGTAGAATACACAATAATCTCAGGACTTTAAATTGCTGCACAGACAATACCAAGTACTACCCATTACTGCTTCATAAAGTGTCACAGATACTGGCCTGCAGAATAAAAAGAGGAAACAAGTTGAAAAAAATTAGAGTTATGAAGAACAGAGACAGATGAGCTTCTGTTATGTAGGTAGTGGTAATTAAGACTATTTCCAATTACATTTTACGTAAAATATGTGCAAAACAACCCCCAAACCCATAAAAATTAGGAAAGCTTGAGCTGACTGCCATTTTAACAGTATGATAAACAGAAGTTGTCACAAAGAATTTACTCACCCGAAACCAATAGCTACCCAGTAATTTCTGACACCCTGATGTGGTCCCACCATAGGGAGAATGTCTGGAGAATAGGTGATGGGACCCGCAATTGTGTTTACGATGTCTGCTTTTTTCAGAACAGGGACCATTTCCATAGCAGCCTCAACATGCTCCATAATTCTGTCTAAATCAGACTCAAAAAGTTCTTTTCCAAAACCTGCACAAATATTTGACGCTTGTTATATACTTAATTACACTGAAAATAGTTACATTTTAAGTACAGTTATATAATCCACATATCTAAAATTTATATGGAATTAATCAGTGAGTATGTTCAAGCCTTCGCCATCCTACATGAGAAAAATGGCATGCATAAATTCCTAGTTATCTGCAGGATCAAGATTATTGTCACTGCAATTATACTGTCCTTTATACATATTTGTTTAACCCGAAGGTCACAGAAATTCAACAATGAAGTAGAAAGGAAGCGCAGAAACAAAGAAGCTTCCTCCTATGTAATTAAGACACACTTATTTTTCCCAATATGCCAACGAATTGGGGACAGGAAGAAAGAAATTGCCTGTGTCAGCTTACAGTTTCCATGGTATTTAGTGAATTCCTGGATATATTTAACCCTTCAGTTTGGGCTTTAAGCATTATTGAACATCACTCTCTAGAGGGACTTGACACTTTCTGGAGGCAATGACAGTTCAATTCAAAGGCCAACAATGCTGATTGCTCTTCCTTAGGAAACATGTCATGGTTTTATTAAACAGCAACACTATCAACTTCATATAACTTCTGTCTAAAAGTGAATGGAAAGCTGGAGCCTAGATATAACACAGCATATTTTTTTTAATAAGCAGCAGTATGACATAGATAGGATTTTTTTGTACAAAAATTCTGTACAAACCTACAGCTGTTGCACTTATATCCAAGCACCACACTTTATCTAAGACAGTCCTGTGCTATACACATGTTCTTATTTGACAACCACATTATCTCTGGGGGAACAGCAAAAATCCAGAGACCCTGTCAGTACGTTGGAGAGAACTGTAGCTTAGAAAAATCTCTATTCGGTTGCAAAAGGCTACATAACACTGATTTGATGACTGGATCTACACAACACACAGGCACTGGTTCAGAGAGTAGGGTAAGACTATGCTGTAGATATGTATTTTGTGCCTATTTCAGATAGGCTTTTTTATTTTACATTTTTATTTCTATTCACTCTTGTCATTGGAGTTACAACTATCCTTTGAAAAACAGTTTCTGCATTACAATTGTGCATTGCAAATATCTTTTATTTTCCATCAAATAAGGCACGTAATGACAGGCTGCAATTTATACACATTAAAATGTGTGCTAGTGCTTTAATTTAGTTCTTTATTACCTGGTGGGACTCCATTTGTTACCCATGAGTCCTGCAGCTTCATTTTTTCCTCGCTTTCATATGGACCAAATAAAAGACCATCTCTTTCTTGCCTTAGATAATATGATCCTTCTAAGTCACGAATCACGGGCAATTCTGTTTTTAGGGCTTTCACTTCAGGGATAGTTGACGTCACAACATACTGATGATGAACAGGTATGAGAGGGTGCTGCATGCCAATCATCTTGCCTATGTCACGAGCCCAAAAGCCTGAGGATGACAAAAAACAAGCTAGAAATATTCAAACACTGATTTCAGTGAATGGAAAATAACATAAAACATTTGTAGGAAGCACTGCACTTTATGTAATGTGAGAAATATTTTTTTTCCCATATTTCTAATCAAATTATCTTTTATGCTATCCAGCGTAATTTTCACTCCATAATTCCATGTCCTTGTTCCTAATTAAACTATCGTATATTATTCTAGTATACAGATATCAAAAATACATTGCTGGTAAAATATAAATTACAATTCTAGAAGTTCAGATTATTTAACAGTCAGTAAAGACAGTCTGCAATGAAGTCAGAGACACTTAATCAGAATAAATTAGCTCACATTATAGGTGTTAACCTAGCCTCTTAGTATGTTTTCCCAAGTATTAAAGTCCTAACATCCCAATAGAGCAAGGCAGTACTTTGAGACAGCTAACCTCAAGAATTTAAGTTTCTCTCCTCTTTCACATGCATCACATGACTCATGCCTCTCACACAGCAGTCAACCAATTGTGATATTTTTATTGGCGAGTAGTCAATGTGCTCTCCCACAGTTATCCAATTAAAAGTTCTGATACAGACTGTGACCAGAAAATGCAAGCGACAGTTCCGCTGTCCCAGAAGCCTGCTCAAATTTTTTCATGTATACTACTAGGAATAAGTTAAAGAAGATGTAATTCTTCTCTGTTAAGATTTAGCTGGTAAGACACATTCACTTAGTCTGTTACTGTCAAGGTGAGGAAGCCACTTAACTGCCAAACTTACTAGTTTGGGCTCTGCATCATGGCTCACATCTGTTGTGAGGTTGGAACACCACAGACCTGGGAACTGAGCAGGTAAAATTGACTGGGAAGTTTGGAATATCGCTCAGCCCTACTCTCCTGACTCTGTGGATGAAGGAACAAAGGTATCAGAAGTGGCAATGAAGGGGAAATATTCAATGAAGCTGGAGTTTCATGGGAGTCTGGGTTGGGGGAAGACAAAATGGAAGAGGTAGCAGGGCCTTCCAAACAAAAGGTTATGTGTTGCACAGCACTCAGGAAAAGAAGGCAGGCCAGCCTAGTTCCTGGTAACCAACTGTCTCCAAACTGTTAATGAAAAAATATCTGCAGCAAGATTTGCTACCTAACACAGCTATCCCTTCTCCTAGGACTTAGATTCATGTTGCCCAGCTTAACATACAACTTTTCTTGCTGTTTACTCATCTCGCTCAAATGCTCCTACCTGTCTCTTCAATACCATACCCTCCTAGATCGGATGAAAATTTAGCTCTCAGGGCCCTGAGGGTGCTAACAGGCATTAATGATCACCAACAGCCTCACCTGGGACTTCCACACACACCCCTGCTGATGGGCCCAGGAGCCCCATTTCAGGTCAGCTCAGGGCCTTCAGAACCTGTCTAAACTGGATTGATTGTTGGTGTGCCTGTTTACATCTCTGTCACAACCATACCTGTGCCTGGCCATGGACCTCATTGATCCAGACTCTGATCCGTGGACTACTTCCCAGCTTGCCCTCAGCCCAGTCGCGTCTCTATAGTCCTGGTTGTTGATCACTGGGCAGTATCTGACCCTGATTACCGTCACAAGACCTGTTCCTGACCTGTGAATCAACTTCTGGGCTTGGCCTTAGCTGCCTGTGCCTCATCCCCACAAGCCTGGCTGGAGATACGGACTGTGGGATGAGCCCCAGCTGCTGGGCCTGGGCCTGCCCTGCTCCCTCCCTTGTGCCCTATAGGATGGAGCCCTTCCTGGCTTGGCTTCTGCCCTGCCAGCCTTGTTACCACACTTGTCTCCCTGCCCTGTGGCTGGCACGTGCTGCTTGCTGACATTAAGTTGGGAATATACCTTCTCATCTCTGTCATGGCCTAAAGCCAGGGTAATTACAAAAGCTGAGCTGGGTTGTGCTGGCTGGCCTTGTACCATTCCCCCACACCAAGAGGCCTGTCAGTCTCTTATTTAATATTACAAACCAGCCTCAGGGTTTAACACCCATGGTTTTTAAAAATGCAAAGTTACAGAGGAAAATGTTTTCTGTGATGACTCACTTGACAGTTGGTGACAGCCAGCTAAAGCAAGGGAGCAGGAAATCCAGGATCATGCTAAAGAGATCTGTTCAATTAAAAGCTCCCACCCAATAAATACCCCAGTATCTGTTGCTCTGCAAAAAAAGAAAGGCTGCTTTTTCTTAATGGCAACCTCGCCACTTGGAGGAGACTCACTGACAGAACACATTGTTAAGTCAGTTAAATTGGCTCAGGGAAGATCATGCACTGTGTCATACAGTGAGTGATACAAAATATCCTTTAAGACTACTGAAACCTGATTTATGCTCACTTACACCAAAAACAATAAAAAAATTCTAGTAAAGTTGAATTTCTAGCACATCTGCAAAGATTTCCTCTTACACATGACAAATACAAATATGGATTAAGTGGAGGCTAACAATCTTTGGGGAACTTCTTTTGATTTGGGCATTTCCATGTCACCTACAAAGAAAACTATTTTAAGGTGGAATTATGACCCACAGAGGGGAAGGAAAGGTGAAGTACCAGAAAATTCCATCTCTAGTATCATGCATTGTTTTCCTGCCAAAATTGCTTAGACTTGAAGAGATATTTGGAAAAGAAATAATGCTGCAGGGATGTGGTCCTAATAAATTCACTATTTTGCTTACTCGTTAAAACAGAATCTGTGGGAAAATACAGAGAGCAAGCATATTCAAGCTCCTCAAAGAAAATAAAAATGGTAAGACTTAATTTTAGGTCTTTGAAACTTAACTTTGTTTCTTTCAAAATAATATTAAATTTATTAGCCATTAAATTTGCAGAAGTACATTACAAACACAGCTGATTTTAAATTGTTGTTGAATCAAAGGCAAATAGTTTAGGTTTGTTAAAAATCAAATATTGTCCTAAAAAAAATCACACGTGATAACTGCTTATTTAATTGCTTAGAATAACAACAGCTGACATTTACTAAATGAAAAATATTACAGTTTCTTTGTTTAAAGTTTTTTAAGCATGTGCAAAAGCTATTACAAACACAAAAATGGTAAAAAGAATATGTTATCTGAAACAAAATTCTAATTGGAAGCAGATGTCCTACCACACATACTAGAGATAAATGAACGCATATATCTCTAGGACATTTGTGAAGATTAAATTGTAGAGATTGCAAACATCTGATGCTGAAATATTCCATGGTGGTATTACTTATCATATCTGCTGAACTATGTAATCTGACTATCTCTTGTTTTTAAAAAATATAATCTTCCAACACTACATATATATAAATGGTTGTATATACAGTGGCTGCAAATGTGTGCTTATATACACACACACACATATTGTCTATATAAACTAAATTCACTGTTTTTTCAAACTTTAATTAAACATTCCATTATAAATAGGCTGCAAATCACTTGATCAGGCTCAGTATCCATTAGTTCATGTCAGGGATTATTTATTAGGCATCTGCTTTCTTCCAAAATGGAAACCTCACATAAGGAACAGCTAAAGATTGGTTGAAACTAGTTTGTTCCAGTTCCACAACAGATGTCAGTTGGGGGATGAGGGGGGAGAGAGAATGTAGAGAGCATTATGATATATTTTTCTCTGCTTGTAATGCAGTATGAGCCTAAAATATAAACTCTGAATTATACCAGTCATGGTCTGTAGTGGAATGAGGCAAGGCTGAGAAGAAGAATGAATGTTAGCTGAAAGAACATTTATAAGAGATGTGTTATACAGTATTGATTTCACATCCTTAGCCAGAATATTAAACAATATGAGCTTCAAATGTTAATTTGAACAAGAGAATTAACTAAATATATTGTCAGTTTAATACCTTACTAAATAAAAACTTATGAAAATTTCACAATGGTGCATTTTAGTATTTGCAAATTAACTTTGAAAAGCATTTACTAGAAAACTCTGCCTAATGTCAATTTGAAACATAAAGCAAAGAAAGATAACTACACTACAAAACTATAAGGAAATTACTACATGTGTGATACTTTATCCATATGATGCAGAGCCAATAGTTAGGAATAATGAGTGGCTAGATGGTTATGGTTTAAATAAGAAGTCTGATTGCCAGAAGAGCTGCCTTTCCATTCCATAATCTTGGATCACTCCCAGACCACTGTATCCACACTGTAACAAATGACATATGGATCCTATTAGAAAAGTTTGTGATTTTGTAACTGAATGCTGTCCCATAATTCATGCCTGAAAGCCACAAACTGACAGTCCAAAGGCAATCAAATAGTGATGCCTACGATCTTCTAAGTGCTTGACTTTGCTGTCTAAGAAAAATTGTTTTAATTTGGTTTCCCTGTTTGTGTGGTTGCTTGATTTCTAAAAACCATACTGAACTCTTCTAGTCATCTTTCTCTCCAAAATGTCATGTGGCACTCATGAACATGCTTAGATCCTCAAGCAACTTTTTCAGATTCCTGCTATTTTAGCTAGTTTTACAGCAATAGCTGGTGATCACCTATGTATGGGAGGCATAAGATAAGAAAGCACACTTTGCAATGATTTTCCCAGGTAGTCTTTACTGAAAGCCTGGAATGATCTAACATAGGGCTGTCTACATCCCAGACACTGAAAAAAGGCCACCCAGAGAGGCCACTCCTCTCACGAGTTCAGCCCTTTTATCCCATTCCCTCCAAATTTCTCTCTACCCCAGTCTTTTCCCCATCCCTGCTTGTCCCATACCTGCTCTTCTTTTCCACTGTCTCAAACTCCATTCTTCTTATTCATCCTTACATCCTTCTTCAGCTATTTTGTCTCTATGTGCAAGTCATTCTCCCTTGTTTGTCAAATCCTGTCCCACTTGCCTTAACTTTCTTCCAATCTATGCCCATCTAACTCTCCCTTGCTACTGCACCAGTCTTTCATGCTCAGACATCTCAGGCAGTCTTAATTTTCCAGTTTCAGTTTCACACATCCCCATTCCTCTAGTATACTTCCTAATCTTTTTTGTCCAAAAAAGCTCCAGTTTCCTTAATGAAACATGTCAGATCCATTTCCACTGTCCCTCTCCATAGTGACATTCCCACTGTTACCATCCCCACAGTCCCTCCTGGTTTGAGCTTCCTTGTTCAGCAAGTTGTCTAGCATACAAGTGTTCCACTTGCTGCCCACTGCCCAACTACCAACCACCTCCAGGCACCTTTTCCAAGCATTTCACTCTCGCAGTCTACTGCCCTTCCAGTACAACTCACTCATAATTTCAGTTCTAAGTCATGGTTATTCTACCCATCAAGAAGAAGAGACCCTGTCTCACTCAACTTCTTCATTTTTTCTGCTTTGCACTAGAAATAGATGCTTTCTTCTTTTCCACTGCACAGATGTGGAAAGGAATTATAAAGACATTATCCTTGCTCTCTGTTCACTCGTCCCATCTCAGCAAGAAGAGAAAGTAATCATGAGACATCACAGCTTCCTACTAATCCTGATTATTCACCAAGATGGGATGTATGAAAGACTCTAAATGCCTTAAAAATGCAGACAGGATTCAGTTTGAGACAGAGTCTGAAAAAATGCCATCCAAAGGGTAAATATTCAGCACGTTTTCAAATAACTGAAAACAGAAAGTCTTCTACTATGAAGTGGAAGGCATGCTTCACAATAGCAGGTGCCAAAAGTTTCACCAATATTTTTCTATAACTTGCATAAAGCAGCATAAAAATAAGTGAAGTTTATATTGAATACAGGTTTTTAGACGTATCCACTTGTTTAGGAAAACAAACACAAGGACTCTTACCCAAAAGCTCTTTGAAGCAGAAACATCAGTTTGGTTTCTCTAACACAATGAAGAATACAAATTGCATATGTAAATACAAGCTCCTTTGAGTTAGGAAATTTTTACTACATGAAAAAATGTATTGTTAAGCCCAGTGCACGTTTAAAATACTACTCAACAGGCAACAAAAATCTTCTGTTTCAAGGATATGAGGATAGAGTTAAAGATAATACTCAAACACTCAGGGTTATCTTACTTGCTGCAAATCCTCAGTCTCTTTGGAAAACTAGTGAAGACATTTCTACTTCATTTGTACATTACATCTCCATTCCTAAGTAGTTTTCATAAGATTTTAGAGGACAATATGCATAGACAGTAGACTCCTCTACACAATGTACCAGTAAAGGTCTCTTCTGCTACTCAAATCTAACAACACAGTCTGACTAGTAACTGCTGGAGACAAATCAGAAATAAATAATTTTGATGCCTAGTCAAGGACAACTAACATAAGAGCTAAATTTTCACAATATTGTAAAGAAGTATGTGCAAAGTACATTTTACCACAAACCAGGTGAGTGTTCAAAGACGTGTACTACTTATTCCTGTAATACAAACAATTCAGCACAGATGTTCTATGTCAGCTAGTTTGCAAATCTGAAGAGTATATAAATTCTTATGTTAAATCCTACCTGCAGTATTCACAATTCTGTTTGCTCTAATTAGTCCAAGTGGAGTTTCAACTTCCCATGTCCCATCTGATCGGGAGTTCAGATTAGTCACCTGGACAGGGTAATTTAACTGGGCACCATATTTTCTGGCTCCTGCAGCCAAGGCCATAGTGAGAGAATAGGGATCAATATGACCATCTCCAGGGTTATACAGGCCAGCTAAAACCTAAGTGGAGGTAGAATCCCCAAAAATGAGAGAAATTAAAATTTATCAAAATTAACTAATCTTTTGAATGCAATAAACACTAAGGAGTCACATCAAAACAGATTTTCAAAACATATAGTAATATCAGGACTACAGCTACCCAACTTTACAATGGTCTAAGTGAAATTTCTCAGTTCTCTCATGCAATAAAAGGTTCCAAGGATTTAATATTATAATACTATAAATATTATAATTAATAATATGCACACTGGCATACAGTATGTACTAAAATGTATGTGAGTGATTTTAGTTTATAATGCTTTTTTTCACTAAAAACTAAGAATTTTTTGTACAATTTGTATAAAGAAAACAGATCTTATGTCTACATATCTGACAGTCTGATATTTAATTTCAATGGAAGTTATTTTTCATAAAATTAGGTTATTTACCATATCCATGTTCAATAAGGGAAACAGCTCTTGTACTTTCTCAGGTGTGATTAGGTACTGCTCTGTTGGGTGCCAACCAGCACGAGTCATTTGGTATTTGAATTCATCCACCCTAGTAGGGGTTGAAGCAATTCTGATGCTGCCAGGCTGGTGAAACCCCACAGCCTAAAACAAAGAGCAAAAGTGAATTACTGGAAGAACCTTTACTTATCTTCATAAATACATACTCCTATGCTATGGGAAGTCTAAAGGAAATTTTCCACTAACATCACTTGAAGAGATTCAAATAAGTTAGGTGCCCTTGAAGGAACAGGACTTAGATGTAAACTCCTAGAGAAAATATAATTTTTTAAGAAGGCATCAAATTAACTTCCTACTTTAATAGATACTCTCTTCAGCACAGTTGTAAAAAGCTTTTATTGAATGTCATGATACTATTATTTTTACTAAGATTTAAATTAATATTTGGATTTATGCACTCATGCATTTTCAAAAATAGAATCAGATACATCTCCAAAAATAAATATATAATAGTTTATATTAAAGTCTATCACCTGCATAATTTTCTATCAAGATGCTGCAGAATGAATTTAACTGACTAAGCACCTTTATGGAGACAATGAATAACCATCTGTCTTCCTCTGCCTTTTCTATAAAGCAGAAATCCTTATGTAGCTGGACACTGAACGCTCACTTTCTGGTATACACTATTTATTTCACTTTTTCTATGTTAATTCACAGGACATTAATATGGCTGAATAAGACTTTTAGTGGAACTTGTAACGATAATCTGCTGTAGTATCTTATCTAGCTGAACAGTAGAAAGAAGAAAAAGGCATTTTATTACAATTATCAAGTTTATAGACTACAGTGAGGATCATGCGATTTCTGCTGCAGTCTGAAGCAAACGAGTTTAGTAAAAGAAATCTGTATGGCTGAGTGATGCCAGATGAAAAGGATGACTTCTGTGTTTTTCTGCATACCCATTCCTTAAGTCACTAAATAAAAACACATCTCTGAAAGGGACAGGAAGAATTGCAGCAATCTTCTCAAGTACAGACAGCATCCTATCATATGAATTTTTAAGTGGACATGTTTAAAGCAGGAATGTATCATAATCAATCCATTCATTCCAGATCCTTGATGCTATTTTAACTCCTATACCAAGCT
Organism: Athene noctua; assembly: GCF_965140245.1. Lineage (NCBI taxonomy): Eukaryota > Metazoa > Chordata > Aves > Strigiformes > Strigidae > Athene > Athene noctua. The sequence continues at coordinate 26,406,915 of NC_134077.1, read as the reverse complement.
AAAGTTGTAGACTCCCAGTCTGCTAAGCTTCTGACATGTTTTATGAAAACCATTTTGTTAAACTTTAGAGGAATCTGGGAAACCATCTAAAACACGTAGTGACTAAGCACAACTATAGCACAGATATGCAGGCAGGAGAATATATTTCAGTAAAAAGGGAGCCTTATGGTAGTCAGGAAGACACAACATATTCAACCTGCCAACTCCAAACTTTTTGGTAAGACTATTAGTAAAGTTAGTATCAATCTGAATTAATACTTTCAAAAGTTAAGGAGGTTACCTGTCCAGTCTCTTCTTCCAGCTTTTCATAGAGTTTGATACTGTAAGAATGGATTTTCTTCAGGTTTATTCCAGGATGGAAATAAGTAGTTAAACCAGCCTCAAATAAGAAATAGGAACAACAACACAAAGATATGATTAGAAATGCAGTGTTTTCTTTCCCTCCTTCCAACTGTCATTCAAAAAGGAACTGTCAAGATACTATAAAGAAAAGCAACACATGGATGGAGGCAACTGCTACAAAAATAAAAATAAAATCCTTTCCTTACCCAATGGCATTCTTGTTCTCTGCACACATGTTTTTCCACCTGTTTTTCTGTCAACCCATGATACTGTTGCAGTTGTTCTCTCCTATGCTTTCCTTCTTTAAATTATTCAGTTGTCTGTTTCAAATATTTTGGAAGAGACACACAACTGATTAACTCTAAATGCGCTGTACTAGGATCTTCTTGCACATGGAGATAGGAGAGAACCAAAACCTTCACGAAGGCCAGATCTTAACAAGAGCTATTACTTTCCTGGGGTGTGAACAGCAGCGCAGTGGAAGTCTATATTCTATTCTCAATGGTTGTCTCATGTGGCAGTTAAAGAGCAAATGCTGCATTTCAGAAGTAGCTTAGGAAATTACTATAAGTATTTTGCACATCACTTTACCAGGTCTGACTTTAGAAAGCTGTCAAGCCCTTTTGGGTTCATGCAAAGGTAAAATCAAGAAGTCACTACAGCCTATTTATAATTAAGGAAATTGTTCACCTGGCTACAATAGACAGCTGCATCAATCTAATTACATTCATAACTGCAGAAATTTAGCACTTAAAAAAATACAGAAATAACGTGTTACTGAAGTTAAGCACGTCTTTGTATCTCTTGAATTTGACACCTAGCAAACTCTTTCAAGCGACACAACAGAAATGCAAAATTACCTTAGATTTTCAAGTTAAGTAACTACACTGATTTAAGATTTAAATCTTTATATATATATATATATATATATATATATATATATAACACGCATATTTTGCTAACTAAAATAGAGTTTATTCGTAGATTAAGTTTGCTTCAGTTAAGGGACCTAGACACCAGAGTCCACCTTTGAGTTCACTGCCATTCTGAGAAAAAAAGAGCAGGAAATGTAAAGGTGAAAAGTAACAGATATAGTAGAGTTTTGATAGTTTTAAGTGGCCTAATATGCATGTACATCAACTACTCTAGATTTTGTTAACTCTGTTCTGTGCTACATATTTTAGGGCTTTAACTTTAGAAGCCAGTGGAGTAACTGTATACATATGAATAACAAAAGCAAGATTTAGTGGTATTTAAAGATATATTTTAATTCAAAATAATTCAATTATGCTAAGCACCTATTAGATGTTACAGTTCTCTGCAATTAGTATCAACAAATATTGCATGAATTAGATCACACATCTTTCTACTTTTAAACCATGGCCTCTTCTGACCCATCTTTCTGGGTGCAGCTTCAGATACTTTCAGATATTTTTCTTCAGAAACAATTAGCTTCAGATTGCTCCTTGCAAATAGCTTACACTCAGATACCATTTCTGTCAAAAAACATAAATCATACTCACTGTCTGAGATGACAGGTACTCAGTATCTTTAGAGCAAGAGAATGATAATTGTCTGGCATTAATGACTGTATGTCTTTAGGCTAGCCACAGTGTTAAAAGTTTTTCCTACCTTTCTTTGCGAAGACTTTATCTTTCTGGTATCTTACAAGTTTATATACAATATCATAGTGTATCATGTGACTGAAATGCCAAACTAAACCAATAGAAAAAAGTGCAAAATTAATCATTTACAAGTACTATATTTTTCAGCTGCATTTTATCAATAAATTTGGCTCTAGTTCCCTAAGTATGTTTGGTATTGTTCATTACCTCAACAATCTGAGTTTAAAAAGTGATCACACAAATCTGTAGGAGGAAAATAAATCTACTAAGGACCACATTAAGCAAAAGCATGTTGGATTCAGAAAGTCCCTGGGCTAGAATAATAGTCTAGGAAAATATTGCTTGTCCTTTTCTTACTATCATATCAGAGCATCATCATATTGAACACTGCTGGAGACCAGATATTTGACTAAATGCATTTTTTATCTCATTTGATAATGAGTGCTTTTATGTTGTTGTGAACACTACTTTAATTACCTCAGACTAAAGCCCAGCGCTGTTGCACTGCAGAACTTGTAATTAAAACTTCTTTATTAAAAAATAAGTCCTAATGGCCTTTTTTTTTCTGTGTATACAGAATAAAGAAATAAATTAGGCATTGAAATGTTTACATTTCTTTAGCCATGTACAATAACCTATGAATAACTGTACCTGCAAATGTTGTCATCTCATATTATTTTTACTGTTTTATTTATGTAAACATTTTCTAGTCGTCTGTTATTTTTTCCAAATGTAGTAATATATTTTCCAGGTGTAGAGAAATTCCATTTTCGTGGTCACTGTTAGTAAAGTCATTTTGAACCGAATGAACCATAAATCACTTATGAGTTAGCTACAAAACCATATATATTCAAGAACATACAATTGCAGGAATTAAAACATCTTACTCTGATATTTTTAAGTGAAGAAAAGAATTTTAAACACATTTGATGCCTTTTGGCTTCAGATAACAAATGTTCCTGATTTCAGGAGAGCAGCTTGGAGACAACTATAACCTGACTGAACTATTTAAAAATTAAGATCATAGAACCATAAAATAAGGATAATAAACAGATTGAATGGGACCTCAGGAGGTCTCCTCTACCTAACCTCATACTGAAAGCAGGGTCAGCTGTAAGATCAGATCACTCAAGATTTTCTCCAGCTTGGTCTTTAAAATCCCCAAGGAAAGAGACTGCAGTACTTCCCAGGACAAGTATGGAACTTTGCATTTGTTTGATTTGTTAAATTTCACAAAGTTCCTGTCCTTCCATCCTTCCATCCTGTCTAGGTCCCTCAGCATGGCAGCCCTGCCCTTGAGTGCACTGATTGGTCATCCAGTTTGGTGTTAACTGCAAACTTGATGAGCATGTGCTTCGTCACCTACTCCAGATCATTGATAAAAGATATTAAACAGAATGGGTCCCAGGACAGACGCACGCAATACTCCACTGCCAGGCTTTGGGTAGAGTATGACCCATTAACCACTACCTTCTGAGCCCCATCATCCAGTCTTTTAACTATCTAGCAGCCATACAGACCATAAAATCTTCAGTTTAATACATTATGGGAGATGGTGTCTAAAGTCTTGCTAAAATCTAGGTAACTGACATCAACTGCTCTCCCCTCATCTACAAGCTCAGTCATTTTATCACAGAAGGCAATCAGGTTCGGTCAGTCATGATTTATACTTGGTAAATCTATGCCGACTGTTCCCAATCACCTTTTTTCTCCTCTGTGGGCCCAGACCTGAGACTTGCTCCATGACTTTCCCAAGAACCAAAGAATGGTTAGCTGGCCTTTAGCTCCTCTGCTCATCCCTCTGGCTTTTTTTAAAAATGCATACATATGCCCTTCTCCAAATATCTGGCACCTCCACCAATCTCCACAGTCTCTCAAAGGTGAAAAATCTGCAGCTTTGCAATGCCATCAGCAGCACTCTTGGATGCAGCCCATCTGGTCCAATGTATTTGCATGAGTCAAGTTCTCCAGTAATCCCTGGCTTGGTCCTCATCCACTGTTGGTAGTTCCTCTTCTCCTTGAACCCTGCTCAGAGCACAGAGGCCTGAGAATCCTTGTCAGTAAAAACTCAGGCAAAGAAGGCATTGAGTATTTCAGCCTTATTAGTGTACACTGTGACTAAATTACGCACCTCATACTGCAACAGTCCCACATTTTCCTTGTTCAGCCTTTTACTACTAATGCAGCAGTAGAAACTCTTCCTGTTACCTTTGATGTTCCTTCCAAGTCTTCACTTTAGTGGAACTTTGGCTCTCCTAACATCCCCTTCACATGCCTAGGCAATTTTTCTAAATAGGCTCTTTGCAGCCTCTTCCTGCTTTTACCTCCTGTATACTGCACTTTTGTGCTGAAACTGTCATGAGCTCCCTATCTGACCAGTTGGTCTCCCAGTGTGTCTCAGATGTTATTGTAGGTGAACATGATCTGGAAAGATAATTTTAAGAAAGGGCACTTTGCTATGAAAATTAACACAGGAAATTTTAAAGCATTTTTACAGCTGAAATTTTTATGTGTTGAAATGTTCATGTATCAGTTTTGTTTTACTCTAATCAGTTTCATATTTTATAATAATGTCATTATTAAATTTGCATTCTGGTAGAAAATGTTATTAACACTGTTATACCTTATATTCTTGCTCTTGCAAGTTTGACCAAGTCATAACAAGTTTTTATTTGTCTTGTTTTGTTCTTTATCGTCAGCAGAAAAATCAATTGCAAGTTGCAAAAAAAAAGTATCACATAACAGAATGATATGCTAAACATTTTCTTAGGAAAGACCTTTTAAAAAAGTAACAACACAAAAAATCTATTTGCTGAATGAGTTATATATGCCTTGTTCAGTCCCTAGGGCTTCATTGAGATTGCAAATGATCTGACCTGCAGAAAAGGACAACTTAAAGAGTTCTTCAAGCCTAAATCTTGACCTAATTTACACACATGTAACAACCACTAATTTGTGATGGTTAGACATGTATAAAAATGAGTAGCACTTGCTCTGTCATTTATTTCTTCTTATTACTGGTAATACAAAAATGTGCACACTTTCTGTGCTGTTTTAATAACGCACATGAAAGCCAAATGTATCTCAGACCTGAGAAGTGGAAGAAAGTTTCGGCAGCAACACTAGCAGGAATATGATCCATATGAAACATGATCCTGAGTTCTGGCAGGCCTTACTGGATGGTGAAGGAGGGAAAATGTGGTACAGTACAGCAACATCTGAACCAGACTTTCAACAAGAATAAAGGAAACATTTAGTGACAACCCTCCACTCATGATTTTGGCCTCTTATTCAATTACGGGACTTTTATAATTTTTTACACACATACTGTTCTGTATATGCACTGGGTAAATAGAATTCAGACTGTGTCTCACTCATGTACTTAAGTCAAAGTATTTCTCTGAGCATTTCATAGCTACGATCCAACACACACGATGCATGATCTGACACCATGCATGGTGTTGACATGTTTGCTGAACTGCATCGGTTGGTATGACTTTCTAAGAGACATAATTACTGATTTTTTTTTTTCCTAACCCTATACAATGTGTTTTCTTTTGCTTTGTTTGTTGAAAAGCAAGTATAATTAAGTATAAGCCTACATATACATTTCAGGCAGTGATTTTTTAATATTTAATTTTTTACTATTCTCTCATAACACCCAAATATCTGCACTAAAATGAAGCATTTCAAACTTGAGACTTCTCCCATGGGAGAAGTATGAGAATACAAATCAAATATAATCCACCTGAGTAATCCTCCTTAATTTGCTCCTGAAAGGCACTCAGATACTACAGTTGTAAGTATTGCATAAATGCTCTATTGCATTAATATAGTACATCTAGAGACAACAAACTGTTGCGGTTTTACTCTTTTGTATTGCTACACACAGTAGTAATATTCTCCCAATTTCAGCTAGCATAGCTGGAAATGAATGGGAAAAGCATCTATTATTGTGGCCAGCTTTATTTCATTTAGTAACACTACCTACTCCAGCCACTGCCATAGAAAATATGTAACTACATACATACATGTTGTGCACCAGTATGTCCATGAGATTAGCATTATTACAGGAAGCATCCCTACCTTGTCATTATTACATGTATGTCTTTTCAGTTCTTTTCCTTAGAGAACAGGCAAACATCCCACCTTAAAAAAACCCATAGTGCACAGTTGTTAGCTTTGCTCCTCTCAAGATTTTGTGCACTGTCAACAGCGGCAGGAAATAACTGTCTTGTCTCTCGTAAGGATCAGTTTCTGGGATAATGATATTCTTTGGACACTGATGCTGCTTCTTGATCACCTCTTTTTTCAGGATGGCACATATATAAAAATAATTACACATACAATAATGCCAGATTTCGCATTTCTGGTTTATGCATGCCAGTGCAACAACTTCCAATGATAAAGTCTGCAGTATAAAGCAGATTACCTTAGAAATAAAACCTTAAATTTAAAAGGTCCAAGTTAAAATAAAGTTTAAAGTCTAAACATAGTTAATGGCCAAAAACGTGTAATAAAACTAACAGTTACCTTCCAGTAATTTCAAAATACAGTATTTGTCCCAATTTTTATAAATGAGAAAAGTATACTATGGATAGCTGAACCAACTTTTCAAAATTCATACAGCAAATCTATAAAGAACTTGGTGCTAAAGTTTGTATCTATAAAATGACCAAGACAGTTAATCTCTGGAAAATCAGGGAATATAAAGGTAATGAAATTTACGCCACCATTAGATATACAAACTGCCGTTAATCTGAGATTAACAAAACATTTCTTACTGCATGCCAAGTAGATCCTGCAGTGAGCTCAGATTTTTCTAGCAGAACAACATCCTTCAAGCCAGCCCTAGACAAGTGATAGGCTAGACTCACACCAATGCAGCCACCTCCGATGATCACTGTGTCTGCTCTGTCTTTCCCCAAGGAAGGAGATGGGGTTTCTTTCCTGGGGGAGAAAAAAATTACAGGCAGTTAGAAAAAGACAATTACACTATTGCCCATCTCTTTTGTTTACTGCTCATAATATAACTTGGTGCCTGACTGGGAGTCTAGACACACCGGGCTTAAAACCTATCCTGTTCACACTTATCTTCTTCTAAAGTAAATGCTCTTAAAGAGTCATATACATAAACAGTAGTAATACAAAAACAAAGCAAGTTTGCTCCCACTCACACTTTAAATCTGTATCTGTCCAATATACCATTATGTGTAGATCCTATTTCTAAATAGGAAACTGTACCCCTCAAATGACAGTGTCAAAACCTTATTTTTCAAAAGTGCTATAGCACATGCAACACAAAATCTTTAAAAAATGTCTACTTAGTAAGGTTCTGTAATAAATTTCTAAAGCCAGTGTCAGCAGACTACATAGTGTTTATGTTCATCAACAGTGAAACTTAATGTGTATTTTCATGTTCTATTCTGACATGTTCTACTTTGCTGAAGTCAAAATATTATAGACAAGTTTTTGTCAATAGCTTACACCTGCTACTACACCACACTGCATTTCCACAGCCACTTGAAGCCAGCATAACCAGAACTGCTGCCATAGGCAGCCCCATTCTCCTCCATCTCATCTGATCCTCCTCTCTACTGCACCATCTACAGCCAGCCAAACAGCAAGTCAGATCAGGAAACTTAACCCGGTTATTAAAAAGCCATTTTTTTGGATGTGAGACTGCTCTTAGTACAGCAGCAGTACAGACTACTCTGAAACCACAGTATCTCCCTGTTCAGGACAGTTAACCAATACGCAATTTTATCTCCCCCCTCCTTGTACATTTGCTTTTGCAACTTCTCTGGCATAAGGCCTTCTAATGTGTAACTAGTCTTTCCACCCATCCTCCACTCAGAAATCATAGCTATTAGTTGTATGTATTACAAATGGAGATCTTATAATATGACATCTTAAACACAAATGCAGGAGGAATACACACCATGCTTAGTCACTATGTGGCAATGAATGAGAAGTAAAATAAAACGGAGAACTGGACACCACACATTTTCTATATCTGGTTGCAGCACACACTCGCATGTGTTCTTGTTTGAGATTACATATTAATTTTCGCAAGTTAACAGCAAAGTGTTTAACAGATAGATGTGAGACACTTAGACCAGCTCCTCTACTGAACTTTGAGGCACATGGTAAGCAAGGTACACAGCAGAGGCTTTTCTCATGCTTCTTTCACATACTGAATTTGAGCTTCCCTCACCTCAATTTCAGCTCTTTACACACTCTTTCTTTCAAACCCAGGAGCCTGGTCAGAATCCAGGGCGTACCTTCCCCCGGGTGAACTACAGGGTTCACCCAGACCTTTGCTGTCATTTTTGCTCATCTACATGGCCCAAGGGACGCCAGGAGGGATCTCTCCGCACCAGCTCTGCACCTCACGCCGGGACGGGTCTGGTCTTTGACGCAGAAATACGAGGTGCCGGGGAAAGAGGCACCTGCTGCCCACGGGGAGAGGTCTCAGAGGCCCGGTGACCCCGACCGGCAGCTGGAGCACCGCGGGCGGGCAGAAGGAGCCCGTTCCCCGCACCACCGTCCGCTCACGGCCCCCGACAGGCGGCTTCGCCCTCGGGGGCCGCGCCCTGAGGCGGCGCGGAAGCCAGGCGCTGACAGCCGCGACAGTAAGCGGCTCCTCTGCCCGCGCCGCCCGCCCGCCCGCCCGGCCCACGGGCCCGCACTCACCGGCCCTGGGCGCCCGCGCTGCCGCCGAGGGGCCGCAGGGCAGCTGCGGCGAGGGGGTCGGGCCGGCCACCGCGGCGGGGGGGCCGCAGCCGCCGCAGGGCTTGCCGCAGCACCGCGCTCATCCCGCACACAGCCCGCCGACAGCGGGGATGGAGAGCGCTGGCTCCGCGCCTCTCCCGCCGGCGGCCCGTCCCTGCCCGCGCCGAGGCCAGCCCTCGCGGAGGAGGGGGCCGGCCCGCCCCTTGAGGGGGCAGCCCGGCGGGGAACAACCGTCCGCCTCCGACCTGGAGCCGGGCGGGGGCGGCAGCGGGAGGGCGCGGGGCAGCCCCGGCCGTGCCAGGGCGCCCCGCGGGGTCAGGGGCCGGGCTGCGCTGGGCGGGGTGTCGCCCGCAGCGCAGCCCACCGCACCGCGGCCCGCCTCCTCCCCGGGCTATAAAAGCGCGCTCGGGGCATCTTGAGTTTCGTGCCGAGCTGCGGGCGTCGACCGGGGCAGTCAGCGTGCCTGGGCGAGGAAGATGCTGCCGATTGGGAAGACCAAGAAACAGGGCAAAAGGGTAATTCCCCCATCTCTCTCCCTGGCTCAGCCCCGGCCCCCTGCTCCCTGTGGGCCCCGTCCCCAGACACTGGCACCGCCCCGTGGGGTCGGGCGGTACGGAGAGGCAGCCCCGCACCGGTGCGGCGGGGAGCGGCGGCAGCCCCGCAGAGGCACCGGGCGGAGCTCGGCTCTGGGCCGGGCCGCGACCCCGCTGCGCCCGGCCGCCGCCTCTCCCGCCTCCTCGGCGATCTGCCCAGAGGCTCTCCTGGGGACCCGCTGCTGAACTGGCACAACTCGCCAACTGGGCGTGTTAACCTCCCAGTAAGGTAGGCGGTATTTCTGCAGGTAAGGTCCTATTGTGAAAAGCTAAAGTAAAGCCTTCATAATAACTATATTTACTCAGCATCGAGCCATTAAAGATATTTGGACACCGTTATAAGGTAGGTAATTAGGTTGATCTTAATGCTGTAACAGCTCATAGAATTTTTATTTCTCCAAGCACACAGGCTGCAGCCACCAAAGTTCAAACCCATTTTACTTAATATTTTTTGATACGCAAACTAAGCTGTGCTTGCAACACATTAAAACTGTCAATATTTTAAGCATAAACCATCATTGGATGGGATCTCTGTCTCCAGCATCCTGCCAACTCTATTTAAAAGCCCCAAATTGCTCTCCTCTTGATTTATATGACTGAATACCAACAGTGTTTGTAATATGAGCGCAGCATCCAATATATGCATGTCCTTTGCACCCTCATTTAGCTAAAGAATTAAGCCAGTATAAAAAGTTAACCAAGCATCAGCCATTCTGGCCATTAAGGCAAACATATGAGCAACATCTAAATCAAACTCTCTTGACATATACCAGTGCTGCTACTTGTGATGGTCAGTGAAATCATGTATTCTGTCTACCGTTTAGGCCACTGTTATCATTAATAGGATGCTTCTTACTCAGAACTGGTTTTACTTGTTTTATATGTAGCATATAAGTCTGGAATTAGAGAACAGAAGGATATGGGAAGAAGTCTCTGAGCTCTAGACCTTTCAGGTAGATCAGTAATAAAGGAGGTGGGAAGGTATTTGTTCTGCTTTCTATTTTTTGGCACATACTCATGCTGTGACTGTAGAAGCCAGCAGAGGAACTCTTAAAACTCGTTTTGGAGTGTCAGAAAGCAGCATTCTTTATTGCAGCGCTGAACACACACGCGAATGACTTCTCAAAGGTGAGCGACACCCAGATCTATGAGCAGCAGTTTATACAGTGAGATTATGCATATTCATAACTTTTCCGAGAAATTAGTTACATATGCATTAGATTTCCTGGAACCAATTACACTATCTGTATCCTAATTACACATGCGCTTTCTTGCTGTGTGGTGGTCTTGAGGGGTCCCTGGGGATCGTTGGTAGTCTTCCTCACCGTGTCTGCTGGTTGACCTCTGTGGTCATGCACGCTCACAAAGGTCTGTTTAGGAGGTGGTGTGCAGCTGTGTTGTATCCTGAGCTGGTTTGTTTTAATTTGACCTGTCCTTGTTCCTGTTATCTTCAAGAATAGGCCCCAACTGTCTTATTTATTTGTCTTATCTTCAAACCCCTTTCTTCTTAATAAAAGGACCAACCTTCATCTGTGTCTGTACATTGCAGAAGCTACATTGACATTCATCTACTTTTTTTTTCTCAGTAAAAAAAAAAAAATCTTTAGCAAGACGAAAAAGAAAAATGTTAGTAAAGTGTTTTGGCTTACGATGCCACCTAACTTCAGACACCTAGCAGAAGGCAGTTGTCGTTAAGTTCCCCCTACAGGGAATGGACAGAGGTAGGCTTTCTCTTGGCAGCTCACTTAAGATCTGAATAGTTTTGAGATCTTTTTTTATATAGGTAGACCAAGTAGGCTTTTTGCTTACATGCTTCAGTAACATTCCTAGCAATGGTTGAGGAAATACCTTCATACAGATATCTGCACTCTTTCCATGGATAAATGTATGGACTATGTGGTGCAATTTCATTCATGGTAGCAGAAGTAGAGCAGTGAAAATATGTCTCAAAAAACTCTCAGTTAGCTTTTTACACGTAGTATTTCTTCTTATTTAATACCAGATATGTGTATTACAGGACACCTGACAGTACACTTGTGATCTGGATTAGACATGAGCACACAGCTGTAGGTATCTGGGGCAGAACAAAACAATGTTCCTGCTGAATTTAGGCTACCTATATGCTGGTTGAACCAATGGTATTTTACCCAGTAGAGATAAAGTTAAAATGGTGTGAAGGAATGATATTGGACTTCTAATAAAGTTTGCAAAAAACATTTCCATTATAAGTCAATCAAGTAAGTTTATATTAAGTACTTTGTGCTTTATAGTTATGTCACCTGCTATTACATGCCCTGATGCTAGGTTTAATATATCATAATAAGATGCTGTGGTCTGTTGAGTCATGGCTTACGTTGCTTCTGTCTGTCAAAAGTGAAGATTATTTAAAAATGCAGCTTAAAAAAGCTGGAACTGTGAAAGAAAACTGCTGTTAAATCCTAGAAGTGACTGATTAAAACAAAAAGTCTTTGTTTGCTGTGGTGCATTTAAATATAATATCGGTAGATGATGTCAACATGTATCTATTACTTAATGTTCAGTTAACAAGCAATGACTGAGGCTGCTTGTATGTTAAAGATTTTTTTTTCTTCTGTGCTCCTGTTCTCTGCATATTAAACTTCTGAAGCAGGCTCTGTCTTGTCACAGATGAGTGGAATGTACCCCACTCAAAAGAGAGAAGCAAGAATATATTTTATTGAGGTAAAATAATGATTTGACAAAGTTCAACAGATTCAGTGGAATTTAACAAAGTTTAACAGTGGTTTACCAAGGTTCAGTTAAGTTTGATGGCAAGGTTCACCTTATTCATTATTGTATGGAAGAAAAACATAAAAGAAAATTGAGTTAGAATCAAGTTAGAATGATTCACACACAGTCTGGAGACACAAAGTGTAAGGAAGACCCTCCTGTTGAGTCATGAAGTTTGGAGTCGATCTTCTTGCCTTCTAAACTACTTAAGGAGCCTAGGTGCATCTAGGTCCGATCTTAGTCTCAGACTTGGAAAACAGCTTAATGTCTAATGGAATTACCTATACAAAGTTTATAATAATTAATGTTGAGTAACTACATGGATTAGTCATGTTTTGTTAGTATTACTTCAGCATGCTATCAGTCACACTGAGGATCTGTTGCAAATAAGGGGTTTCTCCACCTTGTGCAAGGCTCTCTTAATGTCAGGTAAGGAATCTCAAACTTTGAGAGGCATCCCTGCTCAAGAGAGTTACCTGGTGTGCAGTTCAGTTGCAGTTCAGGGAGAACTCAAACTGGGGTCATCCAAAGATCTGTCAGTAAAAGGTCTCTCTGCCTCGGGGACCAATTTAGAGAGGCGTCCCAGCTCAAGGGGAGATTGCTGCCGTGCAGCCATGCTGCCTAGCAGGGAGAGCTCAAATGTGGCTCACTTAGGCTGTCATATTTATGGAATAAAGTGATTGGCTCACAGTCAAATTGCATACAATGGGAAAAGTATGCACAAGAATCCTTATATCCAGTCCTTATCCGTTGTTCCTTGATAAATGGGTCTTAGGAAAGCTACCTGCTATTCATGCATTAATTGCATGATACATGTTCCATGCGCATATGCATGGATGCTCACTGTGTCACTCTGTTCTTTTGTGGGTATTTGTGGGGAGCGGGCAGAGGAATCTGGGTCTCTTGGATGCCTTTCCCGGGCCCCATTTGAGGCATTCTGTTACAACTCTAAATTAGTTATTTGCAAACACAGTCTTTACAAAGCCTCTTGACATCTGCACTTAGAACAGAATTGCTGTAATAAGCAGGACTGGTAAACTCACTGAAAATTACTGAGTTTATGAGATTGAGTATTGCTGATTGAGTTTTGTCCTGGTCCTGCTGAAATAAAGCAAAAAGCTTTCACCTTTAATAAAGTTATGAAGTTTGTTGGGTCAATATTTTGGCAAGCTCACAATGTGCAATGGAATGTGATGCAGGGATTTGCAAGCCAACACTTGGCCAGGCTCATGTATGTGCACAGCAGCACTGTACAGAGGAATCCTGCCACCTTGCTGCCATGTCAGTGCCTGAAGCCAAAATTGCCAACCCTCTCAGCCAGGCTTTGTGGCCTCCAAGTAGCCTTACAGTGCTGTGTTTGGTACTAGAACTGGCATAGTTGGCACAGGACTCCTTCTTGTTGGAAAGGCATACTCTCATCCCACCTAAAGGGCTGTGCTGAGACATCACAAGTGTTTGCCTTTCCTAGATGTATGGTGTGAAATAATTGAATTAATGAATTGTTAACCTTTCATCCTGCTTTTTTTTTCAGGGTATTCTAGAGCGCTTAGATGCTGGAGAAATTGTGATTGGAGATGGAGGATTTGTCTTTGCTCTTGAAAAGAGAGGATATGTAAAAGCTGGGCCTTGGACTCCTGAAGCAACTGTAGAACACCCAGAAGCAGGTCAGTTTTACTGGGAAATGGTAATCCTGTAATGAATGTAAACATGGTTGGCTAAATAGTAAATATATAGGAACTTGTAGTAGTTTTTTTAATAGAAGTGTTCCTTGATACTTCAGAGTTACACCATTAAGAACAGTTTAAGACTGTGCAGACCAAATGCTCATCTTACCCCTTCTTCTGGCTCTAATACTGGCCAAAAGCAGTTGGCTAGGTAAGAACATGAGTAGTGCATATAGTGACACCTCTCCAGAATGTGGTCTCAGTCTTCAGTAATTTGCAGCACAGGTATTTTTGACCCAGATATGGTATCTTTGTATTTAATAACATTCAGTGATTTCTCTCTCATGGACTTGTCAGTCTGTCCTTCAGCTGATATAAAGCTTATTATTTAAAACAATGTGAAAAAGAATTCTGCAGTTAACTATCTGTGTTGTTGTGTTCTAGTTATTCTGTGACTTTTGTGTTGTTATAAATTAATATAGCTTGTTTATTAATTCTTTCAGGAAAATAGCTTTTAATAAACAATGGAATGGAAGAGGAATATTTAACATATTTTGCTCCACTGTGAAATGGGGAATGATAAACCTCATAAGAGTCTAAGAACTGCAAAAAACATTTAATGGAGTAATTCTCTTAAAGAGGACAGAGACAAAATGAGCAATCATTCCAAGTCTTCCAGCATAAAGATTATAGTGTTTAGCATAAATAGTGCAAAAGCAGATGGTATTATCTATTTATGTATGCTTCATTACAAGAAAGCATTTGCCCTAGTAATATCATGCACACTAATCCCACATGCCAATTCGGAATATCCTTGGGAAAAAAAATTTCTTTGTTCTAAGTGTTTGCCCTTCCAAATTAGTCTTTTTCCTCTATACATGGGAAGAAGGAATAGGAGAAGGAGATCTTAGCCCTCTCTATTACATTGCTTTATACATTTGCTTGCCTGTTTATTCACCGTAATCCTTCTCAGCCTTCAAGTGTGTCACTTCAAGTGTAGCATGCTGACTTAGGGCCATGGACATCCTTGGATAATGCAGAACTCCAGCAAAGGTTTAAAGGGTGATGACCTAATTTGCTGACTCTCATCTCCCAAAAAGTTGGGTGGGAGTGTTGATCTGTTTGAGGGTAGAGAGGCTCTGCAGAGAGACCTGGACAGGCTGGAGCCGTGGGCTGAGGCCAACTGGAGGAGTTTCAATAAGGCCAAATGCCGGGGGCTGCCCTTGGGCCACAACAACCCCCAGCAGCGCTACAGGCTTGGGGAGGAGTGGCTGGAGAGCTGCCAGTCAGAGAGGGACCTGGGGGTGTTGATTGACAGCTGGCTGAACAGGAGCCAGCAGTGTGCCCAGGGGGCCAAGAAGGCCAATGGCATCCTGGCTTGTGTCAGCAATAGCGTGGCCAGCAGGGACAGGGAAGGGATCTGACCCCTGTACTCGGCACTGCTGAGGCCGCCCCTCGATTCCTGTGTTCAGTTTTGGGCCCCTCACTACACAAAGGACATTGAATGACTCGAGCGTGTCCAGAGAAGGGCAACGGAGCTGGTGCAGGGTCTGGAGCACAGGTCGTACCAGGAGCGGCTGAGGGAACTGGGGGCATTTAGTCTGGAGAAGAGGAGGCTGAGGAGAGACCTCATCGCCCTCTACAGCTCCCTGAAAGGAGGGTGCAGAGAGCTGGGTTTGAGCCTCTTTAGCCTAGTAGAAAGTGACAGGACAAGAGGGAATGACCTCAAGTTGTGTCAGGGAAAGTTCAGACTAGATATTAGGAAGCATTTCTTTCCAGAAGGGGTTGTCAGGTGTTGGAATGGGCTGCCCAGGGAGGTGGTGGAGTCCCCATCCCTGGAGGTGTTCAAGAGTTGGGTCGACATAGCACTGAGGGATATGGTGTAGTTGAGAACTGTTAGTGTTGGGTTGATGGTTAAACTGGATGATCTTTGAGATCTTTTCCAACCTAGAGAATTCTGTGATTCTGTGAAAAGACTTCCCATCACCACTTTCTCTGTTTCTCTCCACCTCTACCTTTGTCTGCTCTACACATTCCATCCTACAAATCATAGCACTTATCCCTTGGTCTTTATTTCCCCTTTGCTTACTTATTTTGCACATCAGAAGCCCTTGACCATGTGTCCTTTTGGGAAGTGCAGGTCTCAGTCCATGGAGAATGCAAGACACCGCCTTACATAGGGGTAATTGCAGATGGCTTAAATTGGCACACAGATTTGCTTTAAAGAAGTCATCACTGGTCATAGATTAGAATTTGGCTTTCTAAGAATTGCTGCTGATTTGCTAGAACATATTGCTCATGGCTGTAACATAGAAAATTTTATAAGCTTTTACGCTATTTATAAATACAGGCTTCACTGGAAATGTGTTCATTTCTTTTCATGCAGTGTGCTGCCTCCCCTCCGTTACTGCTTTTTGCTTCTGCATGCTCAGGAGTCATGTTACTTTGAAAGCAGGTGTAAAGAACAGAAGGAGCAACTGGCTGAGCCAGCTGGTGTAAGAACCATACAACTACCAGACCTTCTTGTCTTTGTAAGGAAGGAGGGTAAAGGAAGGAGATTCTGAGAATGCAGCAAGGAAGGGCGAGGGGGAAGAGTGAGTTGAAGGCCGTTATCTCCATTACAAGAGAGGAGTTTTGCCAGACTGACAAGTTTAGAAATGAGATCTAAATATTTCTTCTGAGCCAGATCAGGTTTTGCTTTGTAGTGAGCAATATGCATCATCACTTAATGCCCGTAGCTCCTGTTATCTTAAGTCTGTGTCTTTTGTGAAATATCCAACTCATGGTGGATCGAAATGAAAACTCAGTATTATACATCTGACTCCTAAAATGCATCAAACTGTTAGTAATTGTTTAGCCTCATATGTGGCTGTTATCCTGATTTCTCAAATGCTGGAGGAAAACACAGCTTCAGTAACATACTGAAAGCAAAACAAGAAGAAAGTAATAGAGTGGTTTGCATTTTTGATAGTGCAGACTGCCGTGGGTGTTATAAGAGTAGCAGTTTATTCTACTGGTAAACATGTTTTGCCTGGGGTTGAATGAGATTCATGATGATACTTATAACACTATTCTTTCCCTCAAAATGTAGATCCATTAAAGTCTCCTGTTCACATACCTGATAGTTTGGGATATGAAGTTCCTTATGTGTGTTAATGTTTCATTTGTCTACCTATGTCACCATCCTTCACATAAGTCCCAGGTATTCTTCTAGGAATGCAAGAACCATATTTAAAGAGTACTAACTATGGGAGTAAACAAATCTCATTTATTATGGAAATATCAGAGAGCATTTGTGAAAATACTTGCGGATTCTTTTTTCCCTTTCCCACTTCCTGACTAGTTTTCATCAATGATTTCTCACTGGTGAAAAGCTAGTCAGGATGATTTCTTATTTCTGCCCACAGAACACTAGAAACATAGAGAGACAGGCCTTTTAGACTGTTTTAATGCTGTAGGGAAAAGAATACTGATTGTACTAGGAATGTTTAGACTGTATGTGAAGATGGTAAGACTGAAATTTGATCCTGGTAGTTCAGGCAGATTCCAGGGACTTTTTGAACTCTAGCTACAGGTTGTAATAATCTATGTTCCTGGGTAGGTCTTAATGACTGCTGGGAAAAGAAGCATTGTGTTAAATCACAGCATGGTTACCCAAGGCTGTAATTAGAAATGAATTACTGTACTAGTAGAGAAAAACAAGGGACATGACACTGTTCCTTCAATGAAAGCAGACATGCTTGCATGTATGCAGATTGACTCTTGCTACTCAAACTGCTGTTTGAGCTTCTCTGGCATACAAGGTTGTGTTTATTGCAGCTGAAGGGATCTTATTCTCATGACAGATTCACACATTTCACTAATGAGAAAGGTCGCCCTGTAGAGAGTGAGGTGTGATAAAGCAGGACTTCAGGAAAACTTTTCCAAACACCTGTCACAGAAACTGCACTGTTCTTGTGTCTGTGTATGCTATCTATCATAATAAATTATTCCTGTATTTGCTATAAGCTGTTGAGCATTTCAACTCTGTTTTACATGATCAATAGTGTTCTAAAAATTATTATAATTGTTGTTCTGTGGGTATACATATAAAAGCAATTGTCACTCCTCTTTTGTTCCTGCTGTGATGATTGCAGTGTACTGCTTACAGCGATGAAGGCAGAACTACCATTACAGAGCCTGCTCACAAAGTCTTAATGTGGGAAACCTGCCCATTAAAAGTACTGCCAACCTTTCCTTCAAAAGAAGTGTTGGCTTGTAGTAAAACCATCACGTGCTGACTTATGAAAAGAATTGTCTGTGTTGAGTCACTTTTCTAGAGCAAAAAATAATCTTCTAATTAAAAGTGTATTTAGCAAAGTAGAGCTTTTCTTTTGACTGACCGGACTCAGCTAGAGTTTTGTAGCGGAAGAAAACTAGAAAATACAAAATAGAGGTAATGAAACACCATATTCTTCCATACAAATATCATCTTGCCCCTTAATTTGTTATCACAATACTTTCTTCTGTCTTCTTTTTCATAGTCAAGAAGCTAAGAAAATACAGCTTTTTCATTTGCTGATTTTCTTGTCTGGTATTCCTTGTTATGCTTTCATGTTCTTTAGTCAGATGTCTTCGTTCCCTTCCTGAATCACTATGCAGTTCTATAAAATGAAATTGGAAGGTCTGAAAGACTGCAGAAAGCAAAGGATAGGCAAGGTGGCATGCAAAACTGAATCTGCTAAGAAACTCAGTAGACATCTTCAGTAATTCTTAGCAGAGGATAACTAAGGAGAAAGTTCTCTACCTAATGTAGAAAAGAAAGAAATTCTATGCAGACTGGAGTAGTGCTTCTACTCTCTTTAATGGGTCTTCTAGTAAATACAGTATCACTTATTTTACAGTAACATTACTTCAATAAACATTTTATTTTTGGGATAACAACAGTAGTAACTATACCAAACATCTCTTCTTTGTCTCTTTTAATTCTTTGCAGTTCGTCAGCTTCACCGGGAATTCCTTAGAGCTGGATCCAATGTTCTGCAGACATTCACCTTTTATGCCAGTGAGGACAAACTAGAGAACAGGGGCAATTATGTAGCTGAGAAAATAAGCGTAAGTAAAACTCTGTTTTGATGGAGATATGAAATAAATGGATCAATTTCAGAAGGTTTAGTGGAGAGATTATCAAGTACTTTCACATTTTGTCATAATATTTTTGGCTGTATTTTGAGAACCAAAGAATGAGATGATGCCATTTCAGGGTTTGAAATAGCAAGAAAGACAAGGTTAAAGAATGCTCACATCGTAGTTTTCTCATCTGAAAAGATTAGTTTACTGGAGTTTTGATACAAAGAATATAGAGAGGACTAAATGCACAGAGAGAAAAATCATTGAAAAAAATGAAATGCTTTAGCATCCAGAGAAACGGATCAACTGCAAAAATGGTGAAGAATCCTAGGGAATAATGAGTGACTAAGTCTAAGGAGAAAGGAGTGCTTTTTAGAACCATGTTTTCAATAAAATAACAACTAAAAAATCCAAGATATATGCTGTGGTCAATATTCCTCTTCTCATGTGTAAGGGCAACCTGTTACAGCAACAGGAGTACCATCTTGGTGTTTTCTTACACAAAGGAGTTGTAGGATGTTGGGTGTGTTCACTAGATGTAGGCCCCAGCTCCACTGGGACTCCTGGCACAAACATTTCTACATAGCTCCTTTGAGACTAGGAGGTTTGCCATTAAGTGTTTTCTTTGGTCCTATTGCCTATTTCAACGTCTGCAAAATAGAGAAGATTCGATAGGGGCAGGGAGGAAGGAATCTCTGTGTGTCTGTGAGGATATTCCAAGTTAGAAATTTGAATGATCTGGACACTAAGGAAACACTTGAGGCTTAATTAAGAGGCCTTATCAAAATGTCATATGACCAAATTTATCTGAAGTGCTGTATCTTTACATTCAGTACATGCAACATGGAAAAGCCTGAAGTGGTAGTCCCAGAAACACAGTGCCTCTGGAACAAGGCATGCTGCAACTCTTGCTGCTATGCAAAATTACAAGAAGAGCTGGGAGAGCACCTGCTATTGGGAATGCATTGCAGAAAAGCTTTCAAGATTGATTTTCTGCCAGTTCTAGAAGCAGGTTCCCCCAGGCTTAAAGTGGTTTATGACTCCCAGAGTTCCCAAATATCTACCTGAGCACAAGCGCTAATAGAAGACAATCTGTCAGCGACAGCCTTAAAAATCAGCTGGGTCTTTTGAGGCAGCCGTGTAACTTCAGCTGAGAGAAACCTATGCAGATTCTAAGTAGTCCATGGGCTGCAGAGAAACCTGCTCTAATCAGTACTTGCTATCTGTCTCAAATAATGATTCTTTTTCCAAAATCTTTTTTTCCCAGCTTAACGTCTTTTTCACAAGCTATTCTAGTCATCCCCATTTAGGTATAGGGGGAATGTTTCTTTCAGTCTAGGTGCTTAATTAATCGTGTATAGTGATAAGTTTCCCTTTACTATTCTTAAATTGGTAACTTTAACAGCAGATAATTAATTATACACTTTTAATGCCTTAACTCTGTATGATTATTATATCTTAAATTTTGAAAGTTATCAAAATACTAAAACATGTTTTTTAAACATTTTTAAAAATTAAAATTGAAATTACTACATATTTTCTTTTCCATGCTCAAAATGTCAGAATAAAAGCATACACCTAAGGCTAACTCATTTTCTAATAGGCAAAGAAAACTCTACTTTACACCAAATGTTTGCTTTTTATAGACTATTTGTGTAAGGTGTACTAAAGGTAATATGTTTCTGTAGTATTTGATAGTATGATAACTTACAAGGTGGCAAGAAATTTGTTTCCTAATATTTGATATATTTTTGAAGGATACTGATCTTCCTAATGGATATGATTTTTAAAATCCATTTAAATTATAAAAGAATGTGAAGAAGACATTATGGCTTTTGACTCTTTTTGTCCTTTCTGTGCTCTGAAATTATATGCATATCTCTGACCTCATAAAACTGTCATAATCTATATTCGCACAGTGCCAGAAAGTGAATGAAGCAGCTTGTGACATTGCAAGAGAAGTGGCTAGTGAAGGTGATGCTTTAGTGGCTGGAGGAGTTAGTCAAACACCATCATACTTAAGCTGCAAGGATAAAGCAGAAGTTAAAGCAGCCTTTCGAAAGCAACTAGATGTCTTTATGAAGAAGAATGTGGACTTCCTAATTGCAGAGGTAAGTCTGTAGAAAAGTACATGCCTTCAGCTGGCACAGCGTTAACTTCAAGATGTTTAGTCTGCTTTAGGGAGTACAAGTATATGTTGCTTCCTCCTTTAAATTTTTCTGTCATGCTTTTATGCCAGTAGTATTGGGTATTTCTCTACATGTCCAGCAGCATCTGCAGGCGTCCTAGAATAGGACCTTGAAACCTAAATTTCTACCTTAGTCAAATCAAATTCTTCACAGGTACAAAGAAGGTAGATAAATGTGATCTTGACTAGTTCCTGTTTCCTCCTGTACACTGTAAGCAATCAACCTAAGGTAACTTTTCTAGATTAAAATAGTTCTTTGGGGATAAATCCCCACTTAACCTTCTGTACGGGCATTCTTATTCTGAAACGAGTATCATTATTTTGTATTTAGTTTTACTTACTAACTTTTAAAACTCATTTTTAAACTGTGTGGTCAGTGAACTCAATTGAATTCTGTTAGTGTAAATCAGAAAAGAATCAAGTCATTGTATTGCTGGTTTATTTGGGGTCTGGATTAATGTGTTTATGCTTCATCTCCAAGAAAAAAAAGTAGTCTAATTTTAATTTATTTCAGTATTTTGAACATGTTGAAGAGGCTGTTTGGGCAGTTGAAGTTCTGAAAGAATCTGGAAAGCCAGTTGCAGCTACGATGTGCATTGGTCCAGAAGGAGACATGCACGGTGTGCCCCCTGGACAATGTGCTGTCCAGCTGGTAAAGGCTGGTAAGAATCTGTTTTAATATGCCCTTTAAAAGTACGGAACAAAGTAAAGCCCTTAGGTATTGAGATAATCCCAAGTAGGCAGCCTCCCAGTTATATGTATTAAAAGTTTTGACCCTGTAGAAATTTTTTTTGTTGCTTTATTAGAGAGGTGTTGTAAAAAATGTATGAAAATGCAGCTGTAAAATTCTTGTTTACCAGGATGGTATTGGGAGCAATAGCCGCAGGCAGCTGAATAGAGCAAAATCCTATACCTACTCAAATTTGGTTACAGAGCCAACCCCAACTTCTGAAAACATAAGCAGAATCCAAAGCCACCTTTGATTCTCTGCTTGTCGTCTTAGAAATGTATGGAGCACAGTTCAAACCCAGAATGAGAGAATAACAGGATGAAAAAATTAATCTTTTTGCTTATCAAAGGCTGTGTTTTCTGCAGGACAAGGGGAAGGACAGAAGAAGTTAATCAGGGGCATGATGAATGATGGTACAGGGGTTTATTATATCTGTTCTGAACTACTCTTTTCCTTTGGAGCTAGAGTTGAAATCCAAACGCAGAATCTGTTAGGAATCTGCTAGCTATTTGCATATGTGGCTGTACATAATTAGTCTTTACTGATGAAGCACTGATAAGAAAAGCAACTGTATGAGGGTGGGAGGTGTGATTTATCATCAGGAAGGTAAATAAGAGTACAACTGAGATGTAGATGGAATGACCAACCTCAGGAGAGTTGAGGCTGGCTTCAGCTCAACCATAATGCTGGTGTAAAGATGGACTGCTCTGCTTCTTGAGTGCTTTGGCTAAAAACTTGCACCTCACTTCCTGAGGAGATGTGACTTAAAGTTATTTTCCTCCTCCTAGGTGCTTCTATTGTTGGAGTCAACTGCCATTTTGATCCAGATATTTCCCTGGAAACTGTGAAACTGATGAAAGAGGGCTTGCAGGCTGCTAAACTGAAAGCCCACCTTATGTCCCAGCCACTTGCTTTCCATACCCCTGATTGTGGAAAGCAGGGTTTTATTGATCTTCCAGAATTTCCCTTTGGTAAGACAAGGATATTTCTGTTTATTTTTTTTATAATTGTCTGTTCCTTTTTCCCAGCTTTTAGTAAAGCTGAAGTTGCAATGTGTCCTTCTGTACAATAGGATGGGTCCCAGTTATCCTGTCTGGAATTTTCTGTAGGGCAACTGCAGTGTAATGTTAGATTAAAAATCATCCACATAGAGTACTTCAGTAGTATCACCACATGTGACTGAAAGTGAAATTATGATGAAAAGTTCCACAACCTAAACTTAGTTTAAAAACTTAGTTCTTTCTCATGCTATAGAACCATGTGCAGGACAGATATAAACAGTCCAAAGAAATGAACAAGAGCAAATACACTAAAAAACCCCCAGTGTTTTGGGTTTACATCTATCCCACAAGCTCTATAATGTTTACCTGCATAAGGATTTAATGTACAGTGCACATGCAGATCTGGATATAGGTGCATGATTATTGCACTCACAATGGTTCAGTCTTGCAAGTGTAACTGACTAATAATGAGATTAGAGAGAAACCAGAAGAGGGAATATTCTTTGATGTTGCTAACAAATGGATTAGCAGTTTGGAGATGGATTCATCATATGTATGCTCAGGAGAAAGTCTACAAAGACTGAAAGATTCATCCACTTTATGTGTATATAAGGCTTGTGTATTTAGGGCTTATTTCCACTTGGGATGCAGAAGATCACATCCCTTTAAAATAAGAGGACAAAAATCAGCCTAAACATTTTAAAATTGATTAGAAAAATGCTTTCATTTTCGAGCATCACAGACTCCTCAAAATCAGATTATAAAATAAAATATTAAAACATTTTAAACTTGACTTTTTAGCAAAAAAATTGAGAGATAGATGTGATTTTCCAAAATATTTTTTAATTCCTGTCTTTACATAAACGGATGGTAGAGCATAAAGCATGAGCCTGAGGCATTCATTAAATGATAATAACATGTCTGAGTTCTGAAGATATTCTGGGATGTTTAAAAGTGTTAACTCATTTATGCTATTCATTCCTTTGTATAACTCCTCTGATTGCAAGCAAAAAAAGAATGTACGCAGTAAGTAATGAAGTGAATTGAAGGACTCACTCTTTGGTTTGTTATGGTTCTTGGCTTGTATGTTATAAGCACTCTGTATGAGATTTCAGCTTTCAGAAATTTCATGAGTCAATTGGAGAAGTCTGGTTCTGTGAATGTTTTCAGTACTCAGGAGTGACTGATCACTTGATGGCAGAGAGCAGTTTGGCAAATCATTGTTAAATTGACCCAGTTAACTCTGTTTTCTTGTGGAAGGCAATATGCACAAAGAGGTTTTTAAGTATTTGAAGTGTACATAACCTCTGTACAGGCCAACAAGATCTCAGTTTCTAGGAAAGTGATGGTTATTTTTTATTGGCAAACTCCAGCATCTAGATGCCAGCAGTATTTATTTCTCTGTAAAACTTTTTCCAGCTTTCTGTGTTTTCCCTATGTGTTACTGCAACTGCTCTGAAGTGTCACCAGTTAAGCAAGAACAATGTTTTAGAAAGAAATGTCCTGGTCAGTCAAAGCATACCTAATTATCTTAAGAGTAGATGTATAGAGGGCTAAATCTAGGAGCAGGTTACAATCTTCTCATCAAAAATTGCTGAAAACTTCAATCTATTTTTATTTTAAATGTTAACACAAACTGTTAAGCTATAGATAATTAATTCTGAATAAAACAAAGAAAAGAAATGCATTGACAGGCATGGAAAATAGAATATTAATCAGTTTGGGGAAGAGGAAAATCCCACAAAACATGAACTATGTGGCAACTTATTTTCAAAGAATACTTCCTTTCAATCAGAATGTTTCACCACATTTGTGGCTGGTTCTTATGGCAGGGTCTATCCCTGTTTCTTTAGAGAGGTTATGTTGTTTCTGTCTTTACACTCCTGAAGCACAAGGAC